>NW_016107346.1:5396034-5482179 GCF_001604975.1 Cebus imitator | reverse complement strand
AAGGAAGGATATCAGAGATTGAAGATCACCTCAATGAAATAAAATGAGAAGGCAATATTATAGAAGAAAGAGTGAAAAGAAATGGACAAAGCCTCCAAGAAATATGGGATTATGTGAAAAGACCTAATCTATGTTTGATAGGTGTACCTGAATGTGACGGAGAGAATGAATCCAAGCTGGAAAACACTCTTCAGGATATTATTCAGGATAACCTCCCCAACCTAGCAAGGCAGGCCAACATTCAAGTCCAGGAAATACAGAGAACACCCCAAAGATATTCCTCAAGAAGAGCAACACCAAGGCACATAATCATTAGTTTCACCAGGATTAAAACAGAGGAAAAAATGCTAAGGGCAGCCAGAGAGAAAGGTCGGGTTACCCACAAAGGGAAGCCTATCAGACTCTCAGTGAATCTCTTGGCAGAAACCCTACAAGCCAGAAGAGAGTGGGGGTCAATATTCAACATCCTTAAAGAAAAGAACTTTCAACCTAGTGTTTCATATCCAGCCAAACTAATCTTCATAAGCAAAGGAGAAATAAAATCCTTTATGGATAAGCAATTGCTGAGAGATTTCATTACTACCAGGCCTGCCTTCCAAGAGCTCCTGAAATAAGCACTAAACATGGAAAGGAACAACCAGTACCAGCCACTCCAAAAATGTACCAAATGGTAAAGACCATTGACACAATGAAGAAAGTGTGTCAACTAACGGGCAAAACAACCATCCATTAAAAAAATTGCAGGATCAAATGTACACGTAACAATATTAACCTTAAATGTAAATGGGAATGCCCCAATCCAAAGACACAGACTGGCAAATTGGATAAAAAGTCAAGACCCATCAGTGTGCTGCATTCAGGAAACCAATCTCATGTGCAAGGAAACACGTAGGCTCAAAATAAAAGTATGGAGGAATATTTACCAAGAAAATGGAAAGCCAGAAAAATCAGAGGTTGCAATCATAGTCTCTGATAAAACAGACTTTAAACCAACAAAGATCAAAAGAGACAAAGAAGGGCATTACATAATGGTAAAAGGAGCAGTGCAACAAGAAGAGCTAAAGATCCTAGATATATATGCACCCAATACAGGAGCACCCAGATACATAAAGCAAGTTCTTAATGACCCACAAAGAGATTTAGACTCCCACACAATAATAGTGGGAGACTTTAACACTCCACTGTCAATATGAGATCAACAAGATAGAAAGTTAACCAGGATATCCAAGACTTGAACTCAGATCTGGACCAAGTGGACCTAATAGACATCTGTAGAACTCTCCACCCCAAATCCACAGAATATATATTCTTCTCAGCACCGCATAACATGTACTCTTAACATTGACCACATGATTGGGAGTAAATCACTCCTCAGCAAATGCAAAAGAATGGAAATCATAACAAGCAGTCTCTCAGACCACAGTGCAGTCAAATTAGAACTCAGGATTAAGAAACTAACAGAACTGCACAACTTCATGGAAACTGAACAGCTGGCTCCTGAATGTCGACTGGATAAACAATGAAATGAAGGCAGAAATAAAGATGTTCTTTGAAACCAACAAGAACAAAGACACAACGTACCAGAATCTCTGGGAAACATTTTAAGCAGTGTCTAGAGGGAAACTTATAGCACTAAATGCCCACACGAGAAGCAAGGAAAGATTTAAAATCAACACCCTATTATCAAAATTGAAAGAGCTAGAGGAGCAAGATAAAAAAAACTCAAAAGCTAGCAGAAGACAAGAAATAACCATTATATCAGAACAGAACTAAAGGAGATAGAGGCACACACACACACAAAAAAAACCCTTGAAAAATCAATAAATCCAGGAGCTTGTTTTTTGAAAATATTAACAAAATAGACCACTAGCCAGATTAATAAAAAAAGAGAGAAGAATCAAATAGATACAATAAAAAACGATAAAAGGGATATCACCATCAATTCCACAGAAATAGATACTAGCATCAGTGATTACTACAACAACTATATGCACATAAACCAGTAAACCTGGAAGAAATGGATAAATTCCTGGACACTTGTACCCTCCCAAGCCTAAACCAGGAAGAAGTTGAAACCCTGACTAGACCAATAATAAGGCCTGAAGTTGAGGCAGCAATTAATAACCTACCAACCAAAAAAAGTCCAAGTCCAGATGGGTTCACAGACGAATTCTACCAGACGTACAGAGGAGCTGGTACCACTCCTTCTGAAACGATTTCAAACAATACAAAAAGAGGGAATCATCCCCAAATCATTTTATGAGACCAGCATCATCCTGATAACAAAACCCGGCAGAGACTCAACAAAAAAAGAAAACTTCAGGCCAGTATCCACGATGAACATAGATGCAAAAATCTTCAATAAAATACTGGCAAACCAATTGCAACAGCACATCAAAAAGCTTTGCATCACGATCAAGTAGGCTTCATCCCGGATATGCAAGTCTGGTTTAACATATGCAAGACTATAAATGTAATCTACCACATGAACAGAACCGAAGACAAAAACCACATCATTATCTCAATAGATGCAGAGAAGGCCTTCGACAAAATTCAGCAGCCATTTATGCTAAAAACTCTCAGTAAACTAGATATCAAAGGAACATATCTCAAAATAATAAAAGCTATTTACGTCAAACCCACAGCCAATATCATACGGAATGGGTAAAAACTGGAAGCATTCCATTTTAAATCTGGCACTAGACAAGTATGTCCTCTCTCACCACTCCTATTCAATATGGTATTGGAAGTGCTAGCCAGAGCAGTCAGGCAAGAAAAAGAAATAACAGATGTTCAGTTAGGAAAGGAGGAAGTCAAATTGTATCTATTTGCAGATGACATGATTGTATATTTAGAAGACTGTATCGTCTCAGCCCAAAATCTCTTGAAACTGATAAGCAACTTCAGCAAAGTCTCCAGATACAAAATCAATGTGCAGAAATCACAAGCATTCCTTTACACGAATAACAGATCAACAGAGAGCTGAATCAAGAGCAAACTCCCATTCACAATTGCTACAAAGAGAATAAAATACCTAGGAATACAACTAACAAAAGATGTAAAGGACCTCTTCAGGGAGAACTACAAACCACTGCTCAAGCAAATAAGAGAGGACACAAATAGATGGAAAAACATTCCATGCTCATGGTTAGGAAGAATTAATATTGTGAAAATGGCCATACTGCCCAAAGTAATTTATAGATTCAGTGCTATCCCCATCAATCTACTAATGACCTTCTTCACAGAACTGGAAAAAACGACCTTAAACTTCATATGGAACCAAAAGAGAGCCTGCATAGCCAACACAATCCTAAGCAAAAAGAACAAAGCTGGAGGCATCACGTTACCTGACTTCAAACTATACTACAAGGCAACAGTAATCAAAACAGAATGGTACTGGTACCAAAACAGAGATATAGACCAATGGAACTGGACAGAGGCCTCGGAGGCAACGCCACACATCTACAACCATCTGATCTTTGAAAAACCTGACAAAAACAAGCAATGGGGAAAGGATTCCCTGTTTAATAAATGGTGTTGGGAAAACTGGCTAGCCATGTGCAGAAAGCAGAAACTGACATCTTACACTAAAATTCACTCCAGATGGATTAAAGACTTAAACATAAGACCTGACACCATAAAAACCCTAGAAGAAAACATAGGCAAAACCATTCAGGACATAGGCATAGGCAAGGACTTCATGACTAAAACACCGAAAGCAATGGCAACAAAAGCCAAAATAGACAAATGGGATCTAATTAAAGTCTAGAGCTTCTGTACAGCAAAAGAAACAATCATTAGAGTGAACAGGAAACCAATAGAATGGAAAAAATTTTTTGCAATCTACCCATCTGACAAAGGGCTAATATCCAGAATCTACAAAGAACTAAAACAGATTTATAAAAAAATCAAACTAACCTATTCAAAAGTTGGCAAAGTATTTGAACAGACACTTTTCAAAAGAAGTCATATATGAGGCCAATAAACCTGTGAAAAAATGCTCATCATCACTGGTCATTAGAGAAATGCAAATCGAAACCACATTGAGATACCATCTTGTGCCAGTTAGAATGGTGATCATTAAAATATCTGGAGACAACAGATGCTGGAGAGGATGTGGAGAAATGGGAACACTTTTACACTGTTGGTGGGAGTGTAAATTAGTTCAACTATTGTGGAAGACAGTGTGGTGATTCCTCAAGGACCTAGAAATAGAAATTCCATTTGACCCAGCAATGCCATTATTGGGTATATACCCAAAGGATTATAAATCATTCTGTTATAAAGACACATGCACATTTATGATCATTGTGGCTCTCTTTACAATAGCAAATACCTGGAACCAACCCAAATGCTCACTGATGATAGACTGGACAAGGAAAATGTGGCACATATACACCATGGGATACTATGCAGCCATGAAAAACGATGAGTTTGTATTCTTTGTAGGGACATGGATGAATCTGGAAACTCATTCTCAGCAAACTTACACAAGAACAGAAAACCAAACACTGCATGTTCTCACTCATAGGCGGGTGTTGAACAGTGAGAACATGTGGACACAGGGAGGGGAGCATCACACACTGAGGTCTGTTGGGGGGGGTGTGGGAGTGACAGCAGGGGGTGGGGAGGTTGGGGAGGGATAACATGGGGAGAATAGCCAGATAAAGGTGACAGGGAGATGGAAGCAGCAAATCACATTGCCATGTATGTACCTATGCAACAATCTTGCATTATCTGCACATGTACCCCAGAACCTAAAGTAAAAAGGAAAAGCTAAAAAAAANAAAAAAAAAAAAAAAAGAGTTTAACAGGTAACTTTCTTATTCAAACTAAAGGGGTTAACAGCAGCCTTTAAGGCTAACAAAAATATTGTTTATTATAGGCTTTGATGTTGAATATTCAGGCTTAAGATAAACTGTACTTAGGCTTTTCCTATCAGAATGCCTACTCTAAATTCAGTGATACTATTTCTGTCAATCACATTGTTTCTCCAAACAGTGAAGAGGAAAGAGTCAAACATGGGTTTGGCCCATTCATGGGAAATAGACATTTACCCCAGTAGGAGTTGATTTCTCAGTTTTAACCCTGGTGCATGTGTAATTACATATTTTCTATGTGCAGATAAGATTTTGCTAACTTTTCTTTATGCATTTAGCCACTCTCTGCTCACACATTGACATATTACATAAACATTACTCTTCTCTTTCTTTTCATATATATGTTCCTTTACCTAATTCATAAACCATTCAAGTAATGCCTTTTGGTATATGTACCATAGTACATATTTGTCTCAGAGAGATCTCAAATGGATTCCTTATATTCTGTCTTACTAACTGTGAAAAATGAAGTATTTAACTTATTTAACCTCTTAGACACTATGTTTTCTTGCATTGGAAAAAGAATTATCACATTTTTGTGGGTGTATAATAGTCATTACCAGTTTTGATGCTAATAATAACAGTCAGCGACAAGTCTTCAGCAATCCTATGAGGCAGATAGGTATCTTGGTAACTAATTAGCTCATCTAGATTTCAAACAGTTCTACGGATCTCATAGGCTGTGTAAAAGAACTGATACTATGATACAAATAATTGATCTTTGATAGAGGATAGTGCTTACAAAATTTAAAGATTTCAAAACAAAAATGTTTCTAAAATATCAAAATAAACAGTAATCAATGTAACAATTACTCATCTATTCACCAGCAAGAATGGTCGTAAGCTAATGATTGACAGATTTTATTCAGATCTTATTCTTTTTCATTTTAGGAAAATAAACCAATGTAGATACAGATGAAGTCCCCTTTTGGCCCTCCTCTCCTTTTCTGTCATTTTGCAGAGGTACAGCCACAGAGGTGGGGAGGTCAAGTATAGACATATACTCTGGTGAGGGGCTGCATCTGCTCCAAGAGTCTGGTTTGCCTAACATTTTGTTCAAAGACATTTTATTGGCTAACAGAAGCCCTGATACATTTTTCTACCCAGACCCATCAACCCCTCTTCCTCTAACCCTGAGAAAACTACAGTTCTCTATCTACTTTTTCACTCTATATGTGTATCTATAACAAGTACATTCTTGTTTTATGTCTTTAACATTTTCCATGAATTGTATATTTGGATTTAAGTATAAATAAGCATACTTATTTAAATTATACTTCCAGTATTTATTATTGATAAGACAAATGATACTATGATATTTTTAACTTGCATTTTTATGCAACATTATAATTTCAAGATTCATTCAAATTGATACATGTAGATCAAATTTCATCATTTAATGCTATTATGATAATACAATATAAAATATGTACAATTTTGTTATTCATTTCCCTATCAATACTTGCTTAGGATGTTTGTAATTTCAATTTTACTATGAATCGTGGCACTAGGACAAAAATGTAGTAGTTTCACCCGTTTCCCCAACTTTGCTGACCTCAAGTCCTACAGTATTAATTGATTTCCACTCTTGTTAATTGCCTAGTGTCTTACCATCTTTTACCCATAATTAAAGTTTTATTCAGAATCCCATCTGTGTGTTTTTTGCTCTGTAGTAGACCTGACAAATACCTAATTAATTCAGATCGTGACACTGGAACTCACATTGGGGTGAGACAAGCTCTGGTTGGGGAGAAACGCAGTTGGGGAGAAACTGGCAGTATGTGCAGTCAAGTGCATTAGAGAGTATGTCAGAGCAGATCTTTACAATTATTTTTTTGACTGCTTACCTGTATCCCTGTGTTACAATGGGAAGAAAAATTGTCTTTGTCTCCAGTTTCTAGAACAGAGTTTCCAAAAGTCTTAGAATTTCCTGGATGATGAGAAAGTCTTTGTTATTCATAGCATATGTCTTCTCACCACACCTAAGTTTATGCTAAGGAGGTGGCTCAAGGCAGGAAAAAGGATGCTAGATGGCTTCAGAATGGAGGCTGGTCACCAGAAAGGCCACCCTCCCACCTCTGAAGAGGGGATGGGGGCTGGAGATTGAGTTGAATCACCAGTGGCCACTGATTTAACCAGTTATTCCTAAGTAGTGGACTTTGACCTTTAAACAATGTGATTTGGGAGCTTCCAGATTGGAAAACACATAGATGTGCTGACCAGGTGGTACGTGGAGAGAGCATGGAAACTCTGCTTACCACCCACCCCTACACCTCACCTATGCATCTCTTCCATTTGGCTTTTCTTAGGTTGTATCCCTTATAATAAAACTCTACTTGTAAGTGTGGTAGTTTCCTGAATTCTGTGCATTGTTCTAGAGTATTATGAAACCTGAGGAGGTTGTGGAAAACCCATAATTTATATTAGGTAGAAGTGCAGGTAGTCTAAAGATCCCATTTGTGATTGGCACCTGAAGCGTGTGCAGCCTAGTCTGACTGAGCCCTTAAATTGTGGGGTCTGTTTTAATCCTGGATGGTTAGCGTCAGAATTGAATTGAATTGTTGGATACTCAGTTGATGTTAAAGAGTTGGAGAACTAATTTCTCCTTGTAAAACCAAACAAAGCCTTAGTAGAGCAAGTATAGTTTCATGGACAAGTACAACATCTGATCCATTCACCACTGAATATTTAGCACTAGATAATGACATATGTACAATAAACCTTTTATTTTATAAACCATGTTGGTCTGAGAACAAGTTAGAGAAATAAGCTAGAGAGATGAAGGGACTAGAGAAACATAAAACCTACAGTACTATTGTAGTCCATGAAACATGAAACGTTATTGGGAAAAAAAGATTCATTTGTTCAAAAGATTCTTTGAAACCCTACTAATCCAGATAAAAATAGAAAAATAGAAAGTTACAAGGTTATTACATTTCTGTAAGAGAACATTGTGCAAATTTGTATTTATTCTCAATTTTAGAGGTTTAAATTGGAATCATAACTGATAAATATTTAACCTGGAAAAGGAGAATAAGGCAGAAGAAAAAGGATGGAAGAAAGAAAGTGACCTTAAATTTTAGTGCCCAGAAAATACTGCATGGGCCACTGTGATTCTAGTACTACCATTTATCACTTGCATTGACATTCAAAGAATATCCAACAATTCAATTCAATTCTGATACTAACCATCCAGAGAGAACATAGACTCCACAAGTTAAGAGCTCAGGCACACCAGACTACACACACTTAAGTGTCACAAAGAAGATCCTCAAAGACAGAGAAATCCTAAAATAAGAGCTGTTATTTATTTAACATTATATATTTTTATATTTGGTTTGCAGGCTAACCCTTTACTTTATATTTTGGCCCATTTGTAAATTGGGGGTAAAAATAACTCTCTTTTCCTGGAAATATCATAAACTTAATCTAAACAATTAATATTTCCAATAGTTTTTCTTTAAAATGATCACTACTATAATCATTGAGTTAAAATGACTTAAAATTAAATCTTATTAATAATAACTATTAAAAATTTATTTACCCAAAATACTTTATTCTCTAATATGCACCTAAAACACCTGTCCTAATTTATTTTTTCCCTTTTATTGCTAATCTTTTAATAATCACAAAACCTGAACCCATTTTTACCATCTTCTCTTCCCTTACGACAAGCTGATTGTTTTAAGGTACAAATGTTGTTGCTTCCATGTGCCTAAATTGAATGGCCTCCGACTCCTCCCCACTACTAGTACATTATTCAAGGCCTTGTTGCCTCTCACTCAGCTAATACACAATTTTCCTACCTGTTTCCCTTATCACAAGTCTCTTCCTGTTTTGTATAAACTGAATGTTTGTGTCCATCTGAAAGTCATAGGTTGAAATCCTAAACCGTGCATGTGATGATTTTAGGAGGTGAGGCCTTTGAGAGGTGACTAGCTTATAAGGGTGGAGCTCCCGTGAATGGAATTAATGACCTTATAAAAGAGAGCCCGTATGAGCTGGGGCCCACTCAACCTGCTACTACCACCATAGCTGGCACCCACCCACATACGCCAACTGTGAGCCTGAAAACTGACCTGCCCACCCCAATACAGTCACCACCAATACCAGTGCAAACCTCTGTGGTCCCAGAGGGTTATCCTACCACTGCTACTGCCATTGCCCATGCTACATCGGCTCCAACGGCTCGAGAACCTGCCACTCCACCCAACAGACTGGTGCCATTCTTGGTAATAGAAAAAGCCACTGGGAGGCCCAAGAATTAGCCTACCTGAATTCAGTAATACCAGTGCTGACATACACTGCCCTGGAGCCCAAGGGCAGAAACAGCCAAATAAAATTAAATCAGCAATAAAAGTATCCCAACAAAGAGAAGCCCAGGACTGGATGGCTTCATTGCTGAATTCCATCATGCTTTCAAAGAAGAAATAGTGCCAGTTCTTCCCAAACTATTCCATAAAAGTGAAGAGGAAGGAACTCTAATTCATTCTATGAGGCCAGAGTTACCTGGATACCAAAACCAGACAAGGATGCAACAAAAACAAACAAAAATCTACTGGCCAATATCCCTAATGAAGACAGGTGCAAAAATTCTCAACAACAGCACATTACAAAAATAATACACCATGTTCAAATGTGATTTATCCCAAGGATGCAAGGATGGCTTAACATACGTGAATCAATAAATGTGATATATCACATCAACAGAATGAAGAACAAAACCTCAATAGCTGAAGAAAAAGCATTTGATAAAATTCAATATCCTTTCATTATAAAAAAAAAAAGTTATCAACAAGCGAGGCATAGAAGCAACATACCTCAACATAATAAAAGCCATATGTAACAAACCCACAGCTAACATCATACTGAATGGGGAAAAGTAGAATATCTTTCCCCTAAGAACTGGAACAAGAAAAGGATACCCACTTTTACCACTCATATTCGAAATACTACTGGGCATCCTAGCCGGAATAATCAGGCAAGAGAAAGAAATGAAGACATCCAAATTGAAAAAGAGAAAATAAAATGTTCCTTCTTTCCTGTTGATATGATCTTCTGTCTAGAAAAATGTAGAGTCCACCAAAAGTCTTTTAGATCTCATAAATTAATTAAACCAGGATACAATATCAAATACAAAAATCAGTGGCATTTATGTATGTCAATAATGAACAAGTTAAAAATGAAATCAAGAAGGCAATCTTGTTTGTAATAGATAAGAAATTCCTAGGAATATATTTAACAAAGGAGGTTAAAGATCTCTACAAGGAAAACTGTAAAACATGGATAAAAGAAATTGAAGAGGACGCGTACAAATGGAAAGACATTGCATGCACAAGGATCAGAAAAAAACTAATGTTGTTAAAATGACTATACTGCCTAAAGCAATCTGCAAATTCAAGGCAATTCCTATCAAAACACCAATGTTATTTTTAACAGAAATAGAAAAAAAACCTAAAATTTTATGGAACCAAAAAAGAGACTGAATAGCCAAAGAAATCCTAAGCAAAAAGAGCAAAGCTGGAGGCATCACTCTGAACTCAGATAACTTGATTCTCCACAATATTCGAAGATATTTTAGCAAAAAATAAAGTTTTTGACTTCAGGAAAAATAAACAAGGAGAGCTCCCAGAAAGTTATATTGCTCTTTTCTTCCATGTGGGACACAGCAACAAGGCACCATCTGTGAATCAGAAATTTGGCCCAGACAAGTTGCCAAATCTGTCAGTGCCTTGACTATGGACTTCCTAGCTCCAGAACTATAAGCAATAAAGGTTTGTCATTTAAGCTACCTATTCTATGATATTTTTGTTACAGCAGCTCAAATGAACTAAGATGCTTTCTCTAATCATTTTATGTTCTACGATGGGAATATATCTAGATATAGATATAATACATTCCTTTCAGAAATATGTAATAACTGCCCTGTATTCTGTCAATTAATTGATACCCAATTAATGATGAATTTTCAGATTGCCACTTGTTAAATTTTAGCCTACCTTTAAAAATTTTTTTCTTGTTTTTTTCTTTTACTAACATCCTCCCCAGGATGTCCCACTTCTAGATTTTCAGTATTTTCCTATGTCTTTTATTCCCTCATTATGTCCCACCGAGAACACCTTTCTCTTCCACTGTACAAACCAGTCAAAATTTGATCCATACTCCATTACTTATAGTAAAGATTGACTCACCGTGAAGTCTTTTCTGACCATACGTTAATGTCCTTGGACCTAATCAGAGGACTCCTCCTTCCTTGCACTCACTTAATAAATTGAGTATCTTTCTTCTTTGAGAGACTATTACTTGTGTTCTCAAAAGTCAATATCAGGTCCTTATTGAGCCCGTGGGTCTGGGATCACTGTCTGGGTTTTGAATCTGGCTTGGCTGCTTACTGTGTGACTCTCTTAACTTCTCTGTACTTTCATTTTCTCACCTGTAAAATAGAGATAATAAGAGAATCTTTATCATAGAGTTGTGTAATTGAACTAATGCTTACATAGTTCTAAAACTTTGCCTAGCATGTAGTAAATGTCAGCTGTTACTTGTCTTCCTGTTTTCCCAAACTCTCCCTATCGCACGCGCCCTCTCTCTCTCTCTCTCTCTCCCTCCCCATGTGCCCCTCTCTCTCGTTGTATTTCTCTGAAGAACTATTGGTTGGTTCTGTTTCTCTAGAGAACCCTAACACCCTCTCTTTCTATAATATACATCCTCAGAAGCATTCTCTTGGTTACTTGTTAATCATCTTTCAGATATCAGTGTGAGTTGAGTTCCTTTGTTCTACTCTTCAAATGAAGGATCAAGGTTTCTGTTTCTCTGAATACTTATCTCAGCTTCAGTCAACATGTAATTACTAATTAGATAATCTGTTCAGGAAATATTTAGTGAATTCTTGCCCCCTGCAGTGGTTCCAAGCTTTGAGCCCATAGCAGTGGCACAGCCTCATAATATGTATTAATGTAATTACCTGATTAATATCTGTTCACTCCTTTATAAGTTTATAAAAGCAAAGATCTTGTTGTGTTACCAGTGTATCACTGAATCCTAATTTAATGCTTCAAGCATGGGAAATGTTAACAAATGAACAAGATTTCTGAAAGGCAGGAACCATTGTGTTGACCTTACTCATAGTATCTTTGATAGGATTGTACACATGCACACACTAAGGTGTTCTACAATTCAGTTAGAGTTCTGTACATTTTAATATGTGTACTTTTTTATGCTACCTTAAGCTCCTTATTATTATGGGTACTAAATAGAGTACAAACAAATAGCATTTAAAATAATTAAAAGAGTTAATTTGGGGATCAGAGTCTTCTAATGGAAGAAGGATCTAATTAATATGTGTCATTAAAGGCCACATTTCTCTGTTTAGATGAGTAATTCTTCCGGAATCAGGATAAAAATCATGCCACTTTCTTAGATGCTGTAAGTCTTATGTTCCACAGGAAGGGTGGGAAGGAATCCAGCACCCTTAAGAACTTGCTATTATCTAGGCACCTTAGGCATTAGATCTTACAAAAGCTCTGGGAGGCTGATTTTTATCATTAGCTCATTTTCAGTCATGGTAAGACAGAGACTTAGAGATGTTGCAAAACCTTCCCTGCCTAGATCCCTAGAGTCATCTAGTAGTAAAGTTGGGAATTAGAAACCAAGCCTGTTGGACAGAAGCCAAGGCCCATCCCAGTCAATAGAATGAGAGAGATGACACATCAGTTTATCCTCATTCAAATAACCTAACCCCTTTGGGGTCAGAATCTCCTAAATTCTCTAAAGAAAAGTATTATAGGAGAGTGCTGGTCAGATGGAGAGACTCACAGAATCAGATACACACACATACATACACACGTGTATTTAGACGGTATGCACTGTGTATACATATACCTCTTCAAAATATATTCCTAGAGAATACAACTTGAGAACATGTAAAAATGGGCATATTCTTTTTTTTTTTTTTGATCTGTGTATTTGATTGAGCCAAGCCTAGGACAGATTGCCTCTAAACTGGAGTAATACGGCATAGTCCCCTTTCCCTTTCTTGTAAGACCCTTTCTCTTTAGACCTTTCTTATCAGGGTTCTGACTTAGCTTCTGATGTAACAGACAGAATTTCTCTGTCTTCTTCCCACTGCAGTATATATCTGTTTAATATTTGAACTGGATTATGTCAGAGTATTAATTGGAAATCATCACTCTGCAGAGAACAACAAAAACAGAAAAATCTCATGACCAAGGAAGAGGAAAAGAACTTGTCTGGGTTTCTAGACCTCACCTCTCAGAATGTTGACAATGAACTACAACCAAAACACAACCATGGCAACAAACTAGATATTTGTTGAATCAGGCCAAGACACAGAAGTATACTGCATGCCAGAATGTAAAGGTGACATGAGTGATCAAAAGAGAGGGAATGTGAAAGGTCAAGGGAGAAACTCTCAGCATGTAGGCACGGACCCATTTCCATGAGGTCAGCTACATTCCAAAGTGGCTGCAGCACTGGATGGGGAGCTGTCAGGGCCTGCTGCACAGCTCAAGACAGTCTTTGAAGGTTTGTACCCACCCTCATTTCCTGGAGATTTATGAGGCCAATTCAGACTCTGTCTTGCCAGTGCTACATCAAAAACATGCACTTTACTCTTCTTAAATGAAGTAATAGATGCCACAATAAGAAGAGCTGGGTACGTAGGTTGGGTAGATTTCACTCCTCTTTATGGACAGATTCTTCGGTAATTAAAAACCAAGTGGGCAGGATTAATTCATGTTTATTGACCATTGAATTATGGAGCCTGAATTCACAGTATTATATTTATTCCATGTGAGTTTCTACCTTCTTTCCTGTCTTCTCCCTCATCCTTCCTTTTCCTTTTCATTCAGCAAATGTTTACTGGTGCTCACTCTACCAGGCACTGCTCAAGGGCTGAGAGGGCATCAGTGATCAAGATAGATACAGCCCCTGACATTATAGAATGTATCAAGACTAAAAGGAAAGATTGCATGAAGGATTTCTTTGAAAGTCCTATATGTTCATTTCTGTAGGAATGATCCAGGAGTTTATAAACAAAAATAGAGATAAGTTAAAATATTTCATGATTTTAAATGTATGTCAAATATTTTAATGGTACATTCTGGCTATATATAGAAACTAAGAAACTGAGAGAGGAGGTAAGACATATGATGGGAAGAAGTTGCTGCACCAGGAAACATAGCACAGTTCAGATCAGTGGTCAACTTCTAGAAGGTTCTGTGGTATATAAGAGGTGATCCCTCTGACCAGAGATAGAGCAAGTGCCTGGGGAATGTAGCTGATGAAATCATCAGAACGTCTGGCGTATGGCAAGAGGGTGCATGGAAAGTTCAAGAAACTGAAGAAATGGTAAGAATGGCAAAACAGCAGAGAGGGGCATACATGTGTGAAACGAGGCTGTAAATATAGGGGGTAACAAATCATGCATTGCCTTGCAGGTCCTCAAAAGAATTTTGATCTTTATCCCAAGTGAAATGAAGACTTAGATATGTTTTAAATATGCTGGTTTGTGCATGTCTCTATATGTGTTTGTAAGAGAGAAAAAAAAGAGAGGGCAATTTTTGGAAATTCCAAGTGTAGTGTGGTAGCAGTGAGGTTACTATAAGGCAGTAAACTTAAAGAAAAATGGCATTCCACTCATAAGTGGGAGCTGAACAATGAGAACACATGGACACAGAGATGGGAACATCACACACCAGGGCCTGTTGGGGGATGGGGTGTCTGGGCAGGGATAGCATTAGTAGAAATATGTAATGTAGATGATGGGTTGATGGGTGCAGCAAACCACCAAGGCATGTGTATACCTATGTAACAAACCTGCACATTCTGCACATGTACCCCAGGACTTAAAGTATAATGATAAAAAAATGGCATTAACTTGGAATAAGGTAATGGCCTTAAAGCGGGAGAGAATGGCCAGCTTTGAGTGATGTGAAAAAGATAAAGTCAAAAGGGCATGCATGCAGCTGGCTGTATTTGATAGAAGGTTATAAAGGATACCTCCTAGATTTCTAGGTTTTGTAGCATATAGATGATAGTGTCATTTTCTGAGAGAGTAAACACTGAGGGTAGAGTAAATTTGTTGGAGAGGAGGACAATTAACTTCATTCTGAAGCTACTAAATATGAGCTGCCTTAGTTATATCCAAAGGGAGATATCAAAGAGGCAGATGAATTGATGGGTTTGAGGTTCAGAGACAAAGTCTGTGATAGAGACACTAATTCATGCGTCATCTGTAGTGAGGTGATAATTGAAGCCATTGGTCCAGATGGGATCTCTTTGTTTAAATGTAGAGTATAAGAAGAGGGCATAGGAACAAACCTTGCGAAATAACATTTCTTGGCCAGCTAAATGTGATTAAATTTGAAGTGGAGATAAAAGAGAAGAAAAAACAAACATATAGGAGGAAAATCAAAACAGTCTTGTGACATGGAAACAAAGAGAAGAGAGCATTTTAAGAATCAAGAAGTAGTCTATACTGCTAAGTACTTCTTAAAAGTAAAATAGTATGAGACTTGAAAAACGTTTAATCTAGGGGTCATTGGCAACCCAAGGTAAATCTTTTACATAGAAGGAAGGGGCTAAAGGCCAGGTAGAAATCAGTTGAGGATTGACTATATCACATTAAATAGGAAATGCTGAACACACACGACACAGAAAGGGTCATAGTAAGAAGAAATTGGACCTAAAGTGTAGGCTCCATGGACAGCAAAAGGGTCAGCTGTCTACTGACATTTAAGAGACAAAGGATAGGGTAATGTGGATGTTGAAAAGTTTGCTGAATTCATGCAGGTAAGTTGAAGGAGTTAGTATTATATGGCCTCCATTATCTTTCTAAAGCATTTGGCTATTTTTTTGAGGGTGAAAATACTAAATGGCATTGGGAATTAGAGCAGAAGTATAACAGAAATCAGGCAGGAATTTTGTGTTAGCTGCCTGTTGCTACAGCAATGCTGTATAACAAACCAACCCAAAGTGAGTAACTCAAAACACTAGGCTTTTTTTTTTTTTTAATTTGTGTTTCTGTGAATTAGCTTTGTAATGCTTCTGGAGTTGTCTGAGATTGATCACAAGTTTTGAGGCACTGACCTAGGCTGACTTCTTCGGGTTACGTGAGATAAATGACTCCTTTCCACATGTCACTCATCTCTAGCAGACTAGCCCAAGAATTGTCCTGGTTAAGGCAGAGATGCAGTAGCCGAAGTGGGAATATGCAAGCATGTTTTCAAGCCTATGCATGCATTATATTTGCTCACCTTCTATTGGCCAAACCAAGTCACCCATATTCAGGATCAAAGAATAGGGAAGTAGATTCTTCCTCTGCAGCGGGAGAAACAATAAAGTCATGTGGCAAGAGGATATGAATACAGTGAAGGACAAGGAATTGACACCCTTAATGCAATGAATCTACAAGTCACAAATAGTATTAAGAGCACATTCACAATAATTTAACTTTATTGTGTGGATTTCTTCAGCAACATTTGATTACTTAAGTGGAATACCAAAAAGATATTTTAACCTATATGTGGGAATTGTTAGAGTGTATGAAGAAAATGCAGAAAGACAAGATAAGCAAGACCATGTAATATGTGAATAAGTAAGGCTGTTATTGATGTAAACCCATTTTAAAGTATCCAGTGGCTGATGAGGCAAGTGAAGGTGTGGGAGAATGGAAAGAGGGGGGCTCGTGAAGCCAAAAGTTAGTCATAGTGAAAGTAGTTTAAACCGTAATATTGACAAAGAGGGGGTTGAAGTCAGGAAAAAGGTGCTTAAAGTTTTCAGATAGAACAACTTTATGAGATAACAAGGTCCAAGAAGTGGCAGTTTGAGTGGGGAGCTCAGGTAAAGCTAGTAAAAGGGGAAGGCAAAGGAAATGCAGTAAGGGAAGATGAGAGTGTTGAATCATTCTTCTAATAAATGAAGAGATGAAAAATCTAAGTCCAGTGTTATAATGCTGGATGTATGAGAGGGAGTAACCAGGAGTTTAATAGATAAGTGTAGGGAAAGGGAAAATGTAATATAGCCAAACAACACAGGATGCAGAGCTGAATTTTATGCTCTGATTAATATAGTTGTTGTTTTTAGGGAGAAGGGTTAATGAACCAGATGCAGCAATAGGAAGGAAAGATGCCATCAAGATTTTGTTTCAACCTTGAAACATACGGACTATTATAAAAATAAACAACCAGCAAACTGGGTTGTAAGAAAGATGAGATGGAGAAACCTACAGTTTTCTTTGTTGAGAATACATAGGTTTTGGAACAAGTAGGGATGCCATGTTGTGTAAAGTTTCCTAGCCAAACTGGGTACAGATGTTCCAGGACAGGACAGAGAATGACAAAGTTGGGAAAGGGAATGTGTTAAGGAACAAAATGGTAGGAGAAGGCAACAGAGCAGCATTCACCTTTCTTCTCTGTCATCTCAGTGGTTCATTGGCAAGAAGCCAGTGCCTCCTGAAAGTAATTCCTTCTCTGTCCTGTTCACTTTTCCCACACTTATCTGCTAAACTCCTAGTTACTCCCCCTCACATATCCAGCATGATGATACTGAGCTTATATTTCTCATCTTTTAATTTACTACATCTTTTCTGTCCTGAAACCATTCTCACACTTGGTGACCTCAGAATCCTTGAAGGAAAATAATTAAAAACTGTGGAAAGGATGGGAGGTAACACATGGAGATTATATAGGGATAACATTGTTATTTATTTTCTTCCTGATATGAGAGAAAAAAAGAGAAAACATATAAGAAAAACATGCAACTAAATATGGCATATATATCCTTTTACATATAACACGAGTAAAAGGAATTATTACCTAATGCACTAATGTGTCTAGAAGATAATTGAAGGAACTAACTGAAGTGAGGATTAAACAGTATATGCTATTGCACAAAACTTGAATTCATGTCCCAGTTTTGCCTTGTTCATAATCATATCTGTCCTGGTAGGGGCATAGTAAATGCTTAATTAATACATTTGGGAGAAATGAATAAATTGTTGTCTCTTGGAAAAGTATACTTAAGCCTTTCTGATTCTGAGTTTTTCTCTTCCTATTTTCCTGATTAATTTCTGTTATCAATATTAAATAATGTACTAGATGTGGACTTGATATAGAGTAGATGCTAGAAAATGATTATTGGAATCTAAATTGGCCTATATGCAGTTGGAGGTGTCAATAAACTGTATGAACCGTTATTATTCAGAGGTATTTTGCTGTCTTCTGCTCATACTTGCCCATTAGCTCACGCCTCTCAGGTAAGCAGACATTAATGATTTTTCTTGTAGGGCTGGCCTATCATGTTTACACACCTACACTCTCTGAGGTCATCTTGAACCAGGCTCCTTCTGATTATATTTCACTTTTTCATACAGTTGTCCCAGAAGACGTTGACATCATCCAGAGACACACTAGCGCCGTCCCTCGTCAGAGGTTCAATTCATTCTACCATCCGGAAATTCTGCCGACAAGGCGGCCAGTGTTAGAAATTAAGCTTGTGACATGCAGGACATGGTGGAGTGCAAACATTGGTCAGCGCTTCCTCTCTCAGCCACAGAGGAAAGCCACACTGATTGGTATTCAGGAAAGGGACCTCCTGTTTCGAAGGATTCCTTCATGCTGTTCAGCAATGCTGTTTAGGGTGGATTTTCCCATTTGAATGGCAAAGCTTAAACACAAATATTAACTACCTGAAGCTGCAAATAGCAGCATAGTACATTAAAAAAATAATGAATATTTTAACCAGCCTCTACCCAACCAAGAATAATATTATGCAGAGACGAGGCTGATTTTAGAAAAATGCCCAAGGAAACATTAATAAAAAAGTTGAGTTTCCTTTCAAAGTTTGTTTTTGCTAAACATTCATAGTTTTGCTTTTTCCAATCCAATTTTATTATAAGAAAGGTCTCCCACATGTGTACCTGGCATTCCTTTTAAAATAATTAGGAATACGCACCAAAAAAAAAAAAAAATGGAAATAGAGGGTGAGTCCTTACGTGTGACAGAAAGAAAGGGCAAAATAAATAACAAAGAAAGGAGGACACTTCTTTGCATGTACATAAGTTTGTAGCCTCTTTATTCATAGGCAGATTTTCATGTCCTTATTATTTTGATTATATTTTAATATTGTTCATTTGGAAAATCCAAGTCTATCTGATTCTTAACTGCAAGGTTTCTTCCCGTGAAATCACTGAAGGTAGAACATTACTAGTCAGTAGAAGACTGACATTTTAGAGCTGTAATTCCACGTTAGGGCAAAAACGGACATTCTGTTACCTGTTAGATAGCTTCTTTGGTATTTATTTCGGTCCTTGGTAAAGATTAAAACTAAATTATTGGGCTTGAAGAGGCAGTTGACACCTGTAATCCCAGCACTTTGGGAAGTCAAGTCTGGGGTAATCACTGGAGCCCAGGAGTTCAAGACCAGTCTTGGCAATGTAGAAGATCCCTGTCTCTTAAAAAAAAAAATGAGCTAGGTGTGGTGCACATGCCTATGGTCCCAGCTACTCAAGAGGCTGAGGTGGGAGGATCAACTGAGCCCAGAAGGTCGAGGCTGCAATCAGTCATGATCATGCCATTGCACTTCAGTCTGCATGACAGGGTGAGACTTTCTCTCTCTCTCTCCCCCCCACCCCCAAAGAAAAGAGAAAACCTAAATGATTAAAACATACTGTTCAATAATTCCCATTCTCGTTTGGTAAAATAAGACCGAACTTAGTGAATAACGAAATGCTTTTGGTGCACTTTCTTTGTTCAAGGATCTTTTCCTCAACACTTATATCATTGCTTCTTCATAACAAGCCTATAAAGTTGGTATTTTTCCATTTTCCAGATGAGGAAAGTGAGGCACACAGAGAAATGAAAAACTGTCCAGGTAGTTGAGCCAGAATTCAAAAGTTGGCTGTCTTAGTCTGGAGCCCACACTTTATACTTTCCTGTTGTGTTGTAAGTTAAACTCAGTTTTAAATTGGCTAACATGGCTTTGCCTGGTTTGCTGTTAATCCACTGTAATTTAATGTTGGTTTTTGTTTGTTTTGTTGTTTTTATTTAGTTTTGTCTAATTTGTGGCTTATAGATATTTTTTGTAATAATAACAGTAAAACATGGGACAGGGTACCTCGATTCTAGTCACAGCTTAGTTACTGACTTTAAACAACTTTGGATGTTGCATAAACTCAGTTTCCTTCTTATAAAGCAGATACAATAAGTGAGCATTCCTTTCTGCCTAATAGGGTTTTATCTTCCAAATCTACAGTGCTAACAAATTAAAAATGTTATCATTGATGCTTCTTTCACTAAGCAAAAGGGATGGACCAAGCTAAAGTTTATGGAATTCAATTTGACAACTTGTATTTTAAATGCCTAAATTATTTTTCCAAAGTGGATGTTGAAACTAATGAAGAAAGGGAGGTTTAAGCTTATCGATGGATTTTTATTCATCCATTTACTCCGCTTCAAGAGTTAGTCAAGAATGAGTTGTGACATGTGTTTGAAACAATTAAGAACAATGGCTGACAACCTAGGTTTCTGTAATATCAAAAATGTGGGAATATCTACAAGGACAAATGTAAGTTGAAATCAATTTTGAGTGCCACGTGATACTTTGTGTCACTCTTTGAGGATTGCTGAAACTATTTCTAGGAAACCACACCCAGGCACATGGTACAGTTGAAAGGGTCATCATAATATTTGTGAATTCTTAGCATAAATTAATTTTGAAGACTATTTTAAGACAATTTCAAACATTTATTTGGAAATCTATTTATTCTCACCCACATAGGAATATTTACATCCCTTAGTTTCTATTTTAGTTACTTCCATGTATAGTATTCTTCCCACTTGAGCTTTGGAATCAAATACTTCAGTTTTTACATTGTTTAACATAAGTTATTTTGCCATCCTTCTCCCCCAAGCTAGGATTATACTATACTCCATGAAAATGCACTGCAAATAAAGGAAAACCCTTAATTAAACATTCTACCCTATTTTCTGAAAGGCATGATTCCTCCCTTTTATCCTTTAGCACAGTATTTGAAAGGATGTTGTTTTCTTGGCTGGAAAGCCAGGATAGTTTTTATGTTTTTTTGATAAATTGAGGCCTATCAATTTGAATCATTAGATACTGTCCTTGTGGTTTTCGTAGTTTCTTCTCACTGGGACATCCTGCCTCCTACCATACTTAATAACTCAGCTTTGCTGTTACCTTATTTGATGACTGGCAGAGATGGTGGAGCAGCAGGAACCACCATAGTATATTCAATGAATTATTCAGTAACTTATTCTATAAATATTTAGTGAGCACCTTCTATATGCAGGAACGGTTTTAAGTACTAAGGCTATTACAGTCAAATACCAACTCTGTACTTCTCACATGGTGGTGACATTCTAGGGACATTGAACAGAGAAACAGAAAATCAATTATCTATATCAATGTTTGTCTAAATGAATACGTATATCAATAAATATTTACGCTAATATTAAATTATGCTATAAAATAGAGGAAATAAATGTAATGGAGATATATGGTTAAGAGAGGGATACGTTCGAGTAGCCAGGCTTCTGAGAGATGGTTTTAGAAGGGCTACCATAGTTAGGAGAACAGCTAGTCACCTGAAGAACATTTTAGACAGAGGGAACAGCACACACAAATGCTGCGAGATGACAGCTACTGAGAATGTTGAGTAATAAAAAGAAGATAAAGTGAGAAAGATGGAAATGACACAGGATGGGGTCCGAGAAGTAGAAGAGGACCATTTCATATATGCCTTTGTAGATCATGGAAAGAACTATGAATTTTAAGTATGATGGTGTAAAACAATGATTCTCAAAGTTTCGTGTACATCAGAATTACCTGAATGAATAAATGACTTGCTAGGTAGGGCATATGTTATTGGGTCCATCCCTAGAGTTTCTGACTTAGTGCTTCTAGAGTAGAGCATTTTCATTTCTAACATGTGATGCTGACATGCCTGGTCTAGGAAAAACAGTTTGAGAACCATTGCTGTAGTC
Source organism: Cebus imitator (assembly GCF_001604975.1). NCBI lineage: Eukaryota > Metazoa > Chordata > Mammalia > Primates > Cebidae > Cebus > Cebus imitator. The sequence continues at coordinate 5,460,272 of NW_016107346.1, read as the reverse complement.
AATGTCTATTATTTATATTTACTCAGAATAGATTTCACCAAAATTTTACAAGTTAATCTTGATTTTCTTGTGCAAAATGTCTTTTCTGTATTCTTAGCTCAAGCTATATATTTTATTACCTTGGTTACAATTAGCTATTCAATGATGGATATATGACTTTTGGCGGTCAGTTGAAATCCAAGCCAGAGAAACTCTAGAAAGTATTGGAAAGTGAAAGTTCTCAAACTACTGGACAAGAAGCTCAGAGTCAATACGTAGGGAAATTCTCTCCAAAGCTAAGTCAATGCAGATGAGCACTGAGCTGAAAGATGGCAAGAAATTGAGCTCTGGTACCTTCTGTTTAAACCCCTGGATCTAGTCATGCCTAGGACAATTATACTTCTGTGATTTTCATTTTCATCACTCATCTTCCCATATTATGCTTTAGGAATTTTCTCTTTGGATTCTGAAATAACTCAAAATATAAATACACATAAAAAGCTATAGTAGATATACCACTTTTAAAAATTTAGGTGCACCTTGGTTCATCACCAAGAACCAGATAAGTGAGTTTAAATAGCTAAATACTACTCTGTGCATTTATAAAATAATTAGGCTTTGTACAGGCAAATGAGAAATTTTGAGATAGAAGATCTCAAGCAGATAGGAAAATGAAGTAGTCAGTCAAATTAACACAAGCATTTGAAAATAGCACTTGGTGGCACTATGTCATTGCTAGCAGCATTGTTTCCTGACTAGTATCTATAATATGACCCCCAAATAAAATTCATAAATTGTATCCTTCTGTCCTTTTATGTGGAAACCCCACATTCTCTACAAGTTGATGCATGTTTTCCATTATAATTATACAAAGAAGTTTCTTGTCATTTAGTTTCAGCCTAAATGTGATGTTTTCAAATAGTCTTCCTTGACTGTTCTACTTCAGCTATCATCTCCCTACTCAAGAGGAAGTTTGTCAGGCCATCATAGTTCATTACTTTCTGAGAAAACATCTTCTCAGAATATTTTGATTGTTTGCTAATTTTTCATCCCTTAAAATATAAACTACATGAAAGCAGTGGTGTTTTGTCTTATTTATTGTTAACATTCTGTCATCTAATTGATATTTTTAGAATAGAAAAAATGAATAGGTTGTATACTTTTGCCTTTCCTTAAATACACTTTTAAAAATTTAAGTGTTTCTTTCCTATATTTGTATCTATACCTTGGGAACAATTTTAGGTCAAATTTCATTTTAGCCATAAATCCTCCCTGACCACCATCACCCAAAGCAAGTTCACTTGTTTCTCAGCCTCAGAACTAACCTGATAATATGAAAATTATCTTGTCCCTACTTGTATTGAACATTTTTTGTGTTCAAACTTCTCTTCCTTATCAGATATTCCTGAGGCAATGCCAGTATTTTTTATTTGTATTTCTACTTTATCAATATTGCCTTGCATAGAGTACAGACATACAAATATTTGTTGACCACATGAATAGATGGATGCACATTTAAAAGTCAAAATTCCCATAAGCATTTAAAACTCTTGTATTCTCCAAATAGGTATTTACATATTATATGTAGTCTTAAAGACTGTGAGCTATCTGTTGTAAGCCAAAAATCTTAATTTATGATATCATATTGAATATTCATAGAAACTGTTTAATATTTATAGAAATAATGAAAGCAGGTATTCATAAAAACCTAAAATAAACAGGTAAATAAGTAAAAATTAAAGTCTTTATTTAGTAAGATGAGTGGGAAAATATGGGGACTGCCTCTAATTTTGTATTTATGCATCAGCTTTATGATTCCAAGATGCTGCCACTGACCCCTTGGCTGTAAGTGAATCAAAGTGTTTTCCTGCATTGGTGAAGGATTTGTGCCAGCCTTTTTGTGCCTCCTCCCTGGTCCAACCTTATGACCGCTTCAGCATGGACTTCTGGGACAAGGTGTGGGCTTTGGCAGACCTGGAACATTTTGGAAAGGAAGCTGGTGTTTTGGGGGCAGCTGTTTTTAGACATGTTATTTCTGAAGTAGCAGCAGGGTACTGAGCATGACGTCTACATATATGGAGTTGTATGTAGTTAGAAATATGGCATTGCAGACACGAGAGAAAGATAACATTGTTGGTCTTACATATTTAAGAGTCATAAGCGTATAGTCTTAAATAAAATATGGAAGAACACAAAATACAAGTTGGTGGTGATCTCTGGGGAGAGACAAGGGCTGATGGTGTTGCATGTGGGAAGGATAATTGAGGGATGATCTTCAGAGTTATTGGGAATCTTCCAAAATCTCATTGGTATGTTTTATTATTTTTTCAAAAATACACACACACACACACACACACACACACACACACACACACACACACACGTTATACATGAAATGCTATATAGCTCACAATAAAAAGCTTTAAAAATATGGTTGCTTTTCAAAATAAAAATGTGCAGTGGCAGAAAGCACATTTTAATACTTCAGATGTCTTAATTTCCTAATATGTGATTACTTGAAGCACTTAGTTGGAATAATTTAAGTGTATAGAACAATTTGCCTCAGTTTCTAGCTATTTCAGGGACACTTTTTTAGATGTAAAAAAACTCATGATATTTTTCTCAATTATGTTTACTCTTGTGTGAACAACCATGACTCTGTGAGCTTCCTTACTTTTCACACTGAAGGCTCCTCCTCTTTAAAGGACGATTTCCATACATCTACAACATAAAGAAAGGAGGAATTTATCCCCAAATTGAATCCTATATTAATGAATGCATGACATATGTACCAGTTAATTGTTGACATAGTAATGTTGCATAACAAACCACCCTGACATTTATTGCCTTAAAAATGTCATGCATTTGCAGGTTGGGAGATTCTTAGTCTTGAATGGGCCCGTTCCTGCACCTGCAGTCTGCTGCAGATGAGCTAGGGGCTCTGCCGATCTTAGCTAGGGTGTCCTATGTCTGGGATACTCTATCAGCTTGTCTAGGACCTCTGCTGGAAAACTTGGACAATTCTTCTTGCGTTACTTGTCCCATCCACTGAGCATTTTCTCATGCCAAAGTTAGAAGAGTAAATTGTAAAAGAGGCATATTCAAGGACTTCTCTGGAGTTTCCAGACTGTTGACACCATATTCGTTCACAGTTGGCCAAAGCAAAAATAAGGGGATAGAACAAAATGCTGTCCAGAGTGGGATGGCACTACACATTGTAGGTCAAAGAGAGAGGAGAATAGTGGGGCATTGATGCAGTTCATCTACCACCGCATGTTCTTCCTCCCACACTTGCCGTTCCTCATTCTCTTTCTAGGATTTCCTGCCTATTAGGATTCTACATTCTAGCCTTCCCTTGAGGCTCTGACCAGGTGTCCTTTTCTCTATATATAGTGATTCCAGCGTTCTCTCCCATCCAAAACTTTAAGGAACTCACTCTTTGCTTCCATCATTTTACTTTTCTTATCTCCATTGTTGGGTGTTGTTTCATAACTGACCGTCTCGTCAGAAAATGAGGTATTAATAAAGAATATTTGTTTTGTAACTGTGCAAAATCTGGTAGAAGCAGGGCAGAAAATAGACCCTCATCAGTAGTTTTGCTTCTTTGTCCATTGATTTATTTTTATAAATCTGTTCAGTCATAAATCCACATGGCCTTTTTCTAGAGTCTGGTATATTAACCTTGATTCTTTTGGCAATAACCCATCAATTTTTTCCTCCTTTTTATTCCTTATTTTCATCTTTCTTTCTATTTCCTTCCTTCCTTCTTTTCTTTTTTAAAAGCTTTTCTTTAGATTAAAAGAATTTGACTTGTTGAGAAAAAAGGTCTAAAAACTCTTTTCATCACAGTTAATTAGATTTCTGACTCGTTCTCTACAGCCAGTATTTCGTCAGCACATTACTAGAGCACACCCCTAAAAACAGGTGTCAAAACACATTAAAGGCACGGCTTTCTAAAACATCAAAGGAGACTGTGTTCTCTATTTTCATAAATGCCGCCACAAAGCTGAAAACCTGTCTAAGTAAGTCATGTGAGCCATTTTACTGGTTAAGATATGGGTAATTTGAGTGCTGCCCTCAGTATTGATCTCATCTCATTTATATGTGTTTAAAATTCTACATTAATCCAAATTCTACTTTCTGAATAATTTATGCAGAGGCCAAAAAAGTGTCTGGCTTGCAAATAATTGGAGGACCTTTATGGAGATTCCAGGTAAAAGTATAAAGCTGAACAGTAGAAAGAAACAGTGCAAGTCTTGTCATGTGGACTATTCAAGGGCACAATAGTTATTAAGTCCAACCTTTCAATTTCACTGTCTAGGGTTTAATGAGAGCCTCCAGGGCTTAGATTATCCATCAGGGAGGTGACCTTGGCCCAAGCCACCAGCAGCAAGCATTCGAAAAACACTAAATGCATAACCTACATTAGATTGATCACATTTAACCTGGGTGGTAAAATGGGAAATTTCAGATGCAATATTTGAACCTTAGATCAACTGAGCAAGAAATATAATAAGGCATTATTCTTCTCATTCCACAGTTGAACTTCTTCAAATTCAACTATATAATAAACAAATAAGTTGAATGTCTTGCCCAAGTTCACACAACCAGCAAGTACAAAAGTATCTGGTTTATCTGGCTCTAGAATCACTTTCCTTTGCTTTCTCAGCAGATGACTGGATGCATGACCTTGTCATATGTGTTAATACATCCACAGACTAACTGAAAAAGGACTTCACATCAGCCAAAGTGAGTCCATTGCAGAATAAGTGCAGAGAGCTTACTTTGGTTTTTTAAGATAATACAATCCATCCTAACTGGATATCTCATTGCAGTGTGCACCTATGTCTTGAGACAAGGAAGCAAAACAAAATGAAGGTAATGAGCCTGGGAAAAGATGGGGCATATTTGAAGCAAACCCACTTTTTAAAGAATTCCCTCATTCCTCACTCTTTATTCTCCCACTTGAAACCTGCTGTAACATTTAACTCTGTTTTTCATGGCAACATATCTTTTTCTCGTTTTCATTTTTTGACTTCTCCTTTATCTTAAATAAATTGCTCCATGAGATTTTTCTCTCTTCCTCCACTTCCTAAGACACCCTGGACGTTCCCTCACATGAAATCAACCAGGTTGGTCTGTCTGCTCATGCCTCCGTTGTTCTCATAAAGAACGAGAAGAAAGGGGCTCAATGCCTGGAGTGTGTGAAAATGGGGTAAGGTGAGGGCAGAGTGTGGCAGGTATTGTGCTGAAGCCATGAATGCATAATCACTCCTGTCATAGCAAATAGATTCTGTCATGAGGAATTCCATGGTTTTCCAGAGGAAATCAGCTTTCCCTGCAGGCTGCCAAGCCCAAATGAGCTCCTTACAGCACCTGCAGATCTGAGCATCAAGCAATTATTCCACTATCTTGCCTAAAAACAAAGACTTTGCTACCCTTTGACAACCTCTGACCTTTTCCAGCTAACATAAACTAATTATATTTGCAGCAGGAGGGGAGGAAGGCTTTCCTAGTCCTCCGTGGGAGTTGTCTTTCATGCTTTGTGCCACGTTGTCGGTTCTGGCAATCCAAAAAATGACCACCCTTCAATCAAGGGAGTTTCTGGACAAAGCACTTAAAGAGATACAGGGAGGCCCTTATCACAAATAAATCTCAGAATAGCCCACACTGTCCAGTTAGCAATGGTACAAGAGAGCCATTGTTAAGTGTCACTTAGCAGCAATTATAGCCTGGTCAAAACAGTTTTTGTGTGTGTGTTGTTTTGTTTTTAGACAACCTGTTAATGGGCCCACAATTAGGTGTAAGGAATAACCCAAGCCACAGGCACTGAAGCAAGGTTAGAGGTTAATTGAGACTTTCTATCCTAATAATCTGAGTTTTTGCAACTTTTTGCTGAGAGAATAGTCTTAAACAAAAAGAAGATAATATGATACAATTAGTTGGAAAGGAGAAGGGTCAAAATTCCCAGATGAGAAAGGAAAACTGGCCAAGGAAATCAGGCCAGAGGGACCACCTGGGCTACTTCAGATGCCAAGAATATCTGTGGCCATTCATCTGGTGGATGAGGCACAAAGCGATGTGCCCGCCATTCATCACATCCCTCCTGTCTACCAAAGAAAATACAAGGTCAATGCCATAAACAGGAGGCATCTCAAGGTAATTGAAATTCCAGAAATGGCTTCATTAGAAAAGCTTACAGGCAATCATGTTTTTCTTTTCCTATTGTAAGTATATTCACGTCTTGAAATTGTATGGAAAGAATTCTTTGTGGTGGCTGGGGTTGCAGAGGGACTTTCTGATAGTTATTGAAGGATTGTGTCTAAATTAACAGCTGCCTTTATAATTGAGATGATGAACCCAACAGAACCTCTGGGGCTTGCTGGCTATGGTGCGGCACATATAACACCCACACCTGCTCCCTTGCTCTTAACTCTATCAAAGGGCCCCTCTTTCTCCATTCCTTCTAGTTCATAATCAATGTATTGTGTCTTTCGCAGCTGTTCTTATCTGGTATCCTGAAACTATTATTGGAGGTTTCTGGGCTTTAATCTTTCTTAGGTTTTTTTTTTTTTTTTTCTTTTAACCCTTTCCCCTACTCACACCTGGCAATGCAAACTTTGACACTTCCAGCTGGCAGATTCCTCTGATTGGAAGTTGACTAAAATTTGCCAAATCATTTTCTTTCTTTCCTTTTTTTCCAGTACAGCTGGTGCCAAAATGTGATGATTTGTTTTGCTCCAGTCACTGAGGTTTTTGTTTTCTTTTATTTCAACTCCATACTGGCTTCCCAGCTTGATGCTGAGTCATCTGGTGCAGGTGTTCTAAGCGACTGGTATTTATGTCACTTGCAGATGGTTTGGGTAAATTACATGATGTTCCTGTAGCCCCGTTGAGGCTCTCTCAGCTCCCTTTGATCCTGGGCTTCCTGTGGGTCTTGCACATATGCAGAACTTCAGGGCGCTAGGTGAATTCTTGGATGGATTCTACTCAAAGCTGGTTGGGTTTCTATGGGCCCCACAATCTGATGGGCTTCAACTAAGGGTAAGAGAGGTTAACCAGAAGAAAGAACCCTGAAATTACATTGTACCACAGGTTCACCTACATATGGAATTACATGACTAATGTGCAGGAGAATGTACATTAATGCTATAGGTTCGTAAGTAAATTGGAACAAAGGGACCACATTCCATTTCTGAAGAAGAAGAAAGGTATGTTAGAAAGTAAGAGCTGGAGTAGCGCAACTGTTAAGTCTTAAACATATATATTTAATGTTTTTCCTTTGTTACCTTTTTCTGACCCCAAACTGTCTCTAGCCCCTGTTCCAAAGCTCAGTGTAAAGACTGACTCATAGGCAAGAATCTGAAAATTTCATCTATTTATACTGTACCCATACAGCTTCTATTAAAAATTTACAAATCCTTGCTCCCTTCCATATAAGAAGGCTACCTTTATTATGAAGCAATACACACCATTTGGAAATGTTCAACATCTCTTCCTGTAAAGATTTACAACTTAGCAAGGGAAATTTCTGTTTGGTCTTACCCAAAGGCAAAACATATCAACTTAAATTTTCAAAATAAAGTTTTCAGGAATGCCGTGTCTTCCTAGGACTGCAGAAGTCCCACCATTGTAGGTGATATGGTTTGACTTTGTCTTCACCAAAATATCATCTTGTATTTCCACATGTTGTGAGAGGGACCCAGTGAGAGGTTGTTCAATCATAGAGACTGGTTTTTTTCCATGCTGCTCTTATGATAGTGCATTAGTCTTATGTGAGTTGATGTTTTTTAAAAAGGGGAGTTTCCCTGCACAAGCTGTTCTCTTATCTGCTGCCACGTGAGACATGACTTTTACCTTCCACCATGATTGTGAGGCCTCCCCAGCCACATGGAACTGTAAGTTCAATGAACCTCTTTCTTTCGTAAATCGCCCTGTCTCAGGTATGTCTTCATTAGCAGCATGAAAATGGATGAATACAGTTAATTTATACCAGTAGAGTGGGACATTGCTGTAGATACTTGAAAATGAGGAAGCAGTTTTGGAACTGGGTAACAGGTAGAAGTTGGAAGAGTCTGGAGGTCTCAGAAGAAGACAAAAAAAAAATGTGGGAAATTTTGAAACTTCCTAGACATTTGTTTAATGGCTTTGCCCAAAGGGTTGATAGTGATAGGGACAATGAAATCCAAGCTAAGATGGTCTCAGATGGAGATGAAGAACTTGTTGAGAACTGGAGCAAAGGTGACCCTTGTTATGTTTTAGCAAAGAGACTGGGGGCATTTGCCTCTACCCTAGAGATTTGTGGACTTTTGTACTCGAAAGAGATGATTTAGGGTTTCTGGTGGAAGAAATTTCTAAGCAGGAAAGCATTCAAGAGGTGACTTGGGTGCTATTAAAGACATTCAGTTTTAAAAGGGAAACAGAGCAGAAAAGTTTGAAAAATTTGCAACCTAACAATGAAATAGAAAAGAAAATCCCATTTTCTGAGGAGAAATTCAAGCAGGCTGCAGAAATTTTCGTAAGTAACAAGGAGCTGAATGTTAATCTCCAGGACAATGGGGAAAATGTCTCCAGGGCATGTCGGAGACATTTGCAGCAGCCCCTCCCATCACAGGCCTGGAGGTTTAGTAGGAAAAAATGGTTTTGTGGGCTGGGCCCAGGGTTCCTCTGCTGTGTGCAGTCTAGGGACTTGGTGCCCTGTGTCCCAGCTGCTCCAGCCATGACTAAAAGTGGCCAAGGTACAGCTTGGGCTGTTGTTTCAGAGGGTGGAAGCCCCAAGCTTTGAAATCTTCCATGTGGCAGTGGGCCTATGAGTGCACAGAAGTCAAGAACTGAGATTTGAGACCTGCCACCTAGATTTCAGAAGATATATGGAAACTCCTGGATGCCCAGGTAGAAATTTGCTGCAGGGACAGGACCCTCATGGAGAACCTCTGCTAGGGAAATGCAGAAAGGAAATGTGGGTTTGGAATCCCCACACAGAGTCCCTACTGGGGCACCACCTAATGGAGCTGTGAGAAGAGGGCCATTCTCCTTTAGACTTCAGAATGGTAGATCCACCAATGGCTTGCACTGTGCACCTGGAAAAGCCACAGATGCTCAATGCTAGCCAGTGAAGGTAGCGAAGAGTGAGGCCATACCCTGCAAAGTCACAGGGGCACAGCTGCTCAAGACCATGGGAACTCACCTCTTGCATCAGCATGACCTGGATGTGAGACATGGAGTCAGAGGGAACCATTTTGGAGCTTTAAGATTTGATTGGCCCACTGGATTTCAGATTTGTATGAGGCCTGTAGCCTCATTGTTTTTGCCAATTTCTCCCAGTTGGAATGGCTGTATTTACCAATGCCTGTACTCCCATTGTATCTAGGAAGTAAATAACTTGCTTTTGATTTTATAGGCTCATAGGTGGAAAGGATTTACCTGGTCTCAAATGAGAATTTGGACTCTGGACTTTTGAGTTAATGCTGAAATTAGTTAAAATTTGGGGACTGTTGGGAAGGCATGATTGGTTTTGAAACGTAAAGACATGAGATTTGGGAGGCTCCAGGGCAGAATGATATGGTTTGGCTGTGTCCTCACGCAGATATCACCTTACATTTCCATGTGTTGTAGGAACGACCCAGTGGGAAATAATTGAATCATGGGGGATAGGGTCGGGTCTTTCTCATGCTATCCTCATGATAATGAATAAGTCTCACAAGATCTGATGATTTAAAAAGTGGAGTTTCCCTGCATAGCTCTTCTCTTGTCTGCCACCCTGTGAGACATACCTTTCACCTTACACCATGATTGTGAGGCCTCCTCAACCACATGGAACTGTAAGTCCAATAAACCTCTTTCTTTTGTAAATTGCCCAGTTTCTGGTATGTCTTTATTAGCAGCATTAAAATGGACTAATACAGTAAGCTACTGCATGGGTTTTCACAGAGTGATCAACCATCCAAGGAGTTTCTCAGGATTGACTCAAACAATCCTGGCAAATTGTGGCCAACCTAGTGTGTGTATTGAATTACCTGCAGAACCTGTTAAAAACCTAGATTCTAGAGTCTCACCGCTACAGGGTCTTAGGGAGCCTTGAGAATTTGCATTTTTAACAACCTTCAATGTGATAGTGAAACTGCCCGATCAGGGTTATTTGTTGACTTGGAAGGAGCAGCTGTGTAGCAACTTCTGAACAGGAGCCGATGACAGTGAAGAGCATAGATCTGGAGCAGTGAAAGGCGTACTATTATAAGTGACTCACCCCCAATGTATCAGGAAGTTATTGCCACCATAAACAACAACCAGAAAATCTCAGTGATGTGAAACAGTGAACATATTCTCATGCTCCCAGAATAGCAAGTAGAATGTGGTTTAGCTTAGACTGGGCTCAGCTGGGTGGTTGTATTTCAATCTGTAAGTTGGCTGCAGGTCTCTTCCATATGTCTTAGTGTGGTCAACTGACATATGTTTTGCTTCTGATAAGAGTCATAAGTGGAAACGTGTGACACTTCTGAAAGCTTAGACTCAGAGCTGGCACAATATCACTTTCACCCACTTTTCATTGTCTATCACCAGTCAAGCCCCAAAACAATGGCGTGAGCAGTGTGCTCTTCCAAAGTAAGGAGAGAGTAAATATTTCCTAAGTAATCATCTAATCTACTACAGTGATCTCAGAATTTGAGAGTACTCAGTCTGATTGAGTATATAATTGGGAATATATCAGTGGTTGGTATATAATTTCTGTATGTCTAATAACCTACTACTAACTTTCAGATTATTTTACCATTCACATAGGAATAAATACAGAGAAGCTGAAATATTTACTAATTGCTCAAATACAGATTTGTCCCAAGCCATTTTCCCACCTCAGTTGCCCAGTAATTTGGAGTATACAAAATTCAATGTTTTACCAATTTATAAATGTTCGGTTAGGCATAAGAGTACTGTATTTTATTTTTATTTTAACTGAATTTTTTTATTTTGCATTTTGCTTTCTTTATTCTTTTCTCTAAATTCCTCAACCAGCTTTTATTCAGTTTAATAAACCTGAAAGTTTAGTGGATTTTCCCTATGTAATTATTACAAATATTTCCTGTGACAGTGATATATCATGTAAGAAACTTTCAGATAAAACACAAATAACTACCAAACCAAGTACATTTTTAAGAAATCATTTTGAATCTATAACACAGATATACTAACTTCTGACAAAAGACTACACTAGAACTATCTTGTTCTTTAAAACTATGTTGTTCCTGATTCTTGGCAAAAAAGTATTAAATGAATCTTCAAGAGGATCAATATTTCCAGAATGTTGGTATTAGCATCCATTTTTCACTGGCTAGATCTTTTCCAACAGGGCATGTGACTCCCATCATAAAGAGGAATGTATTTATCAAAGTTAAGGAAGTCATTTGCCTTTGGATGGCCAAAGAAGCATAAAGATTTGTCATTGAGCCTTGGAAGAAATCTCTATTATAGAAAGATTGGCTAATTTCTTAAAACTGTGCCTTCAACAGGGACCAAGGTTATATGTCATGATATTTATACCTTTCTGGCTGGGTCAGGGTGACCTGCACACAACCCTGGCAGGAGGCCCTTGGACGAGTTATTTGCATCTCTTTTGTGTGCCAATGTATCAGGCATTCACAGTTCACACTGAAACCACCAAAGGAAGAGCTATGCAAACAGATCATCAGTAGGGATTGTTTCTCCAGTGGGGAATAATCTTAAATTGCTATGGAGGGTCAAAGGTAAATTTTATTTTGGGTTGCTAATTACTTCAAGAATTTTATGCAGGAGACACCTAACTAAAATGAATGAGTGCTGCCGCATTGGCAGGGAACAACAAATAGAGAGTTATAATAAACATGCAATATGCGACTTAATAAGTATGCAGAGAATAAGGGACAATATTGTTAATAAGCATCTGTTAGTCAATATGATCTTTGTAGAGCTGGGCTCTTTAATATTATACCTACTAGTCACATGCAATTAATTTAAATTTAAGGTAGTTGAGATTGGAAATTCAGGTCCTCAGCCACATAGGCCAACTCCAAGTGTCCAATAGCCACATGTGGCCATTGGTTACCATATTGGAGAGCACAGACCTAGAACATTTCCATTACTGCAGAAATTTCTATTGGACAGCAATGACCTAGAGTGTTTTGCTATTGGAGGGGATTTGGACTTAGTGCTTTTATATAGGAAACATGATTTTCTTTTAAAGCCATCCATGAACACTTCTCTCATTCCAGTTCTGTAGTAAGGACTGCCCTAAAATTTGGACCTAGAAAATTCACATATCATGAATGAATTAAAATATTAATCATATTTTTGTCCTGATGAATATTTACAATGTACCACACACTGTGCTAGATGCTTTATACATATTGTGTCATTTGATTCTTACCTTAGAGACTAAGAACTGTCTGTGAATTACTTTGAGATAAATGAGGTTAAGAGAAAATAAAAACTGACCTAAAATCACAATTAAGTAAATATATTTAAACCTAAGGCAATTACTGCTCTTGGAGTGAGTGTGCATGTGTAACTGGCAGCTCATTGTTACTGAGATAACTACACAGAATAAAGGCAATAATTCTGCCAGAGCCTGAGGATATGAGGACAAGAATAACGACAATGTATCAGAGACAAGGGAAAGAGAAAGTGAGGGTTATTTGAGGATTCACTAAAGAGGTTGAGATTTAGTAGAAATAGTTGAGTAGACTTAGAAAACCAATGTAGAAATTTGGTTGTAATATCCAGGCAAGCATGGAGAAAGGCTGCACTTAAGAGATTTGTGGGTTCTAAAGGTAATTCCAGAAAAGAGGATTAGGGCAGCAAGACTGATGTTGAAACCACCAAATGGTCTTAGAAGCATCCTAGTTTCCTTCCAAGATCAAGTTGGATTCAGTGTATAGATGAAAGGATTTAAAAACATGAGGTTGGGTGTGGATTGCTGTTCTCAAAGACTTGGACAAAAGAAAAGTCACAGCCTCTTAATTTCTCTAAGTGAATTTTAGCTTAACCATTAAATTTCAGAGGAAGCAGATGGTACGCCTTCAGTGTTTGAGATGTGACTGTACACAGTCAGTCTACGAAAAGGTCACAAAGAAAGAAAAAAATACAAGGAATTGCTGAGTGTTGTACTTCAAGGTGGTTGGTAGTGAAAATACCTAATCCTACTCAGTTTGTAGTAAATCGCTTTTATAGAGAGTAATTTATTAAAATCTCACACCACCAAGAATTGCCAAGTCTTGATTTATTGCCAAAAATTTTGCCATGGTGTTTCCATTTAGAAACGTATTTCTTATCTTACACAAAGTGAAAAAACAAGCTGTTTAGCACCTGGTATTATTAGTGAGGTATAACTGGGGTGACAATATAATTTACTGTCCAAATAGAGACACTTTTGAGAATGAATGTAATTATTTATAATTACAGCAAAACCACAGGTGTAAACCAGAACTGTCCAAGGGAAACCAGGGCAAACGAACACCCTAGGTATAGACCACAGCTGGATGCAATTGGATTCAAGCCATTTTCTCAGTCCAGCTGCCGAATATGATTCAAAGGCTACTCTGCTGTCAGCTGATTTACAAGCTGATTGAAATCATGATGCAAAGGCACAATGATGAAGCTGTCCAATGCCCATTTTAGGTAAAAATAACTAATGTAAAGAAAAATACCACTGATCATTATTGTTGAGTTTTTATTTTTCAAGAAACAGTGACTTGATATAATACATCCAAGAAAAAAGTCTGATAACCAATCTCTACTCAGCATAGGAGAGCATTTCTCTTAAAATTTTTTTAAATAATAAATTAAAAGAAATACTACCTTTAAGGTACTAAAGATAGTAAGGTTAAATACACTAGTTCAGCTAATCTACATTCCCACCAATAGTGTAAAAGTGTTCCTGTTTCTCCACAGCCCTGCCAACATCTGTTGTTTATTAACTTTTTAATAATTGCCATTCTGACTGGCATGAGATGATATGTCAATGTGGTTTTGATTTTCATTTCTCTATCAGTGATGTTAAACTTTTTTTCCATACGTTTCTTGGCCACATAAATGTCTTCCTTTGAGAAGCGTATGTTCATGTCCTTTGTCCAGTTTTTAATGAGTTTGTTGTTTTTTCTTGTAAGTTTGTTTGAGTTCCTTTAGATTCTGAATATTAGGCTTTGTCAGATGGATAGATAGCAAAAATTTTCTCCCATTTCCCATTACTGGGTATATATTCAAAGGAATATAAATTATTCTATTATAAAGACACATGCACACATATGTTTATTGCAGCACTATTCACAATAGCAAAGACATAAAATCAACCCAAATACTCATCAATGATAGACTGGTTAAAGAAAATATGGTACATATACACCATGGAATACTATGCAGCCATAAAAAGGAATGAGATCATGTCCTTTGCAGGTACATGGACAGAGCTGGAAGCCATCAACTCTAATGCAGAAACAGAAAACCAAACACAGCATGTTCTCACTGATAAGTGAGAGCTGAAAAATGTGAGCACATAGACACAGGGAGATGAACAACACACCCTTTTGGGGGTGTAGAGGGAGGGAGGGCATCAGGAGAAATAGCTAATCAATGCTGGGCTTAATACCTAGGTGATGAGTTGGTAGGTGCAGCAAATCACCATGGCACACGTTTACCTGTGTAACAAACTCGCACATCCTGCATATGTACACGGGAACTTAAAAAAAGATTTACTAGTTTAGGTGTATCCTTAAGCATTAGAAGAACTTGGAGATTGAGGTGCACTACTGGTATTTAGTGAGTAGGACCTAGAATTGTGGATGTTCTACAGTGTGCTGAATGAATAACGTCTCTGGTCTCATGTGACATGTGGGGAAAAATATATTTATATATTAAACCTACAACTTAAATTCTTTTGCATATAAATATAAAACATGTCTTTTACACTGTATTCATAGCAACTACCAGACACACTGAGAAAATGTATCCTTTATTCTCTTTGGCAATTTCTCAAGAATTTTTTGCTATTTCAGAAAATTATATTACAGAAGGCAACCCTAATCATTGTCAGTAGCCACACAATGTCTCTACATCTGTAACTAACATTTAAGGGGACCCTACGAATGAGTATAAGCATGACAATTTAATTAATGTCTTCTAATGTAGGTATGCCCAAACATTTACATGTTGAAATACTTACTTTATCATAAATTATTTTCCTCTTAATTACCTTTGCAATTTATTTTTACAATATAATTAGACCATTATATTGACTTAAAAATAAGTGTGTGGCTAGTTTATATTATCTATGAATTTCATTTTAGCATAGTAAAGCCTGTGTTATAAAATATCTTATATAAATAGGGGCCTGATAGGGCTATGGACCAGGGCTTCAAGGCAGTGCTATTTCATTGTGGTCTCAGAATTTGCAGCAGAGAACTTATTAAAATGCAGATTCTTTTACTCCACCCTAGACCAACAGAATCACACTCTTTTATGTGGCATCCCAGTGATACATGGTTTATCAAGACTTCCAGGTGATTCTTACACTCCTCTTATGCATACAGTGATTTGAGGATTATTGCTCATGGTAAGACAAACATGAGTAATACATTGTCTTCAAAGAACGTATACTCTAACAGGAGATGTAAAGATATCTTCTTACTTGAGTTGGATGAGTAAGAAAATCATAGCGATCATGATCACCAG
This sequence comes from Cebus imitator, assembly GCF_001604975.1. Lineage (NCBI taxonomy): Eukaryota > Metazoa > Chordata > Mammalia > Primates > Cebidae > Cebus > Cebus imitator. Next base: position 5,444,597 of record NW_016107346.1, on the reverse strand, counting down.
AAAACAAAATAGAAACTTGGCAATAACCTAATTCCAGAGACTATACGCTGAAGATGATATATCACAGCAAAAAGCTGGATTCTCAGACAAGTTTAAACTACACAACTCTGATTTAAAAGAACAGGACTCATGCTGTTAAGACTCTGTCCAGTACTAAAAACATACCCAGCGAGCACTTAAGCTGTTCCAGAACACGTCATTCTCTACTTTTTAACAGGGAGAAAACAGCTGGGATGTGTTACTAGTAAGCCATGTTTCATTGGCTTTCTGGTTTTCTTTAGCCAAACTCTTATAATAGTCTTTGGACAAATTAGTGCCTGAAGCTATAGGAAGTCTTTAGTTGTCTTGGAGAACTGCTGAGTAAGTCAGATCTCAAAGACAACATGCCCATAAGGACTTGCCTTGCCACCTTTGGCCTTTCCGCCTTCGAAATGCCTTCACAACCAATTACAGTATTCTCAAATGTCTGTTTATTTTTCATGATTCTAGTTAAAGAGTTATTCCGATGACCCAGTTCAAGACTCTGAGGAAAAAAGCTTAGGCAAATCAATAGACTAAACTGGGAAGCTCACAAATAAATGAACAAGAATCTAATCAATATCTTAGTAAAAGAGCAACAAATTGTTGAGTACTTGTATGCCTGCGTGGTTCTGAGGCAGACCTCACTTTTCAAAAGACATTAAGAGTTCAGTAGGGAAGCAGTGTTGTGAGAAATGACTTTCTGTTTCTAGATACTCTCACATCCACCTTTGCTCTTGGGGAGGGGAGGAGAGAGAGAGAGAGAGAGAGTGAGTGTGAGTGTGAGTGTGTGTGTGTGTGTGTCATTCTAAATTGTCAGTACAGTGAAATGGCTGTCACAGGTTCACCAATACAACTTTCAGAAATATTCTTTCTAAATTTCATTTTTGGGAAAAATCCTGAAACATACCCTCCTCTTACACACACAAAAAGGCAACCTCCCTAAGGTTCTTCCTTAGGCTCCTCCTCATTGTTGGCACCTACATGGGCATCAGCAAACATTACTGAACCTCAGCAAGCACATTTATCTCAGATTCTACACATGAAGGTGTTTTCAAAATACTCTTTCATACCCATGGTTCAGAACATCCAGTGTCTATTTTTATAGCTTACCGGCAATTGCTACAGCTGTATAATCCTATTGAGAGTGAGAAAGGGAGAATGTCACTAATTCTTTTGATATCTTAGTATGCAAAAGTCTATCTGCTAATGTTATCTGGATAAGAGTATATACTCCCCACCTCACTTTGGCTGAAAACAACTACACATTAACAGTCACATCTCCTTTGGTATTAAGAGCTACTCAAGGAAGCATTAGCAACAGGTGCCCCTAGTTGCACTTCAAACATTCCCCTAGGGAACAACACATGCTTAAACTGTACATTCCCAGGCCAGTAAACCCACGACAAAATTATAATTCCCAGTAGTCAGTTCATTTAGTCTTATGCAATGGAATCCATCCTCTCTTTTTGGGAATGGAAAATGTATTCCTTTCTGTAAAAAGTACAGATAATAGAAGGCATGGGAAAAAATTTTGGAAAGTTTACAGACTCAGGAGATAATAAAAATTCTGCCAATGATCAGCTTCGGAATTTAGAGTAAGAACTTAAGATTTCTGCTCATTAACAGTGTCAGCATGTATAAAAATTAGGAGGTTTAAGAATCCTAGAAGACCTGTGAAAAGAATTTAGAAAGTGCAAAGATATATGTATTTGAATAAAAATTTGCTGCTTGTCAGACCAGTTTTTTTTTTTTTTTTTTTTTACTGATTTTTCAAGAGTAGATATGACCAAAATATCAAGAGTCATGGGATACAATTTCTCTAAGGAAGCTTTATCGCCATAATAATCATTAAAACTTTTGTAAGTCAGTATCCTGTGTAAGGCTTTTAAAATACATGGATAGACAATACATAAACTTGACAGCTTACAAATTACAGTTAATGTCCATTACAACCTGGCTTCATCCTTAATTCTTACTAAAAGTTTATACTCAGAGTACACAGATGACTCTTTTTTTGAGACAGGGTCTCACTCTGTCACCCTTGCTGGAGTGCTAGGGCATAACCATGGCTCTCCACAACTTCTGCCTCCCAGGCTCAAGCAATTCTCCTGCCTCAGCCTTCCAAGTAGCTGGGATTACAGGTATGTTCCACCATGTCTGGATAATTTTTGTATTTTTAGTAGAGACAGAGTTTCACCATGTAGGGCAGGCTGGTCTCAAACTCCTGACCTCAAACGATCCACCCACCTTGGTTTCCCAAAGTGCTGGGTTTACAAGGGTGAGCCACTGTACCCAGCCACAGATGACTTATTCATCAAATTGAGTATATCACTTAGGAGCACCTGCAAACCTTGATAGCTTATTACAAGTGCAACATCTCATGCATCATCCAAGTCCTGCAGCTGGTGGTGGTCTTTACCTGATGGTGTAAAACCTTCATTCCTAAAGAGTGTGGATATCAGTGTCCTCCTTTGATTGGGTGTTAGAGTTTTCTATTGACCCTAATCACAGAACATGGTAAAACTAAGGGATGCCTTCAAGAATTTGCTGCATGCTGGACATATTCCTTCTTACCACCATTGTGGAGTAGTCTGATTTCCCCCTAGGTAGTCAGGACCAATAACCCCTCTCAGCACAGTAATTTCCCTCTTTCTGATGATTCAGATGCAGGAGGATCCCAAAGTGACCATGTTAGCATTAACTTCCAGTTAAATGAAATCATTGCTGTGTCTCCTGGTAGCAATATTCCCCACTGTGGAACTAAGATCTATAGGTCAGGGGATCATAAGGCCATGGAAATAGGAAGAAAAACTTTTCTTTAGTAGACCACTAGAGGATAATAGTGAATGATATCTGGCCCATTTCTACCACTTGGTTTCTGAATTCATGAATCCTGGCTATGGGAGCAGTAGTTCCGCATACTGGAGGCTGATTCAGACAACACACAGCCTGTTGGGGAATCTTTCTCTAGTCCCATAAGGTACTGCCACCTAGCTGGTGCCACAACTGAGTATTCAAGAGGTCATTACACAGTTCTATCAATCCAGCTGCTTCAGGATGATGAGGAACAGTGAATTCCATGAGCATGGGTAATTGTGAGACTTCATTTGCTGGGTAGTGAGTTCCTTGATCAGAAACAATGATTTATGGAATATCACGGTGGTGGCTGATGAGTTCTGTAAACCCACAGGTGAGTTTTTACAGAAGTATTACATACATAGAAAGCAAATCTGTATCCAAAATAAGTGTCTATCCTAGAAGGAAAGTACTGGAAATACTGCTCTTTCCATGATGGAACGATTCCAATGTAATCATCATGTCACCAGGTAGCTGGCTGATCAACAAAGGAATGGTGCCATATTGGGGGCTCATTGTTGGTTATGTTGCTGACAGATTGGACATTCAGCAGTGATCATAGCCAGGTTGGCCTTGGTGAGTTGAAGTCCATGTTGTTGAACCAATGCATAACCTCCATTCCTACTACCATGGCTGCTTCCTTCATGAGCTCATTAGGCAATGACAGGAGTGGATGGGGAAAGAGGCTGACACATGCAGAGAATAAGTCATCTTATTCACTTGATCGATAACATTCTACTCTGCTGAGGTAATCCTTTGGTGAGCATGCATCCATATGGGTCATGAATGTCTTAACATTATTTGCTTACTCAGATATATCTATTCATATGCCTTTTTCTTAAATTTCTAGTTATATTTCTTCCAAGTCCCTGACCATCCAGGGAAACCACTGGCTAACTCCCATGAATTGATGTATAGTCATATATAAGGCCATTTTTCCTTCCAAACTACATGAACAACCAGGTAGACTGCTCAAATTTCTGCCCATTGGGAGGATTTTTTTTTCTCTTTTATTATTCAGGAATGTGTCTGAAGTGGGCCACAGTGTTCTAATAGTCTGTTTGGATGGTGCATTCATATTGTGCAGAAAAATCTATAAATCAGTCTCAATTGCTATGCTTCGAATGTTTGTGCCCCCTCTAAAATTCACGTTGAAACTTAATCCCTAATACAACAGTATTAAAATATCTTTCTAGGCCTTTAGGAGACGATTCAACCATGCAAACTCTGCCTTCATTAAGGGGTTCATACCCTTATAAAAGAGCTAGAAGAAACCAGCTAGGCCCTTTCTGCCCTCCTGTCCTTCCACCATGTGAGACACAGAAACAAGGAGCCATCTTGGAACCAGAAACTGAGCCCTCACCGGACACTGAAGCTGCTGGTGCCTTGATCTCAGTTTTCTAGCTTTCAGAACTGTGAGAAACAGATTCCTATTTTTTATAAATTGCCCAGTCTGAGGTACCTTTTAACAGCAACATGAATGGATTTAGCTATCAAATCGTCTTTTCCCCTGTCAACTGATTCTTTGGAAGCTTTTCATGAGGCCATAGGTGCAAGCTGGGAAAGAGACGGTAATATAGCAGCACTGAGGACCATGGGCATTTGTCCACTTCTTTGCGTAACTTAACTTGAGCCTTCAGGGCCTGTGTGGGTCCAGTTAGGTATATTCCACTTTCATATGTTGATGGAGCTATGTTGTACACATCCAAATTTATGGAATCATGAGTCAAATACCAGCTGGTTCTTGATGAGCAGCTCAGGTCACCTGGCAAAGGCCCAGTAGCAGGTCAGAAACTCACACACACACACACACACACACACACACACACGCGCGCGCGCGCGCGCGACAGCGTGGCAGGTTATTGCTCCAAAATCCACCTTTAGGGGTCCTGCCAAAGGCTCCAAATAATGTCTCTGTCTGCTGCTGTCACTTCAAACACTGATCTATTGGAACATGTGGCCTAAATGACAGAGCAGCTTGCACAGCAGCCTGGACTTGTTGCAGATGCATCTTTTATTTTGAAGCTTGACTCAAAACTAATTGCTTTTGCATCACTAGGTAAATGGGCTGGGGTAAGACACTAAGTGAGAAATGTGTTACCTCCAAAATCTGCTAAGATCCACTCTTGTTGTTATGCCTCTTCATTAGTTGTAGGCAAGACAAGATGAAACAAATTATCCTGCAGCTTAGAAGAAATTCCTCAACATGGCCCCATACCACTGAGCCCCTAAATAATGAAAGTGTGGTAAAACCACCCTCTGACATACAAATGTCTTACCAATAAGTCTAGAATAGACTTACAGTTGCTACTTTTTGTTCACTAAGCTCAATCAGCATTACATTACCAATGTCATGGACCAGCACAATACCTTGTGCAAGGAAAACTCAGTTGAGATCACTACAAACTAAATTATTCCATAGAGCTGATAAGCTGATATGCCTCTGAGATAGAACAGTGAAGAAGTATGGCTGGTCATGCCAACTAAAAGCAAACTGCTTCTTATAATCCTTTTGAAAAGAATGGGCAAAAAAACATTTGCCAGATCAATACCTACATATCACGTATCAGAAAAAGTGTTAATTTGCTCAAGCAATGAAATAATATTTGGTATAGCAACTGCTAATGGAGTCACTATCTTGTTAAGGTTGCCATAACCCACTGTCATTTTCCAAGGTTCATCTGTCTCCTGCAGAGGCCGAATAGGTATGGTTAGGAAAGGGAATATTGTGGGAATTGCCACCCCTGTATTTTTCTTGTTCTTAATGGTGGTGCTAATCTTTGCAATATTTCAGTTGCTTTTGATTTATTACTTTCCTAGATAGAGATTTTTCTAGTGGCTTCCACTTTGCCTCTTCTACAATAATGGCCCTCACACTAGATGTAAGGGAACAAATGTTGGGATTCTGTCATTCACTAACTGTGCCTATTCCACTTATGCATTCCAGAACCAGGGATATAACCACAGCCTGGGGTCAGGGACGTGCTTATCTCTCTGTGAGAAGAATGTGAGCTGAAACCTTTTTGGTCACCTGACTTCCACAAGCCCCTATTCTGACTGGTGGACAACAGTGATGTTTTAGGTCTCCTGAAAATAGGATTTGTCCAGAACAACTGTCCAGTAGTGCAAAAAGGGTGTAATTATATCCTTTTTCTTAATGCACAGTTATCTTGGTAAAAGGTCATAGATCACTTTGGTGAAGGCTAGGAGAAAAAAATAGCAACACAGATTTTTGAAAGCATCCCAGAGTCTGATATAGTTTAGATATTTATCCTCTCCACACCTCATGTTAAATTTTGATCCCCAGTGTTGGAGGTGGCGCATAATAGGAGGTGTTTGTGTCATGGGAGTGAATCCCTCATAAATGGATTCTTGTTGTCCTTGTGATAATAAATGAGTTCTTGCTCTATTAATTCACTCAAGAGCTGGTTGTTGAAAAGGGACTGGCATCCCTCCCTTCACTCTTGCTCCTTCTTTTCCATGTGACATGCCTGCATTCCCCTTGTTTTCACCATAATTGAATATGTCCTCAGGTCCTTACCAGAAACAATGCTGTTACGATGGGTCATGTACAGCATGCAACCCTGTAAGCCTAATAAACCACTTTTCCTTATAAATCACCTAGCCTCAAGTATTGCTTTATAGCAACACGAAACAGACTAAAACAGTATCCTTTCTCAAGGGAACCTGACCTCCTAGTCATACAGTGGGTCTTGGAACTGTAAACTTGTTTAGTCTGGGAATTGATTGAGGGGCAGTGACTCTCTGTTTTATCATTCTGGTTAGATTTTTATTCACTGAACTAGAATTGTTTTGCAAGATAAAAAATTAAGAATGTATTATTTTTCCTACGTATTTCACTTCTAGAAATACCATGATCAACTAGGCAATATCAATAAATTAATCTTGCTCCAACACCATAGGTCTAAGAAAGTCAGATTATTCTGACTGCTGCTTTGATTCTGCTGTCTATTACAATAACCACTCTCACCTTAATTCTGGTGGTTGATTGCTACCAACTGTCCCTTGCTTCTCCAGGATCAAATTACTCCAACTGAATTATGTTTTCCAATTCAGTGACCAAAGTTCCTGCTGTCCGCAGCTCTCACTGTAAGGTCTGGCAGACAGAGAAGAGTTCCAGAGACCTTTTCAAGGATGAAAGCATTCCACTCACAAATTTATTTCTCAAGCCATGGCAAAATGTATGTCTTCTCAGTCTTCCCAGATGGGGCCAGTAGACTTTTTACATTATTTTTTAACTTTTTTTTTTTTTAAGTTCAGGAGTACAAGTGCAGGTTTTTGACATAGGTAAACTTGTGTCATGGGGGTTACTTGTACAGATTATTTCATCAGTCAGATGTTAAAGCTATCACCCATTAGTGATTTTTCCTGATCCTCTCCCCCCTTCCATCCTCTACCCTTTGAAAGGTCCCGGTATGTGTTGTTCCCCTGTATGTGTCCATGTGTTCTCATCATTTAGCTCCCACAAGTGAGAATATGAGGTATTTGGTTTTCTGTTCCTGTGTTAGTTTTCTAAGAATAACAGTCTTCAACTTATCCATGTCCCTGCAAAGGACATAGTCTCATTCTTTCTTTATGGCTGCATAATCTTCCATGGTATATATGTACCACATTATCCTTATCTAGCCTATCTTTGATGGACATTTAGGTTGATTCCATGTCTTTACTATTGTGAATAGTGCTGCAATGAACATACATGTTCATGTGTCTTTATAATAACGTAAAATGACAAACCCACTCTATTCCAATCTAAGCTCTAATCTCTCTAAGCCTGTGAATCCTTTACTATACATTAAACCAAGGCAAGTATGGCATTTCTAACTTGCTCTCTGTGGGTCACCTTTTGGTTCAGTTTTCAACCAACTAACCAATCAAACTGTTAGAGTCCTTTCAGATTCACCCCAATCTGAAGCAATGAATGCAGATTGTCTGCTTAATGAGTTCATATCAATAAATTTCATAAATTTTATATCAGTAAATTCATACTCTTCCAACTTTGTTTCTTCCATCACTATCCGACACTTTTAATATCTTCTCCACACGTTTCTTAAATTTTTGTCTACATAAATTATAAAACTCAAATAATTCTTTTGGAGTATAGCACATCTCCACATGGGTCACATTTTGTTTCTTACCTTTAAAGACCTGACTGGACATGAGTCTAATTATAGATCTAGAAGTGGAAAGATAGTGGGATGGGACTTCAGGAAAATCAGCATTATCTTGCATGGCAGCTGCCTCTGGAGAGGCCCCTACCATTTCTCTGGTAATCAGATTAATCCCTGCAGTTGGAAGTGGAGGGACCACTCTAACTAGAGATGAAACTCATTAGAATGTAATGCTTCCATTTGTATTCAATATAGTTCTGGAAGTCCTACCAGAGCTATCAGTCAAGAGAAATAAAAGCCATCTACTTTGATAAAAAGGAAGTTAAACTGTCCCTCTTTGCAGATGATATGATCTTACACCTATAAAAACCTAAAGACTCCACCAAAAAATTCTTAGACATAATAAATAAATTTAGTAAAGAGTAGAATAAAAAATCAACATGCAAAAATTGGTAGCATTTCTATCACCAATAATGAGCTAGCTGAGAAAGAAATCTAGAAGGCAATCTAATTTACAACAGCTATAAAAATAATAAAATATATAGAAATAAATTTTACCAAGGAAGCAAAAGACCTCTATAAGAAAAATTATAAAACACTGATGAAATAAATTGGGGAAGACACAAAACTTGGAAAGGGATGCCATGCTCATGAATTGGAGGAAATAATGTTGTTAAAATGACCATACTGCCCTAATAATCATCAGATTCAATGCAATTCTTATCAAAGTACCAATATCATTTTTAACAGAAATAGAAAAGATAATCCTAAGATACATATGAAACCAAAAAAAAAAAAAAAAGCCAAAAAAAAAAAAAAAAAAAAAAAAAAAAAAAAAAGTCCAAATAGCCAAAGGAAAAAAAAAATCAGTATATCCAAAGGATATCTGTTCCTCCATATTTATAATAGCACTATTCACAATAGCAAAGACATAAAATCAGCCACAGTATCCATTAATGAATGAATGGGCAAAGAAAACTGGTATATATACACAACTGAATATTATTCAGGCATAAAAAAGAATGAAATAATATAATTTGTAGCAACACAAATGGAACAGGGGGGTCATTATGTTAAATATAAGCCAGACACAGAAAGATAAATTTTGCATGTTCTCTCTCACTCATACGTGGAAGTTGCAAAAAGTTGAAGTAAAGGAGGTAGAGAGTAGAATGATAGATACCAGAGACAGAGAAGGGTGTATGAGTGGGAGTAGGGGATAAAGAGAGGTTGCCTAGCAGGTTCACACTTACAGTTAGATAGAAGAATACGTTCTAATGTTCAGTGGCAGAGTAGGGTGACTATAGTTAACAATAATGTATTGTATTTTTCAAAATAACTAGAAGAGAGAACTTGAAATGTTCCCGATATCTAAAAATGATATTCAAGGTGACAGCCACCCCAAATAACCTGACTTGATCACTCCACTGTCTATTCATGTGATACTATATCACATGTACCCCACAAATATGTACAAATATTATGCATCAATAAAAACAATTTTTAAAATAAAATTTAAAAAGAACTTGGTGTTCAACATTTCCAGCTCCACCGTGGTCTTCCCACGATTCCCATTTATCTTTATAACCTCATTCTTTCCCAATCAGTGCTCTCATTTTAATATTCCACACTCTGCAAGGCTGTGAGTTTAACTGATTTTATAATTCATTCACTCATAGAATGAGATTCTGGATTTGGTTTCAGTAGTCTCGGCCCTGCAGGTATAGGAGATGAGGACCTCCAGTACACAAATAGAAACTTTCAGGTAATTCATGAAGGACTCGATAATTTGAATCCTTGTCTCATTTCGTTTTCCCACTTTGTCTAGCAACATTAGGAGAAAACAGCAAATCTCATTATATTCATTACTTTGACAAAAAAATATTAAAAAGTATCACATAATATCTCAGGTCCTTGCTTCTTATAAGTGGTCGAATAGGAGTATCCAGTGGTGATAATTTTGCATATCTTTTGCCAAATCATGCCATATTCCATCAGTGTTCTCTTTCCTGTTGGAAACAGAGTCATTAGCATCTTTAAATCTAATCAGATTAAAGTGGAAATTCTAAAAACAGAGACCCAATTTAGAAAACTCATCTTTAAAATTATGTTCCTTTAGAACCACACTTGGTACCAAAATCTGCATTAGGGTTCTTAGAGTCTTTCAGAGAAATAGAACCTGTTGGCAAACTGGAGAAACAGTAGAGGCAATGGTACAGTTAACAGTCCAAATGTTACATGCTCAAGACCTAGAAAGAACCAACGTTTCAGTTCAATTCTGAAAGCAGGAAGAAAAATAATCAATGTTACAGATTGAAGACAGTCAAACAGGAAGAGTTCTCACTTACTGGCAGGAAGGTCAGCCTTTTTGTGCTATTCAGGCCTTCAAGGGACTGGCTGAGCCCCACCCCTCCCCCACCCTACATTAGGGAGGGCAATCTTCTTTAAACTCTATCTGCCAACTCAGGTGTTAAACTTATTCAGAAATGCCCTTGCAGACATACACAGACTAATATTTGATTAAATCTTGGAATACCTCATGGCTCTGGCAAGTTTATACACAAAGCAAAACATCAGAACACCTTGTACTATGCATTGTACATTAGGAACACTGATGTGGATAGAACACTGTTCCTTGTGTTCTAAAAAGTCACACTCATTGGGCAGAAACAGACATATGTACGATTCAGTATTGTGAAAGTCACAAAGTTCTCCTTGGTAATACATTCTCTTTGGAGGGCTAGTGGTATGCTTCACAGGACATGCAGCATTTGAAAGTGAACAATAAGGGGCTTGATTCAAAATGACATTAATGTCATGTGTCTTCTCTTGGCTCCCTCAGGAGCAGACCCTTAGATAAACATTCAAGTGTAAGATGTTAATTTAGAAAGTTCCAGAAACACCAATGGTAGAGTAAGGAAGTGAGACCAGGAAGACGAGGAAGCCACTGTAGGGTGTATTACTAGACTACTCTGGGCAACTGAAGCTTAATCAATGAGGGAATCCAGAAAAAGTGTTGACCATACGCCTCAGATTTGTTGTTTCTCAGGAGTAAAGTATATTTTATATATCAACACTCAGTCATTCCTTGAGGGATACTACTATGGTAAGTGTTAGGCCCTTCATATTTCTGCCTTTTCATGTGCAAGGCAGAGGGGGCTCTGGTGGCTAGACAAAGCTCCCAGGCAAAGAGATGCAGAGGCTAATATTTGTTACTCAGATTTGCATACTGTGAAATGGCAAAGTCTGCGGAAGCAGGAAGAACATCTGCAGCATTCCTTACAACAAAGCTGGGAATTAGGATTTTATTCAGTAGATATTGGAGTTCCATTGAAAGCTGTTGAATATAAGTTAAACAGAAAGTAAAGCTAAGAGAAAAACTGGTACCAGTCGCTCAGAGACAACTTGATATTTCGTTTCTCTAAACTTTCACCTGTGGCCATTCATTTCACTCTTTTTTCCCCCCTATCTCATGAGCTTTAGTTTTTACCAATAATGTTTGGACCCTAATCTTACTTTGGACCATGATCTCACTTAGATACTTACATCAGTTTCACAATTGTCATGGAAAGTCCCTGTACCTAGCTGTTAGCCACTGTCCTAACATATTTAACCTTGAACTTCACCAAGGCCTACATTTTAAATTTCAAGTCTTGTCTGGAACCATATTAGTACCTTTATCATTCGAGTCCATACTTCCTTTCTATTGCCACACTAGCCACACTAAATAACCTTACGTAGCCCCTCCGTTCCAGCCACACTAAACTTCTCTTCATTTTTCTTACCCTGTATACATTCATGCCACAGTGACTTTGTACATATTCTTCCCTTTGCCTGAAAGTCAGGTCTCTGGTTTTTCAAATACTTATGTCTTCAAGTACTCACAACCACACACACACACACACACACACACACACACACACACACACACACAGAGATGTATATGAGTGTGCATGCATATATTGTTTATATATGTAATACATATGTACATATACTATATATATATAGATAGATAGTATATGTGTGTGTGTGGGTGTGTGTGTGTGTATGTATGTATCCCTACTTTCCAGCACAATGCATATTATATGATACATGCAAAAACTACTTGTTTAATGAAGAGCACAGGAGAAAATAGAAGCTTTCAAAAGAGAGATAATGAGTCCAGGTTTACCCATCTTGATCCTGAAGGGAGCGTGTACTATCCACAAATAAGTGGATAATAAGATTTGATAAGTGGTGTTTGGTACCAGGAGGGCAGTGGAGGGTCGTAGCAGCATGCATCTATTTGAATCTGATTCTGAAAAAACGACACATGATTTAAATACAAAGGACGTTAGTCTTCTTTCCCTCTGCCACCCACACCTTTTTCCATCTAGAAAATACACAGTAAGACAAATAAAACCACATATGAGGTGGGTGCAGTGGCTCACGCCTATAATCCCAGCACTTTGGGAGGCCAAGGTGGGTGGATCGTTTTAGTCCAAAAGTTAAAGGAAAACCTGGGCACATGGTGAAACCCCATCTCTACAAAAAAATACAAAACTTAGCCTGGAGTGGTGGCATGCCCCTGTAGTCCCAGCTACTCAGAGGGCTGAGGTGGGTGAATTGCTTGAGCCAGGGAGGCAGAGTTTACAGTTAGTTTACTGCACTTCAGCCTGGGTGACACAGTGAGACCTTGTCACAAACAAACAAAACACATGCACAAACACAAAAACCCACCTATGGCAGGACATCTTCAAAATGTAATAATCAGAGAGCAAGTACGAGATCTTAAAATTCCAACTACAGAAGGACTCTACTTGCTCCTCTGGATTCTTCCATATTCAAGCAGGACTAGTTTGAAAAATAAATAGATTCTACCTTCCTTATTCCCGTACTTTCCATTGACATTTCACATGGATCTTGCTCTCAAATCCCTGCTTACTCATAAGTCATAGATCAAATTTTTTGGGGGGGGGGCGGTAAACTAAGTGTATGTATTTCTATAATTATAGAAAACTTGCATGGAATGGCTTCCTTATAAATCAAAGTAATTATATCTATCAGACAATCTTGGAGAACAGTGCTATTTTATGTCTTGTCTCACAGAAGTAGCCTTTCTTTCTTCAGCAACAGAGCCACCGCCAAGCTTCACAATCAGCAAACCACACGCCAACTTTCTTATGTTCTTATTAGACATGCCAGAAACAGAATTCATATCCAGTGATTTAGTAAATTTGTTAATTTATCTTTCTGATTTGGATGTACCCCCATTTCAAGTTAAAGAAACTGCCTTCTAGGTCACAATGTGCTGGCATGTAAATGTACTGAACCAAACATATGATTTTCAGAGACAAATATAAATAATAAGTGTATTTATATTTGTGGCTCTTATGGCCAGTGAAGAACTCTGGTCTTAGAAAACTACCTAGGTCACAGATTGCAACATGAAAAGACATCTGGAAACTGATGGAACACACTGTGAAGAGGAACAATAAATTATTAAGCCTAACCAAGAGCAATGTCCCCAGAAGCAAAACTGTCCAGAAATACGTTTATCCACTGGAAGGACATATGGGAATCAGGAGTCAAGGCAGGAGGTGCCTCTGATGAAAAGGATGTGGGACTCTTCAGCTCACTAATAACTGTGAGAAGATGTCATAAAGATGGTTTTATAGTAAGAAGAACCATTCTCTGTTTCCTCCACAGCCATGAGGGCTGGTCATTTGGCTTGAATTTCAAAGGCTACACATAATTCTTTAGAAATCCAGGGAGAGACTTTGCTAAATAAGGGCCAAGTATTCTCAGTCAGAATGCGTGTGTAGTATCAGGAGCAAATGTTGAAAGCTACTTTATCTTATCGCATAAGAATGCTGAAACTATTAAGAATATCTCTGTTTGAATGCATTTATAGTCTCTTAATGTAAAAATTTTCACATGGCATGTATTCCTCAATGGTTTATCAATTTTAACACTTTTCTAGCAAGGATGACCTTTTTTTTCTATTTTATTATAAGGAAAGTGAACTTTTAAAAATATTCATTTTTTTTTGCACAATTTTCATCCCCAAGGGACTTTGTTTAGTGATTTTTGTTTAGGGCTACAATATTGATTACTGAGTAGCTAGATGAACACTAATGTAGTTTTCATACCTCTTAACATTTAAAAAAGCTAATGAACACTGTCAGATTGTCTTCATAAGCAGCTATTCTGCTTGCTAGTAAAGTTTTTAATCCATTAGCCACACAAGATAATGGTATCTTTGATTTAAAATGTAATAAAAATTTAGTATACTGATACTCTGCTTTCATCACTTTTGAATATCTAATCCACCAAACATATTGAGATTTCCAGTGTGTGAACACTCAAAACCAGCTTAGTGGCTACCTCTGAGCTTCCCAACCAATGTAGCACACCAATCCATTTGACTTGTATTGTTTCCTGAATTGACCAGTTATTTGTTTGACATCATTGGACAACTAAGGTGAAAGTTGAATTACTACGCATATAACATAAACTCTGGGTGTGCAGTGGCAGCTTATATACACAACATTCCCCAACAATCCGACACTTACTTTTACTGCCCCTCTTTAGATTATTTCAATTTCATTTCTGCTTTAGGTGATGGGACTGTACTGATACAGCAGCGCACGTTTATTCTCTTAACTTTTACTGAGTGCCCACCATGTCCTAGGCATTTTGATGGATCTGTGAGGTGCAGTAGTGAACTAAAAGCAACCAGGACTATATACTCATTTCGAAGGCATTTTCTCTCTCAGCCATCTCTATCTTTTTGCCATCCTCTGTTTCATGACAGAAGAATTGTCTTCTCATTTGAGTATACAACCCTGGTCTTCCTTGGTCATGTACTGGTCAGAATGTTCCCCTGCAGAACCAGCCCCTGCTAAGTTGATACGATCTGCAACACTGTAAAATCCAATGTCCCACTTGCTCCTTTGCTGCGCACCATGCTCCCTAGCCTGACAACGAAGAACCGTAAGCGTACAGTTCTGCAGAAAAGCTGCTTTCCTGACAGGCATTAGAAGAAAGGGGAGATTTTTGTGTAGCTCAATAAATGTCATCTTTCACACCAATATTTTAATTATTGTCTTTGTAAATATTATGGAGGTTATGGTGTCATCAGTGGTACCATAGAACCGTAGAGAGACATCTCAGAGATGCTGAGCAGAAAGAGCTCCTGAGAATCAATTCCTTCTTCTCCCTTACTTTTTTTTTATCATGCAAGATCTCAGTTACCAAGTTGTTAAGTGCCTTTGTTCACGCAGTGCTTGCTTGGGAATCTAAAATGAGTGAAAACAGAAGAGATAAAATCTAAGCATAACTTATATCTGAAGTCTAATTCATTATTATAAAAATGCAAGTTTAATTATAGTGACAAATTACTGTTCTTCTAACGGGTCAAGTCTCCCTAGATTCCTTCAATTACTCTACTTAGAAAAATAACTATAATTTCTTCTTTCAAATACCAAAATTAACAAAAATACTAATTCTCTGGGAACCAGGAAGAAAAGAGACTAGAACACACTCATCCATAAGCATGTGCAGTTAGTATATTTTTAGTATCTGTAAGGAAGTAAGTTTTTTTTTTTCTTGGACAAAAGGGTCTGTATGATATAATCTGTTTCCACTTTTTGAATAAAAATATGTTCAGGGTTTTTAACACTTTTACCTTATTTCTATTTCTAAAATTGTCCTAAGGCAATGTGATTTTTGTAAAATGACCTAATGGCCCAAAATCATTTACTGCCAATGCCTGATTCAAAATCCAATGTTCTAGAGAAATGTGTGGGCTTAACCATGCCAAAATGTCTCATTTTATGTTTAAATGGTCACAGATTTAATAATGGGCTGCAAAATAAAAGATTGCATTTAACTACATCCTTTACTTTTCAAGCACTCATCCAAGTATGCACAAACACAAGGGAATGCCATACGCTTTAAATCCATGAGCATCATGGAAAAGGCCCTGCTCTAGGCTCTGTACATACTAACCCAAATTATGTCCCATTAGGTCAATGCAGAAATTAATTGTGGGATTCTTTTCAAATCCACATTGTTTCCTGGCTCTGTTGCAGGCCACTCAATTAGACACCTCTCAAGGCCTTTGTGCTGGACTAAAATGCAGCTAATTGTTCCATTTCTGCATGGAGTGATTCATCTCCCAGATATCTCAGACCTTTCAGCAGCTCTGCTCCACCAATATCTCGACATACGAAAATAGAGGCATTTGGGACTTGGGCAGAGGGGAAAGATTGGTAAGCAAATAGAGCAGGGTATTCTTTACCCCTGCCCTTTGGTATGATTAATCTTCAGTGAGAAAGGACTCCTGAATCATTCTCTTGACAGGACAACCCCCTTGCCCTATCTGGCTCCCCACGTGAGGAGCGATGGATGAATGCTTCCTTTTTTCCCTCCCTCCAGGTGCAGGCCTATTCACACTTGAGCCTGACAGCACATAACAGAACAGTTTCTACTCGCTCGTTGCCTCAGCTCTGCATTCTCTCCTCCAGTGTTTCTCGTTTGTCCACATCCTAGTGACAGAGCCAGTCCAACTGAAAATGCATGAAAACCCAAAGACACTCATTTATTTCCTTGGAGCACCGATGTGTGTGCATGCATGTTCGTGTGCGTGCGTGCGTGTGTGTGTGTGTGTGTTCTTACAGGAAGCATACCTTCAGAGTAAATCTATGCAGAAATATTCTTACATATCTAACATATCTCTTACATATCTAAACTACTGGGTTAGCTTGAGTGTTTGGCTTTGACTTTGAATTTTTGCTTTGGCTTGGCATTTTTTCTTCAACTCTTTCCTTTATCTGGAGCAAATAGTGTCATTTGTTCATTGTAACAATTGAGTATATAATAATGGATGTTTTGAAATTGAGAGAGGTGTACAGACCTGCTATCTTTGTTGTACCAATCACATTTAAAGGAGTCAATAATTTATTATAATATAATGTAGTTTTAAATTGAACACAGGAAGACCAAAATCTTCTGATTTAAAATGAGATGAAAAATTGGTACCTACAACAATATTTTAACTTTAATATTTTTTACATAAACAACTTTGGAAAAATAAAAAAGAATAAATTAATTACATCAACATCTGTATCTTCTAAGTAGTCTGCCAGAAGAAGGATCTCATTGTATTTGGACTGACAGACCCAGGGATACTCAAACCCATCCCTGCTTATCATTTACTTTCCAAGCGATCTTGAGGTTACCAACAGAAGTAAGTGCACATTGGTCAAAAGCCAATGAAAAACAAGAACATATTTTGATCAACTCCGTGCCTAAAACTTACCAGCAAAAAGGTTTGACAAAACTGAATCTCCCTCCTTGACCTCTAATCCCAAGTTAAGAGTTACTAATTGGTCACATGGCACAAGTAGTGGTAAAATGTGAGCATAAAGAGAGTAAAGAAAGCAGGCTTCCTGGGCTTCAATAGCTAATGCTCCTTTCGCATGGAGCGAGTGAGAAGAGAAAACAGAGTTCCTACTGAACCCTTGGCCACCCTGCCATTTATAACTGGGTCCAGGTGAATGTCCTGGGCTCAGCATTATGAATAGCATATCTTTCTCTCCTTTTGGTAGGAGATGGTAGTAGTGAACCAAGTGGTAGACACAGAGTGCTTTCTTTCCTACATTTTTATTGTAATAGGATCTAAAGGCATTCTCAGCATGGCTTATGCAAAGATCCTGCCTTTAATGGGGAAAAATTAGTTCCACAAATAAAACATAAAATAGAAAGTGTGAAATTCTATGTAAAATGTACAGAAATAGGCAAATGATACTATATTAATGAATTTTATAAAACATTATTTGAATTTAAAGAGTTTAAGGCATGAGATTCTTTCTCGTACTGAGCTTCCCTATGTGTAGAGTTGGAAGGTTGTCTCAGGTCATTACACAAAATCCAATTCTAAACAGGTGCTTAGGGTCATGGGTTCAGTTCATTCATTGAATGTACTTCCTTTGGACTCAGTCAACTAAACTCAATGCAGGAGAGAACTTAATAAAAGAAAGGAAATCCTACCAGGACTTGCTCCAAGGAATCTCAGGGTTTTAAACCTATTGCTTGGCCTCCATATGCCTTCAGGTTAACCATATGTAAACAATTGCTACTTTTCACACCAGAAGCAGGCCACCTTTCAGAGGTGGACTGATTCCTTGGCCATAAAGTTTATAAGTCTACCGGCTAAGTTTATGAAGTGCTCAGGCATCTTTTAGAAATGAAAGGTGCTGTGTAGTGGCAAGGGCTCTAAGGTGAAAAGGAAAGGAAACTCAGCCAAGGAGCCTAAGTCTCATTAGCTCATATATGACTATTGCAATGAAATGATACACATTCTAAGAGAATTAAGACTGATTTGCAGCACTGAAATGCCCGTGAGCTGGTTAAAGCACATAGCCGTTACCTGCTCTGCTTCTGAAGGCTATGAAGTATAGGAAAGCCCAAAGAAAAGTTGGATGAAGTAACAATAAGTTCTTTCTGGCTGCAGTGAGTCTTGTTCCAGCTGTAGACTTCAGGCAATCCCTTAGTGGATGGTTTTTCCCTGGAGGTTAGCAGGAGTTCTATCAAGACTTGGAGGATTTGAATCAAATTTCCTCAGTTTTCAGCATTTTCATCATAATTTGGACTTTCTCTGAGTATGGGTATGTCTACATTAACTCCAGAATTAGATGAGACTCCTTTTTTTAGTCACATGTCCTACTGGAAGCTTCTATTCCCTTTAAAGGAGAATCAGATACTACTTTCTTTCAAGGTAGGGAAGTTAGTTTTGCTATGTAATATACACAAATGGCTGACTTAAATGAAAAAAATTTTAATTTTCTTAGGACACTGTGTTATAGTCTCAATGTGTCCCCTCTCAGCCCAAAAATTCAAGTGTCAAAGATTCATCCCAATGTGATGGTATTTGGAGGCGGGGCTTTTGGGAGGTGATTAGGTCATAAGAGTGAAGCCCTCACAAATCGAATTAGTGCCCATGTGAAAGAGGTCCCAGAGAGGTCACTCACCCCTTCCGCCATGTGAATACACAGACAATGAGAAGACAATTATCTATGGACCAGGAAATGGGTCCTCAACAGACAAGAAATCTACTGGCACTTGGATCTTAGACTTTGTAGCCTATAGAACTGTGATAAATAAATGTTTGTTGATTAATCCACCCAGTCTGTAGTATTTTTGTTAAAGCAGTCAGAACAGACTGAGACATACTGTAAGTTGACACTTTGGGCTGGGCCTGGCTAGGATTGCTTCTCTCTGCTCCATAAAGTGTTGTTAGAGTGTATCAATGTGTTTGTGGTCAGTTGGTGGCTGATGGTTTCATTCAAATGCCTGGTGGTTGGATAGCTGGCTATAGGGACAATGGCAGTAACTTAACCATATGTGGCTCATTCTCTAGCAGACTAGCTGATGCTTATTCTTGTGGTGGTAGTCAGAGATCCTCAGAGATGCAAGAAAAGAGCAGCTCCAGTATTCAAGTACATTCATTTCCAGCCTCTGCTTACATGAGATTTTCTAATGTCCTGTTGGCCAACACTATATCACATGACTAAGTCTGTATTAAAAAATAAAGAAATAAACTCCATGCCTTGAGGAGAGGAGCTACAAAGTCTCATCGGGGGAAAAAAAATGAAAGCATAGATTCAAGAAGAGAAAGCATTTGTGCTCACTTTTACAATTGACCATATAAGGCAAAAAATAAAAAGAAAGCTGAATATATTTCTGCCATAAATACATTCAGTTCTGCTTATTGAGGAGAAAATATCGAGTCTTTCATAGTATGATATTTTTGTTTAAAATTTCCCTCTCACAGTATGTGCATGTTAATGAAGTACAGTTACTTCCAGAAAGATATGCTTATTACACCCCTTAAAATACAAATAAAAGAAAATTATAAAGGAAAATAAAACAATTCCAAGTAGATTTTTTCCCCTTTTTCTCTTCCTTTTAGACTTGCCTATAAAGCAAAATGAAACATGTGGTGAACCTATTCACACTTTCTCACATTTAGTAAATAACTTCATACATTTATTTTTATATGTGAAATAAAATCATATTCATTCTAATTCTGCCACTAACCAGCTGTGTGGCTCTGGCAAGTTACTTAAACCATTTATGCCTCAGTTTCCTCATTATTAAAATGAGAATAATAAAAGTCCTCCCTTAAAAGTTATAGTAAGAATGAAAAGACATTATTTTTAGAGTATGTTAAACAGTGCCTGAAATATAGCTATGGTTAAACTCACTGTTGCATAAGTGTTCGTTAACCAAAAATAAAAATTTGGTGTTTATTATGACCATGTTACCCAGGGGTACAGTTATAGCCAAGACACTGTCTCAATTTTAAGGACAAATTTAATTTCATTTCATTTATGAAAATAATTTAGGCAGACTGTACCATCATTTGTCCATTCTTAGTTTCTCATTGTTAACATGGGGCAATGTTGTTTAGATATAATAACAGTAATAATGTCAGCTCCCCCACTTTGCAGAATGTCTTCTTACATTTAAAGCACTTTTCCACTTATTTTATTTGATCCTTGTGGTGGGCATGTGGAGATTTATAACAGTGGTATTTGAGGTCTCTTTCAGAATACTGGCCTTAGCACAGAAAGAACTGAGAGGGAAAGGAAATAATTAATTTTTCAACTTTTGGGGACCTAATAGCCATACTCCATGGAAAACTGCCAGCATTTTTTTCAGACAGTCTGAAATCAGCAACTTAAAATCAGGAGGAAGCCACAATAATCGGAAACAATCACACTTCTGATAAAATTCATGACTTAACAGATAAGCTCTGTAAAAAGAAGGAAATTACCAGAAATTCTTCATGATCATAAAAAGCCCACATTGGGAGTAGCTAAATCATGTTTATATTAGCAAAAAAGGAAGGCATCCTGGATACTTTCTAATTGTTTCATTCTAGTTGGGAATTTTTGGCGTCTGATAGATTTCCCCAAATTTCGTTAGGATGCTGTCTGCTGCAAATAACAGAATACCATAGTACAAAGAAGTTGCATAATAGAAGGTTCTTTTTTATTACACACAGAAAACTGTAGGAAGACACTTGTCAGTTTTCCTGTAACTCTTGGCTTTTTCCCCAGTTTTCAAGATGGCTGCACTAACTTTAAGCCTCACATCCACATGGAAGAACTTCACATGCAGAAAGGGAAATAAGCATGCTTTTCACACATCTCATCTTCTTGACAGAGAGAACACTTCTCTCTGAGCCGCCAGATTTCTTCGCTCATGTCTCGTTGGCCAAGAGTGATCACATGTCCACACAATGTCTGCTAAGGAGGCTGGGAAAGCAATTGTCCACCATCTTCAGCTTTTACTGGGGTAGAATAAAGGGAAGGTATGACAGAACTAGAAGTTTTCTGATGGGCAAGAAAGAAGGAGGAGGAAGAAATTGTTAGTAATTCAAACTGCTTGTCCCTAACAGTATGTTGAGGAAGATATTTTGATCCCAAACATTCATATATGAGTCTTCTCATATCTTCCACACTCCTGTAGCATCCACATTCATGAACAGTGAACACCTTTAATGATATTTTTTGAATAACTGAGTCTGAATTGGCACAAACATAAATGGATCTCTGCAGGATTAATTAAGTTCTGAGAACCACTTCATCAGTGATGAATAATATGACGAAAGATATCAGCCTAGGATTCCATGGCTTAACTGAATATATCACCATAAAATAGCTTCACTTCTTATTTTTACACATATGTATTTTGATATATGTGCGTATGTATCTTTATAAGTATTTCTATGCAACCGAAAGAATTGCAATTGCGAATATTTTATTTTACAATCATTTTAAACTTCACATTAAAGCAAACCTCTTTTAACATTCTTCAGCTGTAATAAGATGTAGTGTAGTGATTTTTAAAATAGTGTTTGTTGTACTCTAAGATTCTGTTGAAGCCAGTGGATGGGGTGGAGTGGAGGCAGCCATTGTTATCTTTTTGATTCAGAACTAAGAGAATTCTACTTAAAAATTATTTGTAACATGAATTCTATGGGTAAGATAAACTATTAAGTGGAAAGAGTTTACAATTTGGAGTTTGAAGGTGGTTTGAATCTTAATACAGCCATTTATTAGCATACCTGGAGACTACAGGCAAGTTAGATCTCATTCCCCATAATGGTATTTTAATGATGTTGAACCCATGAATTTTGGGAGATAAGAGGGTTTACAAAGTCACCTGAGTGCTCTAGGTACAAATTAAGTGCCCGGGAACTCTCAATTCTTCCTTTATTCACAAGTTTTATGTTTTAATCATAGCGAAGTACTCCATGAAGTTTGTATTCCATAATTTTATTAGCCAAAGAAAGTTGTTTCAAATGCTTTGTTATAATAACTATCATGCACGGAGAAGATTTTTGATTTGCTATAATTTCCCATGGAATAAATTCTAGGAAATGAGTTTGTGGATACAAGGATATAAACATCTGTTTGCTACTCAAGAAATTTTGCCAGGTTTTATTTTTTCTAATTATAATGGTTTAAGCTGCCACTTGCAATATACCATTGTACCAGGGTTTAAAACCTTGCCAATTTCAGATATTTCTTTATTTAATTTTGACAAGTAGCAAATATATCAAGTGTAAAATAATGTCAGGCAATTGGTAAATTTCTAATGGTTTTATTACTAGGGAGGCTACACATTTTTAATTATTTTTAAGAATGACCCTATTGTTTCCTGTATGAGGCAATGGTTATTATAAAAAATGGAAGCAATTAATAAACTTTTAAAGAAGAAATTAGTAATCCAAATCCCACTGTCTAGATATATTTCATTTCAAAATTAAGTAAATATTTTCCAGAAATCTCAACCTCTCTCTCTTTGTCCCTTTCCTTCTCCCTCACACGTATCTTCACATGAAATGTTAATGAAGGTAGATAAAAATATCTAAAGATACAAAAATTAAATTATATAACTACTTTGTATAATTAAAATTATAGTTCTTCATGAATGGAATCAGTAGAATAAAAATCAAATAAAACAATACTTTCCCATTCTATCTTTAAGTTAGAAAACATAAATTTTTCACTATTATTGTTATTTCAGGTAGTTTCTAAATGATTTTTCCATAAGTAAGTAAAAATATTATTAGAATTATTTTTATTTCTAAATCTACATTTTACTAATTCTTGTCTTTATACATAATTTTAAGTTTTAAAGTTTTCAAATACACACATACCTATATCCATTTCGATGGTAACCTGTTGCTTTATTACTTCAGATCATTTTTTTAAAGAAGTTAACTAATACAAGTAAAGCATTTGAATCACTTTTCTTTCCTTCTTGTCTCCCTGCGTGGAGGAAACTTATTTTGCAGTGAGTGGTTTCCTATTTTCATACAAATGGCAATTTTACTACACATGTAGGTCCATAAGTAATATGCCATTGTTTTATGTGTGTATCAGCGCTGTTTTATGCCCCCGCCAGATCTCTTTCACTGCTGGTGCACCCACACTCTATCTGCCACAAATGTTGGCTCCTCCTAGTTCTAGCTGTCCTGCTGTCTGAGTAATTGTCCTGGGTTAAATGGAAGCTCTTTTACTGAGAGGATGCCTCCCACAAGTCAGCACACATTAAGAATTGATGAGCAAAGGTTTGTGTAGAGGATGGGGGATGGGTCAACAAGATTGGCCCCTTTCCTCCAAGATGATACCAGTGCAGTGGTTCAGTTCATCCTCCAGGGCTCTTTTGAGGAGCAAACTGACACAAGAATTCAGTCAAGACCACAGCATCCTTATTCCACTCCTTCCCTTCCCTTTTCAACCTTGCCTTCCTCCCTCCTTTTGTTGTGAGAGCCCCCTCCAATAAATCATGTAAACTCAAAATCTGTCTGTTATTAACACTGCTTTTAGGGAAGCCCCTCAAAGAGAATGTAATTTCTAAATTTACATTTATTGTATCAATTGTAGCATACTTTTTGAACATTATTGGTACTTTGCTTTCTTCACTTAACCAGGTATTTTTGAGAGAGAATTCTTGATATTTGAGGCTGGAGTCTATACCTTTTGTCTAATTACCAATTATTCTATTTTAAGCGACTTTATTCCTCCATTCTCCTTCTAAGGGACTGCTAAATGCTTATTCTATTTTTTTCAGTATTGCAAGCATTGAATAATTCTATATATGTTCATCTGCATATGCATTAAAGTAAGTACATGGATCTTCAATTTTCTTCAGCATTGCCAATTTACCTATAAAGTGGGAATACCCATTAAGACTCCAACCAGTTGTTAATTAGCATTCCTATCTTGCATCATTTTTGCCACCACTTCAGGTTATCAAATTTATTATTTTTACGTTTATTGTTGTTCCTAGTTTTACAGGATTTGTACTGATAAATTATTGTTTTGATTTGTATAATATGTCTCCTGTTACTAGTAGTGCTGTTTAATACATGAATTGGCAATTTAGGATTTCTCTTTACTAAAATGTCTTTTATAGACTTTGTTTATTTCTTTCTTCTTATGTATACATTTCTTATTAATCTCCTTACTTCATATATTTTGGTATCATATTCATTTACAATTATGTTTGTGTTTATACTTACATTCATACAATTTCTTCTGGTTGATAGATAAGCTGGCTATCTTCTGTTTTACTTCTGGATTTGCTCTCCATCTTTCTGTACACTGCTTTCTATCTGAGAGACAGACCTTATTGTGTCTGATCTTTATGGATATATTTTCCTGTGTAGTTGGGCCAATGGGAGCAATATCAAGATAACAAGGAGATAAGAGGGAAGTGAGAATATGTATTTTGGCTCCCCCTTTGTGTAGTTGTCATTATCTGGCTGCATCTTTTAAATGAAAAGCCATTGTTCATGTTAGGCATTCTTCTCCACAAAGTGAAAACACCTCGTTCCACCTTAACTTGTTTGACCACTAGAATGTGGCAGAATGATGGTGTGCAACTCCTCAGGTAAACAGAAGTCTCCATACATGTAGGATGACATGGAAATACAAAGCTTGGAAAGCAGCAGGAATACTGGAGAAAAATAAAAATCACTAAATACCTTAACTGAAGCACAAAACTGGGAAGTCCCCACAAGTCCACCAGGAATAACTACAGTTCTCAGAAGTCTCTGGCAAAGCTATCACCTACTCTCTAAGCTTTCACCATCAAAGAGGGTGTTCCTAGAAGGCTAAAGCTGATGAAAATTAATCTCTCTCTGCCTGAAGAACATTCTGGGAAATGTTTCCAGCAGCTCTCCTGCAATTGGTAGATGATATTTGACAAAGAAAATATTAGCTTTATTGTTTTAAAAGATTGTGAGATATATATATACACACACACATGCACATATATATATGTATATGTACAATTATATATATAGCGATAGAGTCTACCTATGTTGCCCCGGCTGGTCTCGATCTCCTGGGCTCAAGCAGTCCTCTTGTCTCAAGCTCCCAAAGTGCTGGAATTACAAGCATGAGATTGTATATTTAACTTAAAAAGATCGTCTTAGAAAATTGACAGTGCAAACTTTTTTCTTCTGAGCCTAACTGCATTTTTTAGGTTTTGAGAACTGTGGTTTCAGTGGCTGCTCCTCTTTACTCCTTCCTTATTCTAACAATTCTTTAAAATTGGAAAACCCAGTCTTAGTTCTCATACTGTACAGCACTAGTTACAGGCCTTTGACTGTGCCTATCATTTTTTAAAATATACTTTGTCTATTTGGTATTACCATATGACTTTTAATGTCAGATGTCTGTTTCTGCAAAAAAGATAGTAGAAATTTTGGTGGGAACTACGTTGAATCCAGAGCTCAATTACATCTTCTTTATTTCCTGAGCATGCACACAGCCTTACACATGTGTGTGGCCTTCTAGGTTCCCAGAAACATATCAAAGCTTTTCCATGCCCCATGGTCATCTCATTCCTTAGCTTTTTTATGAGTCTATGGTTTTGTACCAAATGTTATCAATTGTCTCAAGCAGTCATAACATTAAAACCATTTGTCTGTAAAGGTTTTTTGACAAATAGTCACTCAAGAGAGGCTTTTAGCACCAAATGAACACTGAATTGGGTAATATAAAGACAGTGAATACACATAGCTAATTTTAATAGGTATTGCTGGATTGCGGATCCAAAATTGTATACAATTTACATTTTTACCAGTAGTGAATATTACGTGTAATGGTGACAGTTTGATGGGTGCAGACATGTATCTCTCCACTGCTTTAGGTCCCATCTAGTTCCGACGCTCAAATCTAAGATATTCTTATAATTTGGTTCTTCACCTCCTTCAGGTGTTCAATGATTTCATCAGTGAATCTTCACTAATATTGCCACATTTAAAATTTAATGCATAGCAGGCAATTAGATATTTCGAAATAAAACTATTATTTTATTTTTAACCTTTTTTACAATTTTTGTCAAATTTAAACATATGGTTTAAATTTTCAGAAATATTTGTAGGACTTATAATGAAAAACTGCAATCTCCCATTTTCCTCTTCTTACCACCTAATGGTCCCTTTTCAGAAGTGACCACTTTTAATGCATTTAGCTTTTTCTACTGATGTGTCTCCTTACCAAGGGATAGTAATATACTTCTGTTTATTGATAACTTTGTATGCATTGCCTACTGTCTTCTAACTATAGAGTTTAAGTATTTAGCTTGTCCACTCTTAATTATACATCCCTTCACATACAAACATACATAATTGCTTTTTACTCATTCTGTCAAATATTAATATATCATAATTTTGCTTAGTCAAATGTTATAGTATAATTATAATATTTTTTATGTTTTTATAATTTTTTAGAAATAAAATTATTTGCATTTTTGTCACAGAATTCTATGTAATCCATCTCTGAATTATCTGACAAAATTGTATTTCTTTTCTTGATACTTTAAAACCCAGTAATGTAACTTTTTTTTTTAAGTCTTTTGTTTAAACTCTTGTTTCAATTTGGGCTGCTTCCTCTCAAAACTTTTGTAAAGCTATCATCCCCAAATCTTCCTTTATTATCAAATCAGATTTATTTTTTTTTCAACTCTCCTAGAGGTACTGTCTCTTTCCTGGATTTTGTATCTTTTTCTTTTGATTTTTTAAAAGACCAACCCTCTTGTTCTGTTGAGTCACATTCTGCAGCATTTCTTTGAGAAAAAAAAGCATAAATGGAAAATTGTTATAAAATTGTATTTAAAAAATATTTTTATACTACTTGCATACATGATGGAAAGTTTAATGGGTGTAGATTTCTCAGTTGAGAGCCATTTTCTCCCAAATGCTAATGCTAAAGGCATTGCTCATTGTCTTATAACTTCCAGCTGTTGTTGCTTAGATGATAGATACAGCTATCATTTTAGAGGCTTTCATATGAATAATTTTTTTCTCCTTCCTCCCTTTCTCTTCTCTCTCCTTTTAAAATCTTATCTTTTCTTCCAAGTTAAAAAATTTTATAATATTTCTTTTGTTTTTTCAACCTATAGTGTTGGGAATAATTATCAAGGCAAAAACCAGTTACCAGTAAATAAAATGGAATCCAGTTGCCAAAACAGAGATGAGATAGATTAATTGTAAAACTTACTTCTTTTTCCTAGTATATTTCTCTCTCTAATATGACTATAAAGTCATTCCTATCAAGAGTTGATATTTATTTCTTCACCTCTTGAATGTATATCAGGCTGTAAATTGGTTTGACCAACAGAATGTAGCGTAAGGCCCTGTATGTCCTCAATTCTCACTCAGAACCCAGCCAAGTCATGCTGGAAATAAGGCCAGGTAAACCTGTTGGGGACTGAAGCATGTCATGGAGCAGGGATGAGCCATTCTCTCTGACAACAGCCAAGACAAACCAACACTGTAGCTGTCCTCACGTAGTCCACCTGGAAACAGCTAGGCGACACAGACTCTTGAGGTAACAAAATGCCTAATGCTTAAGTCACTAAGTTTTGGTATCATTTGCTCTGCAATATCGAAGATATACATATATGGAATACAGTAAAAATTATTTCAGAAACAAGACCTGCCAGGCATGGTGGCTCATGCCTGGAATTCCAGCACTTTGGGAGGCTGAGGCTGGTGGATCACTTGAGGTCAGGAGTTCAAGACGAGCCTGGCTAATATGGTGAAACCCCGTCTCTACCAAAAATACAAAAATTTGCTGGGCGTGGTGGCAGGCACCTGTAATCCCAGATATTTGCGAGGCTGAGGCAGGAGAATCGCTTGAACCCAGGAGGCAGAGGTTGCAGTGAGCCTAGATTGCACCACTGCACTCCAGTCTGGGAGACAAGAGCAAGACTTTGTAAAAAAAAAAAAAACCAAGACCCAATAATTCAAACTAAAAAATGAGGCCACATTTTAATCCTAAACATGGCTACGAATCTGATTACCCAGTGTTGGATTACAGATTTTATAGTCACTTTTACTCTTGGAGCTGAGTCTGCAAGCTGTGGGACACAGAAGTGCACATTTAGAAAACAGAATGTGAGAGACTCTCCCAGCTATCCCTCCCCTTAAATCTTCAAGTGCCTCCCTCCCCATTGCCACTCTAATGCTAGAAGACTGTAAATAAGAAAAGGAGTAACAGACCTTCAATACTGGAATCAAAACTGTCAGTCAAACACTCTACCCCAAGAATTTAGTGCACAAAGCTACAAGAGCTAAAAAATAATCCAAATCATAAGTTTGAAATAGTCATAGGCATACACTTACCTAACAGTTTTCAGTAATAATCCCATCTCAACAATAGATATTCTACCTTTTGCTCAAAAACAATTAAACTGTGCTCCCTTGGCATACTGAACTCTATTTCCAAGAAGGTGGAGTCTTGCCCCCTTCTCTGGACCCATGGAGGCTACTTTAGTCTAGTAAAATTTTCACCACCTGGATTTCCCTATTAATAGGCATGAGACTGTTATTGGGAGTGGCAGTGGCAGAAGGTGTTTGTCACCTCTGTACTGTCATGGACATGTTGTCAACATCCATCTGGGATTTTAGACGGCAAGTGTGATAAGTAACTGGAGAAAATGGATAAGTGAATCTATTGTGCATGACCTGGCATCTACTTATCATTTATTTGTAATTTATAAATATTGGATCAGTCTGATAAGCTATTTTTTAAAATTATGGTTATAATTATATGTAAAATTACAGATAGAAAATATGTGCATTTTTAGGTGAACACTTGTCTCCTTTTTGCCCATATTATAAAATTGTCTCTCAATAACAATAAATAGGACAGGCATGGTGGCTCATGCCTGTAATTTGCACTTAGGGAGGCCAAAGCGGGTGGATCACATGAGGTCAGGCGTTGGAGACCAGCCTGGCAAACATGGTGAAACCCCATCTCTACTAAAAATACAAAAACTTAGCTGGGTGTGGTGGCCAGCGCCTGTAATTCCAGCTACTCCGGAGGCTGAGGCAGGAAAATCGCTTGAACCCGGGAGGCGGAGGTTTCAGTGAGCCGAGATCTCGCCACTGCACTCTAGCCTGGGTGACAAGGGCAAAACTCCAGTCCCCCTCCAAAAAGAGAAAAACAATAAATAGCAAAGTTCAAGATGCTCACATTGAGTAGCTAACATTATCTTTGATGTTTTCCTTTTTTAATAGAGGGATTTAATTTTTTTCCTGCCAACTGTACCCTAATAAATGATATTTATACACTTTTACATTTACACAAACATCATGTATTATGTGTTAGCAGGCCAGCAATCTATGAGAATATTCCCAGAAATCTATGAGAATATTCTTTTGATGTCATGCCAAATTCAGTATAAGTTAATTTTCTGAGGATCTTGCAAATGTCCCATTTAACATGGTTTCAGACTAAATGTACTTAATATAAATGTACACAAGTGGTCATTCTCTGTTGGGAGATTCATTGAGCCAAAATGTTATTTTTGAAGGACCTTTGAGCTTTAAGTGATTCTCTCTAAAAGTATGCTACATATTACCTGCTCTGGTTAGCTGTCAAATAGCCAGCAATTTTAAATGACTACTTTTCAAAGCAAATTATTCACACCTTTCTACTCATCAGAAATTCTTAGCTGCACTAACATTTTAAAAGACTTCTCAATTCATAATTCTTAAGGAACAACATTGAATTTTTTTCCCATTCTTCATTTTTGCTGAAACCCTTTGGCTACTTTTACCACGTCACTGTAATATGCTACCAAAAGTAAAGTTCTAAGTTGGTGACATGAGATCAATTCTGGTATTCATCACTGTTATTCTCTAGTGCTCCATCCATTACAAATCATAGAATGTTAAATAATCATTTTTTTTCTTTTTGCCTATCTTATTTTGGCAAGATGTTTTAGTCTTTCAAGAAAAAAATGAAAGCCATGTGTTTTTTTGAGTGGGTTCCATTGCAGCATGATTCCTGCAATGAAGACATTTTATTGTGTTAATTTTCATTAAATAAAACCCTGTTGAAAGCTGGTCATTTTCCAAAACCCATATGATTTATGGCATGTTAATGTTTGTAGGGAGACACTCTGTTTCAATTATATGGAGTAAGTGATGCCTTTCAGAACAACTTAGTAATAATATCACCTACGACAACTTTAATTTTAGACCTATAGCGTGGGTGTGAGACCTGGGAACCTATCAACAGAATTGTTAGCTTCCGCACAAATTTAATCTTCATCACCTCTATGCTATGTTTAACATCAGATGGTTGTGCTTGCCAGGGACTTCAATAATGTGCTTCCAGAAGGCAGGCACTTCGTAAACATTAAACACTGGGTTCGTCGTAACTCAAACATATTATATTTTTTCTTTCACAGCCAACAGAATGTGATGTGCTAAGGCCCTAAGGCAAATGTGGGTGCACCTGAAGGAAATGGGCTATTTCATATAGTCTTTCCTTACTTTCTTTTTCTTGTATTTGGTTTACTAATTACATACTTAATGACTTTTATATTTTTCTGAAGACCTTGAGTCTAAGTAAAATCTATTAAGTGAAATCAGTATATTATTATTATTTGAGATGGTGTTTCACTTTTGTTGCCCAGACTGGAGTGTAGTGGCAAGATCTTGGCTCACTGCAACCTCCCCCTCTTGGGTTCAGGCTATTCTCCTGCCTCACCCTCTCAGGTAGCTGGAATTACAGGCATGCACTACCATGCCCAGCTAATTTTTTTTTTTTTTTTTTAGCAGATATGATGTTTCACCATGTTGGTCACGCTGGTCTTGAAGTCCTGACCTCAGGTGACCCACCCAACTTAGCCTCCCAAAGCACTGGGATTACAGATATGAGCCTCCTCCCCTGGCCAATTTGTATTACTTTAATGGAAAAATTATGCATCTATTTTAACCCCAAAATATTAATAAATTTATAACAGATGAAAATATATAAAATAACCAGTTAAAATTTACATAAACAGTAACTTGAAAGTGCACAAATAGTGTGTACATAAATATAATGAATTAAACTTTATTGTATTTAATGTTGTACAGTGAAGCAAGTGGTTGAAGGATGGGTTTCAGGGAGTCATACTTTTTTGGAAGGTCTATTCCTTCTGCACTATTTTTTCACTAATATTTGAACCTTTATGAGGCTCATAATTTTCTTACATTCAAACTGAAATGTAAAACGAAGTTAAAGCACAGAAGAACATCTTTACTCAAATTAAATGCTAAACATTAAAGGGCTCAAACACAGGAAAATAGGACATACACACAACAGCCTGAAGAGTTGTAGAAGATACCTTTCCATTGCTTCCTCCAGTTGTAAATATGCAAGGCAAATCCCTTAGCTTTCATACAAACATGGCATTCTATTCTAACTTATTCCATATGGTATCCTCTGATCATTGTGTCAAGTGAGTAAGTGTGATTTTGCCTGAAACCGTAATGTTGAAATACAATTTTTAAAGAGCCATTATCATGAAAAGCCATTACCTGAGCAATCCTTATAGAGGTTAAGTCTGTGTTTAGAGAGAAAATACTGTCCCTGGCTCTTCCAATTATGCAGTACAAATAATTATCTGCTTCTCTTCTGATTGATATTGTACCCAGATAATGAATGCTTCAGGAAAACTGAGGAGCTAAATAAAGCATTTAGGAAACAAAATTCTCTGCATGGAGAAATTGAAGATTCCATTAAATGTTTTCAGTATCCAATAAGATTGCTTTGGTCCTAAATTATGCTATTGCTATGAGAAGACTAGTAATTATAACAAATTTGCCAGCATGTATGATGATTTTTGATCATGTG
Source organism: Cebus imitator (assembly GCF_001604975.1). NCBI lineage: Eukaryota > Metazoa > Chordata > Mammalia > Primates > Cebidae > Cebus > Cebus imitator. The sequence continues at coordinate 5,412,382 of NW_016107346.1, read as the reverse complement.
TATAGAACATTAATTTTCCAAAAAAGCCTATCTGTAGTGATCAAAGGGCTATAAACAAGCAATCCCAAGAAAAGTTAATTCTGTGTTAATCAAATGATTGGAATAATGAATTCTTTTAAAATTTGGATGTCATTTGTGTTTTAGAAAATCACCAAGATTTTAGCTTAGCATTGTTATTATTATTTAGTGAAGTTTGCTGAGAATAATAAGAAAATGGCATCTGGAATTATAGCTGTATCTGTGGAATCCCACTTGTTAAGGTGATAGAAGCTCCAAGTGCAGGAAACAGATAACTCTTACTTACCTTTAGGAATTTCACTTTTTAACACCCAAATAAAATAGATGAGTCCTGTATATTTCGAAAAGAAAATGGAGCCTATCCTTGGAGAATCAACTTAAAATAACTGATATGGTTTGAATTTGTGTTTCTGCCCAAATCTCATGTTGAATTGTAATCCCCAGTGGTGGAGGAGGGGCGTAGTGTGAGGTGGTTGGTGTGAGGTGGTTGGACTATGAGGGCCGATTTCTCCCTTGCTCTTCCTATGATCATGAGTTCTCATGAGATCTGGTTGTTTAAGAGTGTGTAGCACCTCCCTCTTCACTGTCTTTCTCCTGCTCTGTCCATGTAAAGATATGTCTTCTTCCTCTTTGTTTTCTGCCTGCACTGTAACTTTCCTGAGGCCCCCCCACCAGCCATGCTTTCTATCCAGCCTGAGGAACTGTAAGTCAATTAAACCTTTTTTCTTTATAAATTACCCAGTATCGGGTAGTTCTGTACAGTAGTGTGAGAATGGACTAATACAATAAGCTTTTAATGATATCCTGAAAAAGAGTTCAGAAAATTCCATATTCCACATGGAAATTTTATGTCTGCATTCCATTCAGAAAAAATAAAATCATTAAACACCTTTCTCTTTCCTTTGATTTTCATGAAACAACAATTTTGTTTTGCAAAAGAATAGTAATTTTTGTGGTTTTTTTGTATTTATGTTTATATTTTTAAAATAACTTTACCTTTTATTTTAGATTTAGTGGGTTCCATATGCAGGTTTGTTACGTGGGTATATTGTGTGATGCTGAGGTTTGTAGTGCAAATAATCCTGTCACACAGGTAGTAAGCATAGTACCCAGTAGGTAGTTTTTAACCCTTTATCCCCTTCCTTTATTTTTCCTCCAATTGTCCCCACTATCTATCATTAATATCTTTTTTTCCCAGGAGGATTCAATGTTTAGTTCCTGCTTATAAGTGAGAACATGCAGTATTTGCTTTTCTATTCCTGCATGAATTTAGTTAGGATAATGGCCTCCAGCAGCAACCATGTTGCTACAACATACATTATTTCATTCTTTTTTATGGCAGTGTAGTATTCCATGGTGTATATGTATCACATTTTCTTTAACCAATCCACCATTGATAGGCATCTAGGTTGATTCCATGTTTTTGCCATTGTGAATGAATATATGAGTGCATGTGTCTTTTTGGCTGAACAATTTATTTTCTTGTGGATATATGCCCAGTAATGAAATTTCTGGGTTGAATGGTAGTTCTACATTCTTTAAAGAACCTGCAACCTGCTTCTCACAGCGGCTGAACTAATTTACATTCCCACCAACAGTGTTTAAGCATTCTCCTTTCTCTGAAGCCTCACCAGCATTCATTGTTTTTTTTTTGACTTTTTAACGATAGCCATCTGACTAGTGTGAGATGGTATCTCCTTGTGGTTTTCATTTGCATTTCTCTGATGTTTAGTGATGTGGAACATTTAAAAACATTTCTTGTCCACTTATATATCTTCTTTTGAAAGGTATCTATTCATGCATTTTTCTCACTTTTTCATGGGGTAATTTGTTTTTTGATTGTTGAATTGTTTTAGTTCCTTATAGATTCTAGATATTAGACCTTTGTCAGATGGAGAGTTTTAAAATATTTTCTCCCATTCTGTAGGTTGTCTGTTTTCCCTGTTGATAGTTTATTTTGCTGTGCAGAAACTCTTTAGCTTAATTAGAACCCACTGGTCAATTTTTGTTTTTGTTGCAATTGTGTTTGAGGACTTAGTCATAAATTCTTTCCTAAGGCTGATGTCCAGAATTGTTTCCTAGATTTTCTTCTAGGATTCTTTTATTTGAGAGCTTACATTTAAACCTTTAATCATGTTTAACTTTTGAATACGGTGAAAAATAGAGTACAATTTTATTCTGCATATGGCTAGCCAGCTATTCCACTATTACAGATTGAATAGGCAATCCTTCCTCCATTGTCTTTTTTTTTTTTTTTCCACTTCATCAAAGATCAGATGGCTGTCAGTGTGCAGCTTTATCTCTGGGTTCTCTGTTCTGATCCATTGGTCTGTGTGTCTGCTTTTGTACCAGTACTATGCTGTTTTGGTTTCTGTAGCCTTATAGCACAGTTTGAAGTTCGTTAGATGTGATCCCTTCAAATCAAGGATTTAAAAAGATCCTTTGTTATTTTTGCTTAGGCTTGCTTTAGCTATCTGTGCTTTTTGGATTCATATTTTAGAATAGTTTCTTCCTAGTTCTGTGAAAAAATGACTTTGGTAGTTTAATATAAATAGCATTGAATTTGTAGATTGCTTTAGGCATTATGGCCATGTTAATAATTTTTATTCTAATCCCTGCGCATGGAATGTTTTTCCATTTGTTTGTATCATCTATTGATTTATATAAGCAGTGTTTTGTAGTTCTCTTTGTAGAGCTCTTTTACCTTCTTGGTTAGATGTATTCCTAGGGGTGTGTGTGTGTGTGTGTGTGTGTGTGTGTGGCTATTGTAAATGGATTTGTGTTCTTGATTTGGCTTCCAGCTTAAACATTCATGAATTAAAATGCTACTGACATTTTTTACATTAATTTTGTATCCTGAAACTTTATTGAACTCTTTATTGGTTTCCAGAGCCTTTTGGTGGACTCCTTAGATATAAGATCATATAATCAGTGAAGAGACATAATTTGACTTCTCCTTTTCCTGTTTGTATACTTTTAATTTCTTTCTTTTGCCTGATTTATCTGGCTAGGGCTTCTAGTTATTTTTTAAAATATCAGAAAAACAAAGAAAGTTTATATAAAAACCAAGTACCTTAAACCACTGTTAGAAAATATTTAAACAGACCTAGAGATAGCACACACACACACACACACACACACACACACACACACACCCCCATAGGCTCCGAAGTATGAAAGAAAAAAAATAAACCCTCTAAGCCTCAGATTTCTTATCTTTAAAATAAGAAAAAATACAGTACCTACCTTACAGAATTGTCATTGGAATTAAATGAGATAAAGCATCAGAAGTACTTGGCACTGTATCTATTATATGGTCAATATCTAAAAATATTAGCTTTTTTTTCTTACCTTATAGGGTATGCAATTTTACATAAGGAAAATCTCACTTTAGAACCTTGCATAAAACCTGCTTTATCGCCTGGAAACCCTGTCCTTACTTTCCTGTCATTCAACATAAATCTATATCATTATGTTTAATAACCAAAGTTAGATGTCATATATCTTCAGTTCCCAATGGTTGCCATGTAGGTATTTATCTATTATTCAATATTATAAAAAAGTATACATGCAAATTCTGATACATAAAGCTTTTTACAATTGCAAAATGTTTCCCTTAAATTCTTCAGAAATTTCTAATTAACGACAATATTGCACTTTTAAAGTATAGTTATTAACAACTTTATCCCCAGAAGTTATATTGATTTACGTTTTCTCCATCAGTGCCTTGAGACAACTTTATGATATCATCACCAATATTCACTTTTTTCCTTCTCTGTTATTCTAGTCGATTTGATATTTCAATGCTGCTTGTAACTTGTGTTTTTAATTATCTATTAGATCATATATATTTTAATACTTACTAGCCTTTTTATTTATCTTCTTTTATGAATTCATGTTTTACATATTTTGCTCATTTTTCTTGAGTGTCCCTGTTTTTATTCATGACATATAAAGATATATAAAGATTTTTTTGTATGTCAAATATTACCTCATTGCCTGGTACATAAATATTAACTATGATTCTCAGTTTGTTACCTGTCTTTTCACTTGTTTATGATGTCTATGATTGTTATATTTATTTTTTATTGTTGCATGAAATTTCTAGTTTTTGAAACTTAGATTTATCTATATGTTTCATTATGACCTTCAGTTTAAACAACATTGTTAGAAGGTTATTGTTTTCCACAGAATGATGAGAAATATTCAGTCATGTTTTCCTTTTATGTTTTCATTACATTTTAAAAACCTTTTATATTTAATTTGTTTTAGTAAACAATAAAGATCTAGTTTTTTTAAATTCAACCTATTAACAGGTTGTCCCAATATTATGTAATAACCTATTTTCCCCCACTGTTTTAAAATGCCACAATAATTATATATATAATTGATATATCTGCCAGTACATGCATCTGTACTCTCTAATCTATTGATTTCCTTTCTGTTATTATAGCAACACCACACTTTTAAAATTACCATAGTTTTACATTAATTTTTAACAACTGGTACACAATTTCTCTTCCATAGTTTTGAATATAAAATGGTTACCAGATGTCCTACATTCTTCAAATGTTTTTTCCCAGAAAACTGAGAACTGAAGGAAAACTGGAGTTACTAGAGTATCCTATCAATCATATGTACATATGATTGCTATCTGTTAAATGATCAACTATCTTTAACACACAGTATGATTACACATAGCAAATGTAAACATGTATGCATCCACACACAGAATAAGTTTGTGCTAGTTTAGCATATTTCATAATTTAATGCTTCTGCAACAGTAATGTCTACCATTTTTTGAATGTGTTAAATTATGTGCCTACCACTGGTTTAGTTGCATTGTGCATGCTACATTATTTAATTCTTAGAACAAGGTTGTCAGTATTATTACCTACCCATTTGACAGATGAGGATTCTGGGACTTCAAGTAGTTTTTATTTTTTATATGTCACATAAAGAACCTACCAAACTCCAATGTCCATGGTCTTCTTATGGTACTTTAGTACTTCTCTGTTCCCCATAGAAACAGTGTAGGCTGAGATGATTATTCAGAAAAGATAGTTGAGTGGGAAATAATACCGGAAATAAATACCGTATTTGATGAGGGGAAGACTAAACTCACATAGTCCTGATTAGGCCCCTGGATTCAAAAAAACATCAAATTTCTCAATATTTCATTACAGTCTGCTTATTTAGCTATAGACTTAAAGCAAGGGGAAACATCAATAGCTTTCAGCACAAAATATGAAGCCAAATAAACTTTGCTTCTTATCTCCTTGGAATTAACTTCTCCAAAAAGGAAAGAAATAATAAATGGTTTAGAAACATTACATTTATGTTTTCCAAGCAACACCAAGGAAGGAGCATCAGTACAATCCTAATAATTAAGCAAGGGAAAATAAGCAATGTTTGAGAAACATCACATTATGCTTTCCAAGGAAGACAATCGTAATAATTAGGCACTGCTGCCCACCCACTGCATCATTCCGACTCCATAATTAAAAAGCTGTGCTTGAATCTGCTTTATGTTAAGATCTTGTACTTTCAGCCTGTATATGCACTAATGGTTATCAAATGGGCAGTTGTTTATTTTGCAAGGTAAGGCCAAGCCCACAGACTGGGTTGTTTTAAGTACTTTAAATAAACATTCTCTATAAACCCTAAAATGGTGCATTTACCATGACTTCTATAAAAAGCTCATTTACATTTATGTAAGGAAAAAATATATAGAACAAAGAACCATTTAAACCTGGTCTTTACTCAAGTTCAAACTCTAAGTTCAAATTGTTGATACTGCCTTTTAGACCAGGTATTTTGTGGTTGGCATGCAAATTGAGATGGGCCTGCTAGGCCTGCAGTCAGATTACACAGGATTTCCAAGATGTTTTGGGAATCCCCTTTGGATGCTAAGCAACTACAAGGTGGGACCTGTTTATATTCCCCATTGCACACACTATTCAGCCTGCTGCAAACACTGCTGGTGCCTCAGAATGGCGATCGTTTGTAGGATGTAATTTCATCCTTAAATGTCCTTGATGCAAAGAATCAATATATCTTGCACCTACTTCTTGAAGTGGGCTTCAGTGCTTCACACTCATTCTCAGTGAATGACACTAATATTATTAAGAAGTCCTTGAAATCAGCCTTATTTAAGGGCACTGAAATGCTTCCAGAGAGAGAATACTTCTGTGTGAAAAACATCATTTTTTCTTTTAAGTTGGATGCTCCTTCGCCTGTATATATAAAGTAAGAAAGAAGCATGGAATCAACTTTTTAAGTCCTACGTATAATGGTAACAGTGTTTTGACTTTCATTCTTCTTCTATTGAATAGCGTTCACACTTTTTAAATAAGTTGTGGGAGTTACTCTTCTTAAAAACTACTTTGAATAACATTTTATTACCTATTTAGAAAAGTCATTCTTCCACAGGAAGCCCAGGAAAAGTTAATAAAATAGCCTGACAAGATATTTTTAAAATATCATATATCAAAATAAATAAGAGCCTAACAAAGATAATCTAGTTGGGTAAGAGTTGAGTTTGCAAATATTAGGGAATAGAAAGATGTATCACCTTCTGAAGACTCTGCTGGGTTGAAGTTAAACAACATAAACAGCTATTTTAAAAGTGAAAAATTAAGTGAAGAGGTTATTTTGCCTGTACAATATCATATAATTAGTTATGCATATTTAACTCCTTTGAATAATTTATTCCAGTGTTAAATAGGCATTGACAAAGAGTAGAACGGCAAGTGGAACACTTAGCAAAGAATTGTTGGAATCTTTGGCTTTGGCAAAAGGAAAACTTAATTTTGAGATAGTTTTATATTTACAGATAAGTTACAAAATAATACAGAGAGTTTACATATACTTTGATCGTCTAACTTCTTCTGATTTTAACATTTTGCATTAATCATAGTACAACTAAGAAATTAATTAATACATTAACATTGGTGAAATACTAATAAATAAATAACTGGTTTTGTTAGAATTTTGATAATTATTTCACTAACATTGTTTTCCTGGCCTGGGATCCAATCCAGGATCACACATTGCATTTCATGTGTGTCTTCTTATTCTTTTCTGTCTGTGACAATTCCTTGGTAGTTCCTTGTCTGTCATGACCTTGAGACTTTTCGAGAGTACTTATCAGGTAATTTGTAGAATTACCCTCAGTTAGTTTTTGTCTGATGTGTTCTTATGATTAGGTGAGCTCATACATGAGGCTGAGATGTCTCGTTACTGATGATGTTATTCCTAATTACTTGATCATTTCATTCTACCATTATTATTTTTCCCTTAGTAATGAGTAAATGTCTTCAGGGGGTGGGTACTTTGGGATTGTGCCTATATCCTATTTCCCAAACCTTTGCCCACTAATTCATCTTTCATGGTGGATCTTGCTTGCAATGAGTATGACCATTCTGTCTACCATCTGTTTTTATAGTTGGGTTACATTGGTGGACTAGCCTTCATACCTTGATAAATCAGATGTGAGTACTGAGGCACAATTCTTCTATGCTAGGTAAAGTGAAATGTAATATGATAAATCATGTTCAGACTACGAAAGGTAAAGTAGAATATTAGAAATCACTCAAAACTGAGTATTATATTCCTACCGTAGGCACTGCAAGGACACAAAGGCTGCAGTCTAAGAAGTAGTAGCTCATCTAACACATAGGCAATAGATTAAACAGCTGACAAATATCTTCAAATTAGGGCCCTTGGTCCTAAATCTCCATTCTGTAAACTGGGGGGAGCTAGAGGTTTTAACTTTGTGAAATGTGAGCTTTTGATTTTTCCTTTTAGTTCACATTATATCCTGAGCTGCCTAGAGTATAACAATAAATAAAAAAGCAGATCTATTCAGAGCACTGCAGGTAGTACAGAGAAAAAATGAAACCAGGACATCTAATTTACTGAATTGCATGAAGAGATTTGCATTATCCGACACATAGCCACAAGCCATTTACAGGCATTGAAATGTGGCTAATCAAATTGAGATACACTGTAAATATGCAATACAAACTAGATTTCAAAAAGTTAATATGAAAAAGAAATACAAATGTGGGCCGGGTGTAGCAGCTCATGCCTGTCTGTAATCCTAGCACTTTGGGAGGCCTAGGCGGGTGGATCATGAGGTCAGAAGTTTGAGACCAGCCTGACCAATGTGGTGAAACTCCACCTCTACTAAAAATACAAAATTAGCTAGTAGTGATGGTGTGTGCCTGTAGTCCCAGCTACTTGGGAGGCTGAGGCAGGAGAATTGCTTGAACCCTGGAGGTGGAGCTGCAGGAAGCCAAGATTGCACCACTGCACTCCAGCCTGGTGACAGAGCAAGACTCCACCTCAAAAAAAAATGCAAATGTGTCAGTAATAATTTTATATTGATTACATGCTGAAATAATATTTTGTGTATACTTTATTAAATATAATTCATTATTAAAATTAATATTTTTATTGATGTATTTGCTTGAAAACTTGGAATTATGTACATAGCTCCTATTTTATTTCTATTACACAATGCTTAATTTGAACTTTACAGGACATTCCCTAAATGAAAACAATTTTGGAAAACCTAGTACTTCTTTGAAATACTGGGATAGAGTTCAAAGAACATGGGCACAGTAGCAAGAAGACTCAAGATCAAAACCAGGCTTTTTGCTCAGTAGCTGTGGGGTCTACTTCAAATTTTCATTCCTCATCAACAAAATGAGGATAAAAATATGTACCTCATATAAGTTTTGTGAGGATTAAAGAAAGACAATTTATATAGTACAGCGTTTGGCACACGCTGAATAATCAATAGATAGCTAGAATTATTGCTGCATACTAATTAAAAAGAAATTCTAGGACTCCGAATTGATGTCCAAGACATGTATAATGCATACTCTTTGTTTCTTTTTGTTTGTCATTTATTTCTTTTTTGAACGTTTTATCTTGGTGAAATGTGAGCTTTTGATTTTATTTTTATTAATTATTAATATGAAGTTATATTAATTTTTTTTTAGACAAGGACTCTCTCTGTCACCCAGGCCAGAGTGTAGTGGCACAATCATAGCTCACTCCACCTTCCAACTCCTGGGCTCAAGTCATCCTTCCATCTCATCCTCTTGAGTAGCTAAGTATCATTATGACTGGCTGATTTCTAAATTTTTGTAGGGATTGGGTTTTCTGTGTTGCGCAGGCTGGGCTTGAACTCCAAGCCTCAAGGAATCCTCCCACCTAACCCCCTCAAAGTACTGGAATTATAGGCATGAGCTACTATGCCTGACTATTGTTTATTCCTCTAGAAAAATTGCAGGTAATAAATAGCCCAGAAATAATCTAATGAAAAAGTAACATTAATTGGTATTAGAAATTAATTGCCCAATTTTAAATATCCCTTCCATTCTTATTCTACCACATTCAGCTTATTTAACAAATATTTTCTTGAGCAATTACTAAATGTCAAGTAGACTGAGGCTCCTAATGATACAAAACTTTAAAATTCCCTGGTTTCTTGGAGCTTATGCTTCAATTAGGAAACACGGCTAATAAATAATGTAATAAATGTCAGGAAATTATGTGTGTGAGAAAGGACAATATTATCTACTATCTGTCAATATTTCTATCCATACATGAAATGGAAAACCAAGATGAAATTAAAGAAACTAGTAAAATTTGTTACTTACAGGGACAGGGATCTAGCATGACAGATCCCTGTTACTTCATTCACGGAAGAAATAACAAAGTGAAGTGGTGAGGCAGAAAGCATTTGCTTTGAATGAGGAATACCAAAGTGGCCAGCCAATGTTCCTGGAACAGAAATGCCAAGAATGACAAACAACAGAGATGAGGTTGGATAGGCAACCACAGACCACATGAAAGGATGCATAAAACATGATAAAATCTTCCTATTTATAATGTGCTTGATCACTCATCCAGCGCTTAGTACTAGTAGAATTCAGAGGGTTGTAGAGCCATGATTCCAGTCCATTTAGACATGATTTTCATAGTGACTTGAAGAAGAGTGAACCCTGGAGAACCCTCCAGTGTTTAGAGACATGAAGAAAATCAGCATTGGAAAATGAGGAGGAGTGGCCATTGGGTTAGGAAGAAAACCAGGAGAAACATGGTGACTATAGTTAAGAATACTGTATTGTAAACTGAAAATTAGCTAAGAGAGTCTATCTTAAATGTTCTTACCACAGAGCAAAAAAATTATAACTAAGTGAAGTGATGAATGTGTTAACCACCTTGATTGTGGTAATAATTTCACAATATATAAATATATCCTATCATCATATTGTACACCTTACCTTAAATTTACAAAATTTTATTCATCAGTTAAACCTCAATAAAGCTGGGGAGGGGAAGAAAACCAGGAGGGTGTGGTGTTCTGACAGTGTTGAAAGAAGAATCAAATGAACACCTGGGGTAACTCTATTGGGAATACAAGTAAGTTGAGACTGAAGTTGATCATTGGATTTAGCAACATCTATCTGGCTTGTTGAGTGAGTTTGACAAATGAAATTTCAGCGGTGTGAGGGAATCTGTGATATTCCTGACACTATGCTAGGTTTGTAGCAGATGTCCTCGGAGAGATGACAATGTATAGGGAAAGATGGAATCTGGCATAATGAAGGATATGGCATCATATAAAACCACATGTAAGTAGTGAAACGGTCTGGTATTAGCAATAAAAAATTAGCAGTCTAAATTTGGATTAGAGTCTTTGAAGAGGATTTTGAGAGTAGACAATATATCTACAGTTAATGTTATTTCAGTAATATTTTATTAAAATTAAAATCTAAACATTTCTTTTCCTTAATCCTTCAATTTACAAATATGTTTTATTCATAAGAAATCAATTACTCTCACTAATATAATGAATTAATAAGTTTATCCTATTAAACATCCTGCAAACATTTAGTAATACTGACTTAAATAAGATTTCTATGAGCATTTCATGCTATAATCACAAATATAATATATCTGATTTTCCCAAATACTAAAATTACCTACTAAGTCAAGCTTACAATCAAAGAAGGAAAAATCTAAGCACTTAAGCAAGTTTTGTACATGTATTTAATCTAATTTAGAAATGTAATTGATAAAATCTTCGCCTGCTTTTTAAACCTCTTAAACAAAACATATATAAAGTAACATAATAGTACAAACTCTATTAAATTTTTATAAAGAAAGGTTATACTAATGCATAAATATCATGCTACGTATAGCTGGGTTGTATCGATACAGAATATCTGTTAATATCATTGTAAACTTTTATATCTTTTTTTTTTTAGCATACCTGATATCTTTTTCTTTTGAGTATCATTATGAACCTGTGACTTTTCACAAAATGTGATTTTCTTTCAAAATCATAAATGTCCACAACTTGGCTGGGAGAACTCTTTTTTAGCTAGCTCCTTTGTACTTTTAGACTTCTATGATAATATTTTTGCACTGTGACAACAAATTGTTCCTGCTTATCTTGCTTTCCTCTGTTCTACTGCATTTAATCAACCATTCTTCTGTTTACATTTAGAAGTTAATTGAATTAGAGACCAAAATCTGGGTGGTAGGAATACATGTCACATTGTTTTCTATGAGTATTGGTTTGTGGGAGACAAGGATTATACATCATTTTTGTCAAGATGCCAGAATAATAAGTCTGTTATAAAGGACATTTGTTTACTTTGATGTTCCCAATTGAACTCCATGTTTATGAAGTACAATACTGAATTAATGTACAATGCAGTAATGAATATACAAAGTACAGTATAATAATAAACGTGTACAATGTTAACTATATGAAATATCATACATAGTAAATGTGGAATTACGTTGTACACTCTCATCAAGTATTGATATATTTTCAATCTGCTTTCTGTTTTTTTATTTGATTTCTCTTTTCTTTGTCATATATGACATTTGTGTATGTTCTTAATAGGCAATGTTACATAAGACCAAACCAAATTATGGAAATAAATTATAAGTGTATAGGTTTTCTGTAACTTAAATGAACCCCCCACAAGTAGTCTTTACTTTTGTCTTCTTCCTTTTTAATCACTTATTATCATTAAATATCTTGTTGAAACTCTTTTCTGTAATCACCAACATCAGCTTCAAGAGTTGAAGAACAATGGGACTACTTATCTTTAAAGAGCTTTAAGCCTTTGTTCTGTTAAAAAAAAAAGAAAAAAGAAATCAAAAATATGAAAACACCATGCAGTCTCAAATAGACATATCTTTCCCTTTTACTTCATCTGTTAGGACAATAAGCAATATGTGTGTAAAATGTTAAAGTAATAGAAACAGCAAAGAATTTCTTCAGAAGATATTTGAAACAATGTTTCAAATTATTAAAACAATTCATACATTGTTAAAGATGGTCCAGCAGTTTATATCACCTCAAAAATGAGCTAAAAGGAAACAAATAAAAGTTACTTTGTATTGGTATAGGACTGCAGGGAAAGTGGTTCATAGCTCATGCAAAGCCCATCCTTTCTGTACCTTTCTGTAATTTTGACTACACAAAATATATGAATATTGATCCAGTTTGTGGGTGCTCAGTGGTTTTGCCCCAGTGAGTGGGACTATTGCATTGACCTATACAGCTTGGGGAAGAGGCAGGGCAAGGACAGGTTTAGAGAAGGCCAAACCCAATAGCATCTTTGGAAAATATATTTTTAAAAATCGCTCACAACTGATATAATTAAGAACCCCAAAATTTCAATAAAATAATGAAAGCCCAAATTATACATTAGCCATATTACCTGTTGATAATTTGAGTGAACCTGATAAACCCTCTATCTGGATTTTTTAATGAATAATTAATTGTGTAGTAAGTGGAATAGTAAGTCTGAGTTTATTTTTTGTGGTTGACTGCTAACAACTTTAAGCCTCACCCTTCTCTTTCACGCTTCTGCCCCACATCTGAGCAAGCTCGAAAAGTCCAAATACTCCCCCTTTTGGTGCCCTCCAAAGATTCAAACCACACAAGGCCCTGCCTGCTTGTGGAAGCCTTGTCTCAACTCCATTCCCTAACCACCATAAAAACTCCACGTGTCTTCTTCTTCTCTGGGTTTTTTAAGCTATTTTTGGACCTACTTAGGAAGCCTACCCTGCAACCATCATAGAGCCTCATAAGTAAGTAATAAACATTTTCTTTTCCTCTTGGTATATGTTTGTGGTGTCACTAATCCTGGTGTCTGAACCAAATTTTGGTTCAGATTTGGTAGGAGTCTATTCTATTTTTGTAGGCACACTTGTTGTAGAGATTTTTATTTCTATAGAAGTTAGGCTGTGACAAAATAAAATAATTGTAAACTACACTAGAAAATTTCTCTATGAAAACCATAGTATATGTTGAGAACCTGCACTAAGCATACATAACCCATTTATTCAGAATAGGTTAATAATTTTGGGTAGATAAAAAAGCTCTTTGGCCAGCTTGAAGATAACTATTTACTTCAAAATTACTTATACATCATTAACATTGTGTATTTACTTACAGCATTATTTGTTCTATGAAAATTGCAAGCTACATCACAAGGTATATATTTATATATCTGACAATTATGAAACACTTGCATCTGACTTGACCTTTCCTATAAGACACCTTGCTGAAAAATCTTGAGTGAAGGTGCTTGGGAGACTCACATCTGTTGCAAAGTATTAATGCACTAATCTTTATCCAGGTCTTGTATTTATACCTGGAATACAATTCTCTCCTTGATTAAACCACCGTCTAGTGTTCCATCAAATTATATGAAAATACCAGGTCTAAATGAATAACAGATTTTTAGATGTAGAAGTCTAATCTCTTCTTTTTTAGAAATGAAGACAGTGAAGTCCAAATAGACTACGTTACCCATTACACATAGTTGATTAGTGATACAGCTAACTCTGGATGGGTTGTCTCCTTTACCACCACCATTCTGCTTCTTCATTCCCAACGTATTAGACACTAACTCTACATGCCACCAAGTCAGTGGACGAGAAGAGGTGAGCTATCTCATGTTGTTCTCGCATATCTCAACACAATATTCACAGACACTGAAATCTCAGGAAGTACATCTTTTAAGAGCTGAGATTATGTCAACTTTTTTGACTGAAAATATAAGAAGTCATTTTACATGTGTATATCTGTGGGTATAAAAGTTGATTGTGACCGTAAAACAGAATAAATGCTGAAAAAGTAGAAAGCTAACATCCCCATCTAGGATTAAGTCAAGTTCAGTTGAATCTTTCTTTTCATCAGATCATTTAAATCTGAGCTTTTTAAGAGATGGCCACTTGTGCAAAACTCCATGGAAGTCTTCTATATACTATTTTTTTGATCTGTTACTTTCATTTTGATGGTAGCATGTTATTCATGCTTTTTTTCTCGTAAAAATCAAAATATCCACATCTACACTGAAAAATTACAGTGTTTTTGATTAATTACCACTGATATTAATTTCCATGAACAGCTAATCTTATTTACTTAGGTAAATAATAAAAAGTGACAATAGGTAAGAATAATAGAAATAATAGGTAATATAAAGTGCTTAGCATGTTGCTAAACAGTTCCCATCTATTATTACATTTATTCCTCCTAATAATTCTACTCTCTATAATGAAGAACCCATTATTCCCTAATTTTATGATGGAATAACTTAGTCTTTGAGAAATTACACACTGCTTATTATAGAGTCTGGTTGCAGAACTAGGGACACTGACTCTAGACATCAGGTTCTAATAAGTATAGGTTCTTTCTCTCCTGGATTAAGACCCTGTCAGTCTTGTTTTAACTTCAGGATCTTGCATAGCACCTAGCATATAACAGAGGCTTAGTAAGTATCTGTTACTTGAAAGGTAAATGGGTAGCCATGGTTAGTTTCCTTCCTGAACCAAACAAACGAACGAAAAACATCTCACTTTGTAGGCAGATGTTAACTCAGCTGAGTGCAAGAATACTGTTGTCATCCATGTGCTTGAGAAAGCCAGCCCAAGTGTTTTTGATGTAGGAGTTTCTATGACTCTCCAGTGTAATCCATTTCACCTTGAGACTGGTAAGTTCTAAGCAAGGAAGCATTCTGGGCATAACTTGGCTGTAAAGAAGCTCGTATAGCTTCAAGGCACCGCATTATAAACAACCTCCATTTGATTGCTTTGCTAAGAATTCCCTCAATTTAACTACCTCCTGCCACATCTACACCACAGGATATTAAAAAGGCACTATCCGTGGTTGTGCCCCACTATTGATGCTGTTTAAACATGAGAAGGCAATTAACTTATTGTGCTCCTGTGAAAGGATCAGGCTTCTGGGAGTTTAAACAAATTAATAAATTTGTTGAATAGGAAAAAGAATTCACCGGCTTCCTCTGTATATTTTCATTCAGCACAATACACACACGTAGAGCTATGCTGTTATTTGTGTCTAGCGGCTCACGAGAAGAAGGATGGTTGGCAGCTGTTCTGTATCACCCATGGGGACAAGAGGGACTATGCTTTTGCTGTAGCATGAGGTCATCAGGTTCATTACAGTGAAAATTTACTTTTCAATGAGGCTTTTTAGATTTTGGAATGGATTGGTGAAGGACATGGTAGATATTGCCAGGTAAGGAAAAATGCCCTTCTTTTTACTGAAGTATCAGGCAAAAAGAGGTATTCCTTTTCCAGTATAATAAACTTCAGCTTTTTTCACTCTATACATCAGTAATTCTCAAGTGATGCATAAAGACAAAATGGAATTCTTTAGGGAGTTTTTAAAAAATCCCAGGGCTTTGACCATATCAAACTGATTACAGCAGAAATTCTAGGGGTGGGACACGGTCACCAGTGCTTTTTAAAGCTCTTCTGATGATTCTAAACTAAACTGTAAACTGAGAGAAACTGCTTATGGGGAAGTTACTCCAAACCAACTTTGGTGACTGAAGGCAGTAATAAAGGAATTTTCCACTGAGCCTCAGTCTTAGTTTAGGAGCTCTGCTCCTGCCTGACTTAGTGGATGCATGAGCTTCCAAGCTTGCAGAAGAAAATAAGAGCAACCATGTCTTTAAAAAGAGCTGATCAGCCAGGTGCGGTGGCTCATGCCTGTAATTCCAGCACTTTGGGAAGCTGAGGCAGGAGGATCATGAGGTCAGGAGTTCAAGATCAGTCTGGCCAACATAGTAAAACCCCATCTCTACTAAAAATAGAAAAAATTAGCCAGGTGTGGTGGTGTGTGCCTGTAATTCCAGCTGCTTGGGAGGCTGAGGCAGGAGAATTGCATGAACCCGTGAGGCGAAGGTTGCAGTGAGCCAAGACTGTACCATTGCACTCCAGCCCAGGCAACAGTGCAAGACGCCATCTCAAAAAA
>NW_016107346.1:5385654-5396013 GCF_001604975.1 Cebus imitator | reverse complement strand
AAAAAAAAAAAAAAAAAAAAAAAAAAAAAAAAAAAAAAAAAAAAAAAAAAAAAAAAAAAAAAAAAAAAAAAAAAAAAAAGCCTATCGTGCATGATCAGCATAAAAATATACCTATGGAAAACTATTTGTGGTCTGTGATCCTAGTAGGTAATCTGGGCTCAGGCTAATGGATTTATTGGGTCAACACTGTCCCTAAAACACAATAACTTGGGGTTCAGAAGTCACAATGTAGAGCTCCACCACACCAGCCAATCTTGAACTGACAAGTCAAGCATTAAACAACTAGTAATCCTTTTCTGTGAAACTTTTTTCTTTCTCAATTCCACACTTGCCTTGGGCCTAGAAGTTGGTGTCCACAGATGCTCTTCTTCCTCTTATAAAACTATACATGAATAAAATTTCAATGCTTTAGACTAATGGTCTCTGGGTTATTTTTTAATGTTCTTATCCTGCCCCTACCTTTTAAAATATTTTATTTTGAGATAATCGTAGCTTTCCATTGTAGCAAATACCCATAACATGAAATTTACCATTTTAACCATTTTAAGTGTACAATTCAGTGCCATAAGTACATTTACATAGTTATGCAACCATCATTGCTCTTCATTGCTAGAATTTTTTACAATTGCAAACTAAAACTGTATATCCCTTATGTAATAACTGTCTATTCTTTTTCCCAGTCCCTGGTAACCTCTCTTATATTTTTCATTTCTATTAACTTGACTATTTTATGTACTAAATATAAGGAGAATCGAATGATATTTGCATCTTTGTGTGTCTGGCTTATTTTACTTAGCATGTTTTCAAGGTTCATCTTGTTGCAAGTATCAGAATTTCATTCCTTTTTAAGGCTGAATAATACTCCATCATATACGTGTGTGTGTGTGTGTGTGTGTGTGTGTGTGTGCACGTGTAACTGTAGATCTAAATGCAGTAGTTTTAAGAAGTAATACAGGGAGGTCTTGCATAATATTCACCTAATTTCCTCCGAAGTCAACATCTTACATTACTCTGGCATAATATTACAACCAGACATATTATTGATACAACCTATTGACTTTATTTAGATTTTACCAGTTTAGATGGACTCATTTGTGTGTGTGTGTGTGTGTGTATGCACACGTGTGTATATGTATTTTGGTGCAACTTTGTCATGAGTAAATGGGTGTACCCACACCATAGTTCCAACATAAAGATTCCTCATGCTGCAATTTTATAGACTCAGCCACTTTCCTACCTTTCCTTCTCAATAACACCAACAACCATTCACATGTTCTCCATCTCTATAATTTTGTTATTTCAAGATTGTTCTATCAGTGGAAACACAATATGTAAAAATTTTAAATTAGCTTTTATCATTCAGCCTAGTTCACTAGTGATCCATCCAAATTGTTGCATGTACTGTTGGTTCCTTTGTTATTTTCAGGTAGTAATCCATGGCATGAATATATCACAATTGATTTAAACATTCATCTGTTGAAGGGCATCTGGATTGTATTCAGTTTGGGCTATTAAGAATAAAGCTATTACTAACATTTGTGCATAGGTATTTGTATAAATGAGAGTTTACATTTATCTAGGATAAAAAGCCTAAGAGTACAGTTGCTGGATTTTAGAGTAAATGCGTGTTTAGTTTTGCAAGAATATGCCATACTCTTTTCAAGACTAGCTGTCTCATTTTCCATTTCTACCAGAAATATATAAGTGATCGTGTTTCTCAGCATCCTTGCCAACATTTAGTTCTATTATTATTTTTTAAATATTATTTATTATAATAGGTGTACAGTGATAATTTTCATTTCCCTAATGACTAATGTGCCTCATGATGATGTACATTTTTGTGCACTCATTTGCCATTCATGTATTTTCTTTGATGAAATGTCTATTTTTGATGTCATTTGCCCATTTGCTTATTAGATTTTTTCTGTTTTTATTTTTATCTTTGAGTATTTGGTTCTATTTCTTTTCTAGATACAAATTGTTTATATGTGGTTTGCAAACATTTTCTCTCAGTGTGTAGTCTTTGTATTGTCTTGATAGAGATTTTTATAAAAGGAAGTTTTAAATTTGAAGAAGCTCAGTGTTTCTTTTTATGGGTTATATTTTTGTTATAGTCTTAAGAACTCTTTGTCCAGTCTTGGGTCCTAAAAAATGTTCTGGTTTTTTTTCCCTCATAATTTCACACATTACAAATATGTCTGTGGTCCATTTTGAGTTAATATGTGTATAATTTACGAGATTTAGGTTGAGCCGCTGCCGCCTTCTTCTTCTTTTTCTTTCTTCTTTCTTCTTCCTCTTCCTCTTACTCTTCTTCTTCCTTCTTCTTTTCTTTTTCTCCTTGTTCTCCTCCTCCTCCTTCTTCCTTCCTTCCTTCTTCCTCTTTCTTTTATTTTCCTTTTCCTTCCTTCCTTCCTTCCTTCCTTCCTTCCTTCCTTCCTTCCTTCCTTCCTTTCTATCTTTCTTTCTTTCTTTCTTTCTTTCTTTCTTTCTTTCTTTCTTTCTTTCTTTCTTTCTNTTCTTTTTTTCTTTCTTTCTTCTTCTTCTTTCTCCTTCTTTCTTCTTCCTTCTTCCTCCTTCCTTCTTTCTTCTTTTATTTTCTTCTTCTTTTCCCCTGGCCTGTGGTTTCCAATTCTTCCAGCATCGTTTATTGAAGATCTATCCTTAGGTTTTCTGGTTCCTTCTTTGACTTGTACAGGGGTTGGAAGTTGTCCCTCCATGCTCACAACAAGGAAAAAACACTGAACAAATGAAAAGACAAACAGTTTTCTAGGTCTATCAGAAGATGGCTGTAAAACCTGGAGAGAGAGAGAGGTGGCTACAGAGAACCACCACTTACTGGAAACAGAATTTCAAGAGCAGAAACATGCTGCTGGAGCTAATGTCAACAGGAACACTTAAACTTTAAGGGCTGAATTACTAGAGGCTCAGTGTGATCTAAGTTTAGAGTTCACAACTCCTGGGGAATGCCTCATCTAAAGGGGGCTTCCCACACTTTATGAGTTTTACCTGAGAGAGACCCAGCAAGTCCTTACTAAGAGGATCTGAGAAAATTGCTTCTTAATTCCATCAGGGGAAGAAGAAAAGTAATCATTTGAAATATGCTCACGGGAAAGTAATAATTTCGAAATACAGCCACAGTATTCCATCCTTTCTTCTTTCTCTGTAATGAAGATCAATCCTCAGGGGGGAACTACTTTACTAGTCTTATGTCATCTGAGGAAGGGCAATTTCCTCTAGCATGCCTGTCTCACATAAGGGGTTAAAAAGGCTAAGATGAAAGTCGCAGCCCCATCCATGGCAAAAAGTAGATGTTTAATCATAAGATTATAGACTCCTGGCTCACCCAATATCTTACCAACAAATCAGGTCTCCAGGATAACAAGACTGGACTGAAGTTGCAAGAGTTGCAAGACACAGACTCTATTTAAGAGGTAGTTTCTAGGGAAACCTAAAGACAGCAGGGGAGATAAAAAAAAAGGACTCCAGAAGAAATGTAAGTTTCTTAACCTTCAGCTATAGCAAATATTAAACACAGTTTAACTCCCAGCCAGTAAAACATTAAAACCACACCAAAATCCTGTTTACCTCGATTACTTTTACCCAAAGTATTATGTCTGAATTTCAATGAGAAAATCACAAGTCCATGCTAAATAACAAGAAAGATATCACAACCTTCTGAGACAAAGCAAGCATCAAAACCACACTCAGATATGGCAGAAATTAAGGAATTATCAGACAGGATCTAAAAATAACTGATGGATATGCTAAGCGATATGAAGGAAAAAGTGGAGAACATGCAATAAAAACTAGGTAATGGCAGCATGTAGGTTGAAACTCTGAGGAAGAATCAAGTCAGTGCTACAAATTAATTAAACATGTTAACAGAAACAAAGAATGTTTTTGATGGGCTCACTGGTAGATGAGACACAGCCAAGAAAAGAACCAATGAGTTTGAAGATATGTGAATGGAAACCACACAAACTAACATACAAAAGAAAAAGAATAAAATGAAGCAGAACAGGCTATCAAATAATTGTGGACAATCAGATAATTATGATATATAAGAGAATATCAAAAGGAGAAAAAAAGAAAAACATTTAAAGTGATATTGGATAAGAATTTAAAAAACTTCTATACCACCAATTTTCCAAAATTAATTATCAGCCAGGAAGTATGGAGAAAATCAAATATGGTAAACACGAAAACATCTACACCAGGGCATATCATGTTTAAACTGCAGAAAACCAAAGACAAGTAGAAAATATTCAAAGAATCTACCAAGGGGAAAAAAAATCTTACCTATATAGAAGAAATAATAAAAATTACATTGGACTTATCTTCACAATCAGTGCAAAGAAGAGAGTGGAATAAAATGCATTGAAAGGAAAAAGTGAAATAAAAGTCTTGAATGGAAAAAAAGAAAAACCACCAATCTAGAATTTAGTCCTCAGAGAGATCATTTTTCAAAAGTTAAGGTGAAATAAAATCTTTCTCAAACAAAAAAGAAATGTGGGAATTCATTGCCAATAAACCTGCCTTGCAAGACATGTTAAGAATATTCACTGAAGAAAAGAAAAATGATAAGAGTCAACTCAGATACCCATAAAGAAAACTATTAGAGAAGAAAAAATTGAAGGTAAAATCTTTAGCTTTTTATTCTTAATTTAATAGATAACTTTGTTAAGTATATTAATAGCAACAATTTATTTGAAAATTTGTGGCAGAAATGCTATAAAAATAGTGGGAGTAATTGAGAATTCTTTGTTGTAAGATGCCTGCATTAAACATGAAGTGGTGTTGAAAGATAAAATGAGGCACAATAAAAATGTTAAAACATTTATTTAAGCAAATACTAATTAGTGAATTAGCCAGCACAAGCCAAAAGTGGTATGGGGCTGTATCAAAGTAGCATGAGGGAAGGCTTTTATAGAGTGAAAATGAAAGCAAAACAGAGAATGTTTTTGGTTAGGTAGAATTATGCAGGTGCCTTATCTGTTTGATTCCATAAAGTCTCAAGTTACATAAGTATAAGTTGGCTGGCATCTTCCAATTGGTTAAACTTATATTTTGATGACGTGATGTTATGGGATGTGATGTGATGATGATCTTGAGATGGAGATTCACTCTGTTGCTCAGGCTGGAGTGTGGTAGCAACCATCATGACTGTCTGCAGCCTTGTCCTCCCAGGGCTCATGTGATCCTTCCTCCTCAGCCTCCCCAGTATCTGGAACTACAGGGATATGTCACCACTCCTGGCTAATTTTTTGCCATGCAGCCCAGGCAGGATTTTGCCATGTAGCCCAGGCTGGTCTTGAACTTTTGGACTTAAGTTATCTGCTCACCATGGCCTACCACAGTGCTGTGATTATAAGTGTGAGCCACTGGACCCAGCCAGTTTTATTTTAAGAGTGATATTGTGGTATTTGCAAATAGACTTATATAATTTTAAATGTATGTTGATAACTCTAGAATAACCATTATTTTTTTAAAAGTATAATTGATTTGCTAAGTGAAGAGAAAGAATGGAATCATAAGTAATCCTCAAAACCAGAAAAGGCAGAAAAAAAAGGAAAATTTAAAAAATAAATGGCAAGAGCAATGAAGAGAAAAGTTACAAATATGGTATTACTCAAACTAGATCATTAATCACTGGCAATAAAAATGATCTATATATGTTAAATGAAACAGAAGACTGAAATAAGGAATAAAAATATAAGTTCAAAATTTTCATTGTTTAAAACATTAAATGTAAAAACAGATAAAAAGTAAATGAATGAAGAAAGATCAACCATGTTAACAGTAATCAAAGGAAAGAGAGAATAGCTACGTGAATTTCAGACAAAACAGACTTCACAGAAAGAGGAAATTATCCTCAGGGATAATGACAGGCATTCCATAATAATAAAAGAATCAACTCCCCAACAAAACGTAACAATTTTTATTGTGTATGTGTCTAACAGCAGATGCTACTATATGCAAGAAGAAGACTGATAGAAATTCAAGAAGATGTAGACAAATTCACTATGATAGTTGGAGATGTCAGCATACCTATTTCTGTGATTCTGCAGGCAGAAATTCAGTAAGGATACAATTGAAATGAAATGCAGCAGCAATCAATTCTGTCATTTCCAGAATACTTTAACGAGAGCAGTATATACATTCTTGTTAAGCTCACATGGAACATTTGCCAAAATAGAACTCATTCTGAACCATAATTTAGTAAACTATAAAAAACTGTGATTCATATTTTGAATGCCCCTGGCTGGCAATAAAATTAATGTAGAAATTAAGGGCTGAAAAATCACAAAATATTTGGAGATTAAACCACATACTTTTAAATAACATATGGATCAAAGAACAAGTCTCCAGAGAAATTTTTAAATAACTTGAACTAAATGAAAATGAAATTTACCACGATGTATGGGATGCAGCAAAAGCAGTTCTGAGGGAGGAACTTAAAACTTAGAATACATACACTAGAAAAAAACAAACATTTAAAAGCAATCATCTAAACTTTCAAAAATTAGAGACAGAGGAGCAATATAAACCTAAAACAAGCAGAAGACAGAAATAATAAAAGGGCAGAAATTAAGGAAATCAAAAAGAAAAGTAATAGAGGAAAAAAAACCACAAAACAATAAATCTATTTTTTAAAAGCATCAATGCAATTGATAAAACTTTAGCCAGGTTAAGCAAAATAAAAGAAGATGCAAATTGTGAATATCAGAAATAAAAGAAGGTTATCATTGCTAACTACATGCATATTAAAAGGATTATTAGTGAATATTCTGAAAACTTTATATCCACAAATTTGATAATTTAAATGAATGAATTAATCCCTTGAAAGACATAATCTACCAAAAGTCACACAAGAAAGAAAGAAATACTTGAAGCCCATATCTATTTAAAACATTGAATCAATAATCAATAACTTTCCAAATGAGAAAGTACTAGGCCCAAATTGGTTCACTGGTGAATTCTACCAAACAGTAAAGGAATAAATTATACAAATTCTCTACAATCTCTTCCAAAAACTGTAAGCAGAGGGAATACTTCCTGGCTTACTGTGTGAGACCAGCATTATCTAAATATTGAAACTACAAAAAATAGTACAAAAAATAAAACTACAGACCAATATAACTTATGAACATACATACAAAAACTCTCAACAAAATATTGTCAGAGTAAATTTATCAATGAAAGAAAAGAATTATATGCTGTGACCAAGTTGGATCTATCTCTAGTATACAAAGAAGAACCAACATTAGAAAACCAAGGAACATAATCCATCACATCAACAGGCTAAACAAGAAAATTTCAATGATAACATCAGTAGGTGAAGAAAAAGCATTTGATGAAATCCAACACCGTTTTATAATAAATCTCTCAACAATAGAGAAGGTATGGTAGCTAATTTCATTGTCAACATGGCTGGGCTATGGTACCCAAATGTGTAGTTAAACATTATTTTGGATTTCTATGAGGGTATTTTGGATGAGAGTTACATCTAAATGAGAGGACTTTTTAAGTACAGCATGTTGCCGCCCACAAGGCATTGTATCTCATTCAGTATATTAACGTCCCGAAAAGAACAAAAGAATGACCTCTTCTGGGCAAGGAAAAATTATGCAGCAGACAGCCTTCAAACTTGAACTGCAACATTTGCTCCTTCCTTGAGCTCTAGCCTTCAGATCTGAACTGCCATACAAACTCTTTCCTGGGTCTTCAACATGATGGTGTTAAGATTTGTCTTAGGACATCGGCTCATCTTTCAGTATGGCCTGCTCATCTGCCCTATAGACTTTAAACTAAACAGCCTCCATAATCACGAGCCAATTTTTTAAAACAAATTTGTAACTTTCTGTTTATCATCTGTCAGTCATCTATCTGCCTGTCTGTCTATGTATCTACTATCTATCTATCTACTGGAAAGGATTTAGTTATTTTAAAAATGTCATGCTTTCTTAAAATTCCTTTTTATATATATAATGTGATTTTCATGATTATCATGTGATTATGGAGGCTGAATATATATGCCCATTATTTGTTCTGCTTTACTAGAAAATCTGACTAATGCAGATTTCAGTATTGAGTAGATTTAGAGAAACAATTTTAAGGATGAGTTTTCTGGTTTCTGAAATTGGCCTGCTAATTTGATTAGATTTAAAGATGCTAATGACTGTATTTCCAGTAGTAAAGAGAGCAATGTAGTCAATGGCCATGTAGCTATTACTGCATGCATACTAAACATGAACCCACCGTTGAATACTCCCAAGAAAAGACACATAAAAGGCAAGGATTTTGGTGACGTGTATGATACTATCAAACACTTTTTTAAAACTAACAAGTATGAGATTGGCTAATTGCTCCTAATGTCTCAGCACAAGTGGAGAAAGAAGAAAATGAGCTCCCAGATTTGGATTCTCAGCCCAAGCACCACGTAAATCACTGAAAACTTCTATGTCTGCCCTTGAAGAGCTGCAGGATTAAGATTGCTGAAAAGAAAACCCTAAATCTCACCCTGCTAGTGGCTGAATTACCATGCAGACTGCATTGCCTACATCTTAGGATGTCCACTGTGCAAGTGAAGATTGATTGGGACAGAATGGGATCTTAAAGATTGAAATGGGATGTTTAAGAAGACATCAGTGAAGCTGGGGATATTGAGTCCCTAAATTTGACAGATCTTCTTTCTCTCTATAAACACCCTTTATACTCCCTACATATATATTCTATAGACTATAATAAGGTCATATATCTGTAATTTACCTAAGTTATTTAGTAAATGAATGTCTATTTTATTCTATAGGGTAGAATAAAAATATACACATATATTTTATATATGTATACAAATTATAAATTTACTATTATATAAATATATGCATGTATATATTTTTATTGTACCTATAGAATAAAATAGGCACTTATTTACTAGATAATTTTTGAATGAATAAATATTCTCCTGTATGTTTAAAAAATCATGGGCTAAATAATGCCCTCTAAGATTTTTAATTTAATGCTGAGATTTGAAGAATTGAGTAGATACAATTTAATAGTGCCTTCTTTAATAAGAATAATTCAGAATTATCCTTTCTTTTGAAAGTTTGTTGTTTGACATCCAAATGGAGAGTTTCTGCCCAAGTAAGTCTCTGGACACTCTTCCCATCTCCAAAGGAGTAAGCTTATACTTTTCCCCCTTCATCAAGGCAAAACTATTTATTTAGCTAAATAGACACTGGGCAAATAATTTCACACTAAGTAGAGTATTTAGGCATTGGGCAAATAATTTCACACTAACTAGAGTATTTAGGCATTCAACTCCTGTCTTTTTATACATCTTTCTTTACCTACCAGCAACTTATGTTTAGTGATGATAATTTTGCTTCTAAATCCAGGTTAAATGTTTTCATAGGAGACTAAAACTTGCTTCTTAGCCTCAGGTAATCTGTAGAAAAAACTAACGTTCGCAATGACAGAGGAGATTAAATCTAAAAAAATAAACTCCTCTGTGGGATCCAGTTTGAATCTAGAGAATCTTTGTTCCAGTTCTCACAGTGAGCCACATATGTATGGAAACCAAATTGCTTCCTTCATGATAATTAAATGCTTCTCAGGAATTCATACTGTGTTTATCTGCTAGAGTCTTAGAAATTCCAAATAATTCACCGATAATTTGTCCTCTCATTTTTGCCTTCAAAGGGAACTTAAAAGAGGTTACCTCTTAGGAAACATGTTATCACTATTTGAAAATACTTATATAAGTACATGGCTAGAATTCATTCAGCAAAAGAGATGAAAAAGCCATTTGGGTGCAATTCTAAAAAGATCTTGCAAATGTCTCCCTGTTTTGAAATTCCCAAAGGGATGATTCTCATCCCTGCCCTTCACCTTTTGGTTATAGAACTCATAAAAGAAAAGGAAATGTTTTCATTTTCAAAAGAGCACACCAGTGTTCTCCATATTTTTTGTCAAGATTTTGTTTCTGGCAAGAAATTTGAGAAAAAACAAAATTAAACTCAGCTGCAGGTGTGCACAGATAATCCCTTCTTCTCTTTGTTGAGGAGGAAGACAAATGTAGTCCCTTTTACTCAGTTTAATGACCAGGCACTGCTTTATCTCTCCTTGAAGGACGTCGGTGGAAGCTCTTCAGTGGCTGCCATGGAAAGGATTTTGGTTTTGCTAATTTCATGGCTGGGAAGCTTATATTAGGAGTGATTGGAAACAATATTTTATTATTTTGCCCTTTTATGTATCTCTGCATTAGTAGTAATATGTAACTAATAAAGTAAATAGGATAGAGCAGAATGAAGATTAGAACAACCCCAAACAAAATTTGAAACTAATTCATCCTAATTAAAA
>NW_016107346.1:5377794-5384833 GCF_001604975.1 Cebus imitator | reverse complement strand
AAAAAAAAAAAAAAAAAAAAAAAAAAAGGGGGATAATGAGGGAATGTAAAAACAAATTAGTCAAGTTTATTATGGTTTTGCCTTGCTGAAAGTTTGTAGAAGATAATGAGAAATTTATGCTTTATTATATTTTTGAATTATTTGTGCTATAATTTACTTTTTGGCTTTCCTTCCTCATTTCTCTATTATTCCATACCAGGTCATTTCTATATGGGTTGTGTATTTTCAGCTAGGAAAAAAAGAAAAGGATACCTTCAGTATGGACTCTTTATTTTTGTGATTTAAATAGTCATATATGAGTATAATTTTTTTTCTGTTTATAAAAGATCTGTTAAAATGTTACTAGATCCATTTTTAGCAATGCTGTTTTTATTACATGGAGTATTAAAAACCTCTTACTTAGATTTGCCTTTTTTGTACAAATTTATGGGTTGTGCAATTTTGTTACATGCATAGATTGTATAGTGGTCAAGTCAGGGCTTTTAGGGCATTCAACACTCAAATAATGTACACTGCACCCATTATGTAATTTCTCATAATCCTACCCCTCCTACCGGCTCACTCTTCCAAATTTTCTTCATGGTCCATCATTCCTTTCTCTACATTGGTACACATGGAGTAAGTTTTACATTGATGTTTATGTCCTTCTCCTATATGAGGCCACTCAACTCAAATTCCTAGCTCATTCTAATAGTTCTCTCCATTTCCAATTAATTTCCTTGCATTACCTGAGTAGATAATTAAATCACCTAGAAACAATAAAATTGTATCCGTCTCTTTTCATTCAAAGTGCTACGTATTATTTCTTGCCGTATTACATTGGCTGAAACCTCCAGAGAAATTCTATTTCATAGTAGAAAGAGAGGGTGTGCTAGGCTTTGGAATTTCTTATTTAGTACTCAAAACTCACATTTTGAATGGATCAATGATGTGATTTCACAAGTAAGGCATTACACTTGGCCTTAGCCAATTTTCAGTTTTTGAATATAAATATCTGCTAGGATTACCATGTGAGGGTCTTAATATGAAGTCTGTAAATGTTTTAGAAGTTTTTGACTTTCTGAAATAGAAGGCTGCTGCTCTCTATCGTGTGTGTGTGTGTGTGTGTGTGTGTGTGTGTGTGTGTGTGTGTGTGTATGTGTGTATGTGTAAATAAGAGAGAAAGAGTATGACCAAAAACAGATAAAATGTTACCTACCTGGAAGGTGTAATATATGATAAAAGGAATCTCTGAAAAATAAGATAAAATAAAACATGGAGACTAAACAGTAACTATCAAGGAAATTATTTAAAAATACGAACTTTCTAGAGCTGAATGGCTGAGTGACATATGCTTTAAGATTTAAGGTGCCTATAAACTGCTTAACAAAATGTACATTTTTTGAAATACTTTTTATATAACTCGTGAATTTTCAGAATACCAAATACACACAGAAGCTCTTAAAATTTCAGGAAAGAAAGTAGTGACCTCTTGCAAAGAAATATAAATTGTTTTCACAAAATGAAATGATACCTCACTGGCAATTCTGGGTCTCAGAAATAATGTTTTCAGTAATGTTTTTACTGATCTTAGCAAAGAAGAAAATATTTTTTTTACAATATATTTTTTTACCTAACTTCTAAATCCAGCCAAAGTGTCAAGGACAAAATTAAAGTTATTTTCATATGATGAAAGCCTCAGAGTTACTTTCCATGCATGTTTTATTAGATCGTGCATGTACTCGATAGCAAGAGAAATATAAGAGATAAGAGAAATATAAATTAAATATAGGTGATAAAAAGTACCCTCAAATGCATTACTTTTTCTTGCCCTCTAACTCTGAGCTAACCTGATACTTTTAGATTTATTTAAAAAAGTACTCCACATATTTTCCATGTGAATTCATGAAAATGGGTTGTTTTATTTATTTGACATGATAATTAATTCATAACATTTAGGAAAGAAAGTTACTTTATAAAGGAAATCTTGGTTTAAACAAGATTTGGTGGAGGGGGCAGAGAATAAATGTCTAACTTATAATAATAAACTGCTGTTCTCAAGCACTTTTAAAACCACATCAGCAGTAGCATCAGTAATCAACACAATAGGAAGTAAGCATGTTCTGTTCATCATGAGTCTCAGCAGGACCCTTGCTTAGGTACACTGTTGTTGAAAGTGGATCCTCATTACGGCCCTCAGTTGAAAGTGAACATATGGTGCCTCTTTTAATGTTTGCTTTGTTTCCAGATTCAGGCCAACCCTCTCGCAATTATTTCGAATTGGTGGAATTGTGGTTCATTTGTTTCTTGAGCATTTTATTAATTTTTTTCATTATGGAAAAGAATGTGACTGCACATATCCTAAGAGTAAAAAAATACAAGGAAATAATCTCATCTAAGTTATTTCTGATGTCAAATCACACAATCCAGAAGTCAGGCTACAGTAAACCATAAAAAGAATAAGCTTTATTAAAAGCCCCTCTTAAGTTACAGGAAATTGCAATTAGGCGGGTGTATTACTAGACATTTCATAAGACATTTCCATGAGATGTAGAGGCAGATTTCCGGTCTTTTTATGACCCAAGTACACTCTGAATACACTATATCTTATTTAATAGATTCAAAGTTAAAATATGTTAATAACAAATGTTATTAAAGTGTGTCCAGCCTGTTTTCACAAAAAATGATGAAACAAAGCAGAGAGGAACAATACCCTGGGTCTGTCTTGGCCAAGGCTTGGAGAAAACAGTGTAGTGCTACCTAAGAAAATTTGAAGAAAAATCTGTCAATAAAATCTGTTAAAAGAGTCAAGGGTAAGTCAAAAATCATTTTCCTAAATGAATGTATTTTATGAAAATTTAAAGTAATTTACAGTGAGAAGAGACAGCATGCACAATTCATTGTACAAACAGTATGAATATGAGTGTTATTTATATATACACAGAGAGAAAGAAATCGAGTGTATGCATATCCATATGTGCACACATATATTGCATCCTGTCTGTAACTAAGCTGCACATAGAGAAAATACAAATATATGCTTCCCTATGGAGATTGTATAGCTCTTATCCAGAAAGAATTTAAGACAACTAAAGGTTTTTCATAGTTTTCAAAATAGCTTATTTGTATGCTTTTATAACCCTGCCAATAAACATACAAATGCAGAGACCAATTTTGTCAACACTCTATACCTACTATCCAAACTTAACAAATGATGTTGGCATTTGAGTATATTTGTTTTCATATCATCTTCTTGTTTTAAATAAATACAATGTGACAGATGTAGTTGGTGCCACCCTTTCTCTCAATTTCTTTTCAGAAGCTACTTCTAAACTGAAATTGGTGAATACTATTTCCATCCAAGGTTCTATGCTTTTCCTACCTATGTGTGTGTCTGTAAACAATCATATTTTCTATGTGTTTTTTATTTGACTATGTTAGCATCTTTATGTTTTACTGTATAACTCATTTTATTCACTTGATGGATGATTACCTTATGATATTTCATTATATAAACAGACTACAATTTATTCCTCCACTGACTTACTGGTGGCATGGAGATTGTTAGCAATTTGTGGAACTTTAAAATTATGTGATTCATACCTTTAAACATTTCTTAATGAGCACATGTACAAAAACTTTTCTACAACCCAGAACTCAAAGTGAAATTGATGCATTGTCTACTAGAAATATCTATTTATTAGAAATTGCCATATTGCTTTCCAAATGGTTATTAGTATTTACATTCCCATAAGAATAAAATATGGAAGACTTTATTGTTCCATGCCTCACTAACACTTGATATTAGTTTTCCCAGCATATCTAACTAAAATGTGGAAAGAATGTTACTTCTCTCTCTCCCCCCCCCCCCGGGGTGTGTGTGTGTGTGTGTGTGTGTGTGTGTGTGTGCGCGCGTGTATGTATATACATATACATACAAACACATGAGTTTAAGGTTTTTTAGTTGAATAGGTATAATATAAAATATTTTAACAAGATAAATGTACAGAATTTAATGAGTATCAAATATGAGTTAATGTCTTCTCACTTTGTCAAATTTTATTTTCCATCTTTATTTTGAAATAGTTTGATTGCACCAATTTATTGGTAAATAAATAAAATTTTAAGAAAACTGAAAGAGTTACCCAAAGCTACATAGCTTTTGTGAGCATATTTGGATCAGAGTATTTGTTTTCAGAGCCTGTTTGTTTTCCTTTTAGTTTATGTGTCTCACATTTTATGAAATACAGTTCACCCTTGAATAACAGATGATTGAACTGAAAGAGTCCACTTATATGAGGATTTTCTTCCAGCTCTGCCACCCCTGAGGCAGCAAGACTGACCCCTACTCTCCTCTTTTGTCATCTCCTGGGTCTATTCAACAGGAAGATAATGAGGATGAATACCTTTTTGATGATCCACTTTCACTTAATGAATTGTAAATATTTTTTAACGTTTTATTTTCTCTAGCTTACTTCATTGTAAGGATATAGTATATAATACATATAAAATACAAAATATGTGTTAATTGATTTTATGTTACTAGTAAGGCTTATTAAGGTCAACAGTAAGCTATTAGTACTTAAGTTTTGGGGGAGTCAAAAGTTATACACAAATTTTCTACAGCAGGAAGTCAGAACTTCTAACTCCTGCATTGTTCAAGGGTCAATTATACTTTCATATATTGTATTTACCTTGGAGGGAAGGTGTTCTATTTAGATTTAAAACATGTTTCTAGTGTAAGGCTTACAATATTATATTTTAATCTAATTTTATAAAATTCTGAATATATTATTTCTAAAAAATCAGACAACAAAACTCAGATATGAATCACCAACTTAGGAAAACATGTGATAGATGTAAGATTTGAACACAGTTCTACTTCTGAGTCTACCTGTGCTTTTATTTATTGCTTTCATATTGTTTCAACTGAGAAAACTAAGAGAGTCATCTGCAAGGACTTTGTCACAGGGAGCATTGCTTAAAGATGAGTTTAATTTTAAAAAGAAAGTATATAAGGAATTACTGGCTTTCTAAGCCAATGGCCTAGAAAGTTAGGTCAGAGCTTCAGAATGACCAAAAACCTTGTAAGATAACCCATATGTTTGTAGGGTTTGAGGATGTAAACATATCTCAAATATATTAAAATCATCTTAAAAGAGAGAGCATTTGCTTAGATCCAGACATGATATCAATAATTGACCCATATAAAATGAAAACCACAAAGCACTATTTTTTGCCTCATGAAAATTATTAGAAAACCATCTCAGTCACCAGATATTTTGGTAAATCTCCATGTGGCAATTTGCAGTTTATCCTTAACTCTCAGTTACTAGAATTTGTCCCACATGTAATTTGCCTTTTTGCTTTATATTTGGCTACTAAATACAGAAATCTCCAAGAGCCTTTGTGTTTCTTCTCATTTTTCAACACATGAGAGAACATGTGGTCTTCACTTCTTGGGTAAATTATTATAAATACACTTGAGCAGCAGTATGGCAGAGTTTTTATAAATGCTGGTTCTGTAATCCCAGTGCTGAATGTGATCATGACTCCAACACTCACAAGCCTGCAGAACCCTGGACACTTATGCAAACTCTTCCAGCTTTGGTCATTTCTTTTTTAAAATGAAGGTTTTGGTGGTTCATATTTCACGATGGTTAAACAAAATTAAGCATATAAAATAATTAGAAAAGTGCCTAGTACCTAATAAGTGTCTGTGTCAAACGTTGTTATCATCATTTAGATCTGCATGTATACATTGTATAGTTTTAAATAATAACCTAATACACAAACACACACAAGTAGCCACTAGAATGCATAAAATTACTAAAGAGAGTTGAGTATGCAGAACTGTAAATGACACCTTGGTGAAGTTCATATAGCAGGTTCTTAGAAAAAGAAGATAGTGTGTGTGTCAAAAGCTTTCAATTTCTAAAGAATTAAAGTTTCCAATAACAGGGAATTTATTTGGATCAAGATAATGAATTGTATCTCTTTACTCATTTCACACTGTTTAAGTGACAGAAAAAAATGAAAAAGGGAAAATAATAGGCATAGAAAAAAAAGGGGGGGCATATTTATCAGGCTAGAAACTTGAGAAATTTTCAGTAGATGAAGGATGGCATGAAAATAAGGAAACAAGTAAAATAAAACCCAAAACATAGGAAGGAGAAGTTTCTAGAGGTGGTGAGAAGAACATTTACTAACTAAGCCTTAGGAGAATCTCCCCAAATTCAACAGCATCCAGAGTGGCTTATGGGTGATCATTAGGAGAGTTCATTCAAGGCTGAGTTTGAAAGAAATGTTCCTTATCTATTTAAGCCCAGTGACTTTAAAGGCAGAAGTATTTTGCTTCGGCACAAAGTTATTGCTAAACAAGGATGAGAATCAGCCTAAGGTGGTCTTTGTCATGAGTTTGGGGACTGAAATGTTGAGCAGAACCTGAATCAACTACAGACTGCATTCTTCCTTCAGAATAGAGCTCTTACTGCCAGCCTAATTGCATTGACTTCACCTAGAAGACCTAAAAAGTTAGTGTTTGACTACAGAATGGTTAATGTACAGCCATAGGGAGGAAGGGAGGAATCAAGAGTGTCCACACCTGGAAACAGTTTCCTGTCATCCATGTTCTAATGAAGGTCCTGCCTGTCCCCAAAAAAGCCATACTAAAATAAGAAATTGAATCCATCGGTGCACAAATAGGAGTATTCATTGGGTTAAGAAAGAACCACCCAGCTACCTATTTAATTTTAACCTGAAACAGATCAATTATATATATATGATCACAGACATGATTACATATCCCCAAATCACTAAACATTAAAGTAAAACAATTACTATCAAAGAACGCCATCACCTTCAAATAAATTCTCTACAAATTAATCTTCAGAGTTCTTTTTTTTCCCATTTATTTATTTTATTGCATTTTAGGTTTTGTGGTACATGTGAAGAACATGCAAAATTGTTGCATAGGTACACACATGGCAGTGTGATTTGCTGCCTTCCTCCCCATCACCTACATCTGGCATTTCTCCCCCTGCTCTCTCTCCACAGCTCC
>NW_016107346.1:5363454-5373178 GCF_001604975.1 Cebus imitator | reverse complement strand
GAAGTTCTCGTGTTGCGTTTTTCAGCTCTGTCAATTCACTTATATTCCTTTCTATTTTTTCCATTCTCGTTAGCATTTCGTCAAATCTTTTTTCAAGGTTCTTAGTTTCTTTGCATTTGGTTAGAACATGTTCTTTAACTTCACAGAATTTCCTTACTACCCACCTCCTGAAGCCTGATTCTGTCATTTCATCACACTCGTTCTCCCTCCAACCTTGTTCCCTTGCTGGTGAGGAGTTGTGATCTCTTTTAGGAGGAGAGGTGTTCTGGTTTCGGGTGTTTTCATCCTTTTTGCGCTGGTTTCTTCCCATCTTTAAGGATTTATCCACCTGTCGACTTTGTAGTTGCTGGCTTTCAGATTGGGTCTCAAATCTTTCAGATTGACTGTTTGTTTGTTGATGATGAGGTTATTTCTGTTTCTTGGTTTTCCTTCTGACAGCCTGGCCCCTCTGCTGTAGGTCTGCTGAGGTTCACTCCAGGCCCTGCTTGCTTGGGGTTCACCTGCAGCAGCTGCTGAATAGTTAGGGTTGTTACCAGTTTTCTTCTTCTGCTATCTTTGTCCCAGAAGGATACCTGCCTAGTGTCAATCTGATCTCTCCTTTATGAGGTGTTTCTTTGGATATATAGGGGTCAGGGAGCTGCTTGAGGAGACAGTCTCTTCTTTGTAGGAGCTCAAATGGTGAGTTGTGAGCTCTGTTGTTCATTCAGAGCTGCTGGGCAGGTACATTTAGGTCTGCTGGAGCAGAACTCATAAACTGCTTTTTGTTCCCAGGTGCTCTGTCCCAGGGATTTAGGGCTTTATTTATGAGTTTCCGTTATGCTGCTGCCTTTTTTTTTCCCTTCAGACCTGCCCTGTCCAGCAAGGAGGCAGCCTAGTCACTGTCGGCCTATAGAAGCTTTGCTGAGCTGCCGTGGGCTCCGCCCATCTGCCGAGTGAACTTCCCTGCAGTCCTGTTTATATGGGTGTAGTTAGAACTGCTTTGGGGATGGTGGCCCGCCTCTGTTGGGGCGGAGTCTCTCTGCTGTGGTGGATTGTCTTGGCAAGGGCAGGCTGCCTAAGCAATGGCGGGTTGCCTTGGCAACGGTGCGCTGCCTCAGCAATGGCAGGTTCCTTTGGCAAGGCAGGCTGCCTCAGCATTGGCTGACTACCTCTGTCGTGGTGGGCTGCCTCGGTAATGGCGGACGCTCCTCCCCCACAGAGCTGGACCATCCCGGGTTCAGCTGCGCTTGCTGTGAAACTCTCAATACAGATTTCCTGATTGCTGTTCTTTTGTGGGGGTGGACCAGCCGAGCCTGATCGCCTGGCTCCCTGCCTCAGAGTTTTTTAAGTTGCTGTTCCAGTCGCCTGTTGAAGAGGCGCTGGGGTCTGTTTGTTTTCACCTGTGGCCACTCACTGCGCTGGCTTAAACAGCGACACTGAGGTTTGTGGCGCCTTTTTTTTTTTTTTTTTGCCCTGGAATCTACTGTCCTGGTTCCCTGCTCAGTCCCCTTTTTAAACAGACGAATGGGCTACTTCCCGTGGCTCCAATCACCAGCCAAAAGGGCACCTGGACCGGTGTATTTTGTACGGAGAACCGCTGCTCCGGGGCGCCGACAAAGCAGCCGCGCAGGGCAAAGCAGCGGCACCGGCCGGCACAGCCGCGCTGGCCGAAACAGCCGCGCTGGTGACCTGTGGAGCTCCTCCACCTGGGAATTTCCTAGTCTGTGGGCAATAAAAATGCGTGTCCACTCACCCTCTGCGCTTTCAACTGGGAGCTGCAATCCTGAGCTGTTCCTAAACGGCCATCTTGGATCCTCCCCCCGAGAACTTTTTCCCACAGTTCTTTTTTAAAAAACTATTACATCCATTAAGAACAGATGAATTATGACAAAGAAACAAACTCAGCATTCTTAGGAATATATATGTGTGTGTGTGTGTGTGTGTGTGTGTGTGTGTGTGTGTGTGTGTGTATACATGGCTATTATGTATATGTATATAGAAAATCATAGAATAATACAGACTGAGTTGCAGAAATTATAATGGGATAGATCAGTAGGGATATATCTATATCTCTCTCTATAGATATAGATACATGTATATATGTCTATATCTCTCTTTTAAAATTTCTTTTATTTCAATCGTTTTTAGGGGTACAGATGGTTTTGGTTACATTGATAGGTTCTTTAGTGCTGATTTCTGAGATTTCAGTGCACCTGTCGCAAGAACAGTGTACACTCTACCCAACATGTAGTCTTTTATTTCACACCTGCCTTAAAACCTTCCTCCACGAGTCTCCACCTTCCATTGTGGTGTTGTTATACCTTTGCATTCTCATAAGTTAGCCTTCACTTACAAGTGAGAACATATGATATTTGGTTTTCCATCCCTGAGTTAACTTCACTTAGATCTGTGGTCTCCAACTCCATACAAGTTGCTGCAGAAGACATTATTTTATTCTTTTTTATGGCTGGGTAGCATTCCATGGCATATAGATACCACATTTTGTTATCCACTCATTAGTTGGTGGGCACTTAGGTTGGTTCCATACTTTTGCAATTGTGAATTGCTCTGCTATAAACACACATGTGCATGGATCTTTTTCATAGAATTATTTATTTTCCTTTGGAGAGACACGCAGTAGTGGGATTGCTGGATCAAACAGTAGTTCTACTTTTAGTTTTTAAAGAAATTTCCATAGTTTTACATAGTGGTTGTACTAATTTACATTACCTTCAGCAGTATAAAACTGTTTCCTTTTCACTATGTTCATGCCAACATCTTTTATTCCTTTTTTTTTTTCCCACTTTGTAATAATGGACATTTTTGCAGGAGTAAGATAGTATCTCATTGTGATTTTAATTTGCAGTTCCCTGATGGTTAGTGATGTTGAGCATTTTTTTCCTATGTTTGTTGGCTGTTTCTATATCTTCTTTAGAGAAAA
The DNA here is from genome assembly GCF_001604975.1 of Cebus imitator. Lineage (NCBI taxonomy): Eukaryota > Metazoa > Chordata > Mammalia > Primates > Cebidae > Cebus > Cebus imitator. The sequence continues at coordinate 5,370,258 of NW_016107346.1, read as the reverse complement.
ATCTATTCATGTTCTTTGCCCACTTTTTGATGGGATTATTTGTTTTTTCCTTGCTGATTTGTTTGAGTTACTTGTAGATTCTGGATACCAGTTTGTTGCCTGATGCATAGATTGTGAATATTTTCTCCCACTCTTTGGGTTGTCTGATTACTCTGCTGATTATTTCTTTAGTTGAGCAGAAGCTTTTTAGTTTAATTAGGTCCTATTTATTTATTTTTGTTGCATTTGCTTTTAGGGATCTAGTTATGAATTCTTTGCCTAAGCTGATGTCCAGAACAGTTTTCCTGATGTTACCTTCTGTAATTGTTCTGATTTCAGGTCTTAGTTTTAAGCTTTTGATCCATATTGAGTTGATTTTTGTATCATGTGAAAGATGGGATCCAGTTTCATTCTTCTACATGTAGTTTACCAGTTTTTCCTGCACCATTTATTGAATAGGGTGTCCCTTTCTCAATTTATGTTTTGTATGCCTTGTCAAAGATAGTTTGCTCTAGGTATTTGGCTTTATTTCTGAGTTCTCTATTCTGTTACATAGGTCTATGAGTCTTATTTTTATACCACTACCATGCTGTTTTGGTAACTTTAGCCTTGTAGAATAATTTGAAGTCAAGTAATGTGATCCCTCCAGATTTGTTATTTTTGCTTAGTATTGTTTTGGCTATGTGGCTCTTTTCAGGTTCCATATGAATTTTGGGATTGTTTTTTCTAGTTCTACGAAGAATGATAATGGTATTTTAATGGGAATTCCATTGAATATGTAGATTGCTTTGGCAGTGTGATCATTTTCACAATGCTTATTCTTCCTATCCATAAGCATGGAATGTGTTTCTATTTGTTTGTGTCATTCATGATTTCTTTCAGCTGTGTTTTGTAGTTTTCCTTGTGTATTCCTTAGTATTTTATTTTTCGGCAGCTATTGTAAAAGGCATTAAATTCTTGATTTGATTCTCAGCTTGGACATTGTTGGTGTACAGCAATGCTAGTCATTTGTGTACATCAATTTTTTATCCTGAGACTTTACTTAATTTGTTCATCAGATCCAGAAGCTTTTCAGATGAGTCTTCAGGGTTTTCTAGGTGTACGATCAAATCATTGGCAAACAGCAACAGTTTGACTTCCCATTTTCCAAAGTGAATGCCCTTTGTTTCTTTGTCTTGTCTGCTTGTTGTTCTAAGACTTTTTCAGCACTATGTTGAATAGAAGTGAAAGTGGGCATCTTTGTCTTTTTCCAGTTCTCAGGGGGAATGCCTTCAGTTTTTCCCCATTCAGTATAATCTTGGCTGTGACTTTGCCATGCACGACTTTTATTTCTTTGAGATAAGTCCCTTCTGTGCCTATTTTGTTGAGGATTTTTATCATAAAGGGATGCTGGATTTTATCAAATGTTTTTTTCCTGCAACTTTTGAGTTAATCATATGGTTTTGTTTTTAATTCTGTTCATGTGATGTCACATTTATTGACTTGCATATGTTAAACCATCCTTACATCCCTGGAATGAACCGATTTGATCATGAAATATTACTTTTTTGATGTGGCATTGGATTTGATTAGCTAGTATTTCATTGAAGGAGGTATATTCTTAAGGAATGAAGGATAAATTTTTTAAAGTAGAATGTATGAAGGAAAGCTAATATATGTGAAAAGTAACATCCTCTGACATTTGTTTAACAGGAGTTTCAAAATGAAAGAGTAAAATACAGCAAGTTATTATTTTAATAGAAAACCATTACTAAAGAAACATATTTTCATATTAAATCTTTAGATTATAAAAGCCTAGCAAAATCAAAACAACAAATTGGGGATGGGGTGAGGCCCTCATCTAAAACCATTCTACCTCAAAAATACTTGTTATGTTATCAAACACTGGATTTGTTTAATCCTGTTTTTTGACATTGATTCCTAGCAGACTCATGGACAACCATAACTCATTTTTATTGTGCTTTGCTTTATTGGTCTTCACAGATACTGTACACATCACATACACACAAAAATAATAGCTTTTCTAATGTGCAGAAAAATCAATTAGAAAAATAACAAAAATCACAATAAACACTTGAAATACTAATAATTGCTCAAACAGAAATTTATAATTAATATGAAAAAGTACACATTTTTATGAAACAAACTTTATTTTAACATGGGAAAAGTGTATATTATAAAATTTCCATTTTTTATTCAAATAAATTTATAAACAAATGTAACTTCAAAGCATTTTCTACTTTTTGTGAAATACATAATCTTTCCTAAAGTAAATATAGAAAAACCATCAAAACTAATATTTTTGAAAATATGCCTGTAATATAATTGATAAACTCCTTCTAAATATGATCTTGAATAAAAATATAAAATAATAAAGAAAATTTTGATCAACACTCACAGTATGTGACTTGGCATATATGCATTTTATTAAACAACAATAATTAAAAGGATGCTGATGGATACATATGTACACAAATAGAATGTTGAGACAAAAGCAAAATAAAGACCTTCGTACTTATTGGAATATTTTTTAGCCATGAGAAAAATAAATATCTCTTTTTGATACTGTACTTAAACATAAGTTCCAAAGGTAATAATTGTAGAAGTGAAATCTTTTGAGTAAATGATGGAAGATATATGATATAGAACAAAACTCCAAGGATTCAACTTGTATTTAATAAGGCATTTTTCCATTGTAAGGGGAGGGAAGAATAAAATTTAGGAAGAATTTTGGATTTGGTGGCAGAAAAATAAAGAATCAATGGGATCCATTTCCTTAATCTCATATTCTGTCTGGCCTTAAAGTTAGGAAACAGTCAGTCAACCTTCACATTTGTCTTTTTCAGAAATGAAATGTTCATCTGCATACTCTACAAGAACCAATAATTGACTGCCTGCGACTCACAAGGTAATTCCTGAATTGTGCTTTCTTTCATTTTAAGACAAGTTTTTGTTTATTTGTTTTTATTTTTCATTGTTTCTGTTTCCTCAAGAGTGAGTTTTTTTTGTTTGTTTTTTTTTTGTTTTGTTTTGTTTTTTTTTAAGTTCATGGACTTTGGCCCTGTAACAGATTGGTTAAATATTATAACTGGCCTGAACATTTCTTTAAATCTGAAACTAAGTTTTTTAAGGCTCAAATAATTTCAGGTAAGCTTTTTTGTTTAATTGTACATCTTGGCATGTAGTAGTTTTAGCCAGGCATGGAAGTAAAGCTGTCCAAGTATGTGAAGGAGCCATTATCTTGTTCTTTATCGCTGATGGTGATTGGGCAGGATGAGAAACCTTGTAGGAGAGCGTAATCTTATGTCTTTTACAGACTAGAGAGGTTTGGATACTGTTCATAGGAAAACTTAAACCTGTGTTGTTTATCTGTCTTCATGGGTTAACCTTCTCCATCCATTCATCTCAATAACTGCATGGATTCTACCAAATTTTCCTATGGGATTTCTGTGAAATAAGTTGTTCTTGGTAGCATTTCTGAAATAAACGCTCTCTTTGGGAATAAATATTTAGACAAAATCAAGGATGAGTGTTCATGAAAGAGTTTTAAGTGAAGCTATAAATATTTGAGAAACTGATATCAAATTGATTTACTAACATGATTATATCAATCACTGAAATCTAGCCATTACTAGATTGTAAATCATCTAATATAAGACTGTAAATGATCCAATTCAAGGGTCAATATATTTGTCTCTACTTTATGGAAATTGCCTTAAAGTGGTTTAGTCATATAATAAATTATTTAACCCAAGAGCTGAGTGATGGATTTTCATTTAGTAAGTTGGTTGCTTTTCATTTAGTGTACTATAATTTTCAAAGAGAGGCTCAGAGAAGCAAAAACTTTTATGAACAAGAAAAGAGAGTGAAAAAAAAAATCATTAGTTAAGAAATTTGGAAGACAAAATTCTAGAGGTTTCAAAGCCAACCAGTCAATTGATGGCTATCCCAGTAATCTATGATTTAAAAACCTACTCTTCAGTTCCCAATAAAATAATTCAGCCCAAAAGCTTATGTAATAAGTTAATGTTTTCTTTTTAATCAGTTTGAATTGAACTGAGTAAAATAATACAGAAATCTTTGCATAATTGTTTTAGATTCTTATTATTAAGATACATTTAGTTCTTAGTTTCTTGAAAATAATTCAATTTGAACTTTAATTTTTTCTCTGCTTTTTAACACTCTACCTATTTTTAAAGATAGAGTTCATAATCTCTTTTTTTCACTGCATCCTCTGATGCCTCCCATCCACAATAATTTATTTTGCCTTTGAATTCTTTTAATGCTTCATATTTTATTCTGCAAACACTCTATTCAAATACAATTATTCTGTTTGTTAAAAATAACTTCTATGGTTAGAATATGTCCCTCCCAAAATTAATGTGTTTGAGACTTTTTTCCCAGTGTAACAATGTTGGGGTCTGGGGGCCTTTGGGATGTTATTTGATGATGGGGCCTATATGTTTCTAAATGGATTAGTTCTGTTATTGTGGGAGTGGACTGGTTGTTCTCGAGTGGCTCCTTTTATAAAAATGAGCTCTCTTTCACACATATTATCTTGCTCTTCTCTTCTTCTACCATGTTATAACACAGCAAGAAGACCCTCATCAGGTGCAGGGTCTTCAAGGGTGATTTTGGACTTCTCAGACTCTAGAGTTGTGATCCAAATAAATTTCTTTTGGTTGTAATTTACTCAGTCTGTGGTATTTTGCTATAGGTTTTGAAAATTTATTAAAACAGAAAATTAGTACTGAGAAGTGGGATTGTTGTCCTAATAAATATCTGAAAATGGGAAAGCAGCTTTAGTTCTGTGTAATGAGTAGAGGTTGGAAGAATTTGGAGAAGCCTGCTGGAAGAATTTGGAGAAGCAGGCTGGAAAAAGCCTAGATTGCCCTGAACAAAGCATTAGGGACAATTTTGTTGAAAGTTCAAAAGAGCAGACTGGGAAAGTTTGGAACATTTTAGAGATTACTTAAGGGGTTGTGATCAGAAGCTAGTTGAAATATGATTAGACTGTATTCCAATGAGGTCTCAGGTGGAACTGGAGAACAAGGTATTGGAAATTGGAGTAAAGACCATCCTTGTTATAAGTAACAAATAACTTGTCTAAAATGTGCCCATGCCTGAGAGCTTTATAGAAGGCAGAATTTAAGACTGACAAACTAGGATATCTGTCAAAAGAAATATCTAAGCAGCAATGTACTCAGATTGCTGCCTGGTTACTTTAATTGTTTATAGTAAGATACAAGAGAAAACAGAGTGGAATAAATTGGAAAGTTTGCGGGCTGGCCATATAGAGTGAAAAGCCTATTTGAGTGTGGCCAGCGAACCATATTCTAAAAACATTATTATGGACAGAAAGGAGCCAGAGGCTATTCACCAAGATAATGGGAGAACCCCAAAGGCATTTCAGAAATCTTTGAAGCTGGCCTGTCATCACAGGCCAAGAGTTCTAGGATGGCAGAACTGTTTTGGGGGATGGGCCTCAGCTTCCCTCCACACACTCCCTGTCCAGAGTTGCCTTGAAATTCTGCTCCCTGTATTCCAGTACAGTGCTCCTCAGACTACCCAACCATAGTTCAAGCAAGCTCCCTTGCTGATCTGGCCATGGCTTCAGAAAGTACAAGCCATAAGCCTCAGTGGTGTCCACATGGTGTTGAGACTGTAGGCATGCAGAATGCAAGAGCCATGGGAGCATGGCTTCCTCTACCTAGAAGTGAAAGGATGCTTAGACCAGGAAGCCCAAAAACAAACTTGCCAGGGGCTTGGGGGATCTGCCACAGAAAATCCCAATGAAAGCAATGCCTAGTGGAGCCACAGGAGCAGGGCCACTCCCAGAATTCCCAAACTGTAGGGCCACAAGCATGCAATTCCAACCTGGAAAAGCTATAGGCAAAAGACTCCAACCTGAGTTGGCTGCTTGGGCTAAGCCCAGCAAAGCCATAGGAGTAAGGCCGCCTAAGGTTTTGGGGGCCCAAAAACTTTAGTGTGCACAGAATATGGGGCACTGAGTCACAGAAAATTATTCTTTTAAGACTTAATGTCATTTACTCTATTGAGTTTTAGCATACTTGGAACTAGTTACCTAAATCTCTTTTTTAAAATGGAATTTCCATGCTGTGCCTGTCCCACCATTGTACTGTGGAAGCAGATAACTGTTTCAGTTTCACAGGGTCACTGCTGAAGAGAATTCACTTTAGAATGACGTGTTTAGCCTCACCAACATCTTATTTAGATCAGACTCTGGACTTTGGACTTTTGAGTTGATGCTAGAATGGGTCAAGACTTTTGGAGCTATTGGGATGGAATAAGTGTATTTTGCATTGTGAGATCATAAATGTTGGGATTCAGGGGCTTTATGCTATGGTTTGGATATGTTCTCCAAAAGTTCATGTGTTGGAAACTTGGTTCCCGAGGTTACAGTATTTGGAGGTTGGGCCTACAAGAGGTGATTATATCATGGTGGCTCTATCTTGATGAATGGATTAATGCCATTAGTGTGGGAATGGGTTTGTTATCACAGGAATGTCTTCGTTGTAAAAGTGAGCTCATTTTCATATATTCATTCTCTTGCCCTTCCTTTCTTCCACCATGTTATGAAACAGCAAGAAAGCCCTTGCCACCTGCAGCCCCATGATCTTGGATTATCTCACCTTCATAACGACGAGTCAAATGAACGTCTGTTGTTTGTAATTTACTCATCTGTGGCATTCTATTATACAAACAGAAAACATTCTGAAACGATTCTCTTCCAGAGGTATAATTCTCTCCCTCCCTCTCTCTCTCTCTCTCTCTCTCTCTCTCTCTCTCTCTCTCTCTCTCTCT
>NW_016107346.1:5338810-5362799 GCF_001604975.1 Cebus imitator | reverse complement strand
CTGATACTCCTCTCCCTGAGTCCACATGTTCTCATTGTTCAACACCCACCTATGAGTGAGAACATGTGGTGTTTGGCTTTCTGTTCTTGTGTCAATTTGCTGAGGATGTTGGTTTCCAGATTCATCTAAGTCCCTACAAAGGACACGAACTCATCGTTTTTTATGGCTGCATAGTATTCCATGGTGTACATGTACCACATTTTCTTTGTCCAGTCTATCATTGATGGGCATTTGGGTTGGTTCCAGGTCTTTGCTATTGTATGCAGGGCTGCAGTGAACATACATGTGCATGTGTCTTTATAGTACAACAATTTATAGTTCTTTGGGTATATATCCAGTAATGGGATTGCTGGATCAAATGGAATTTCTATTTCTAGATCCTTCAGAAATCGCCGCACTGTCTTCCACAGTTATTGAACTAATTTACACTTCCACCAGCTGTGTAAGAGTGTTTCTATTCTCCACATCCTCTCCAGCATGATTCATTTTGAATAATTAGAGAAAATGCCAAGACTGTTTTTGGAAATTGCTATAGCTTGGATATTTGTCCCCAAACTTCATGTTGAAATTTGATTTTCAATGTTGGAGTTGAGGTGTAATGGGAGGTGTTGGATCATGGGAGTGGGCCCATCTTGCATAGATTGATGCCGTCTCCATGGGAGGCAGTGAGTGAGTTCTCACTCTATTGGTTTCTGGGAGAGTTGGTTGTTACAAAGAACCTGACACCTCTCCTTCTCTTTTGCTTCCTCTCTCACTGTATGATCTCTGCCCATGCCAGCTCCACTTTACCTTTTGCCATGAGTAAAAGCAGCCTGAATCCCTCACCAGAAGTAGATGCTGGTGCCATACTTCTTGTAAAGCCTGTAGAAGCATGAGCCAAATCAACCTCTTTTTCTTTGTAAATTACTCAGCCTCGGGTATTCTTTTATAGCCACACAAATGGACTGAGATAGAAACATGAGGAATTAAACACTCCCTTTCCTCTGAGGTTACCAAATTGACAGGATGTGTGTTCATTTTTATTTTACCAAGAAATTGGGAGGGCTTGCATGGAAATGAAACCAATACAGAAAAAAGAAAACTGAGAGAAGGAGATTGAGAGATACTATGTCCTGAAAATACATAGTATTCTGGATTTATTATAGTAGTAGTAGCTGAAGTCCATGTGCAGGTTTTGCTGTTATATGAGCTAATTTGTATCTTTTCTCCTTTAAGGCATATGGGGTTTGATTTCTGTCACTTGCAAAAGAAATTGTCCTAAGTCATAGAGGTCATATAGATATGAAATACTGAAACATTTTATTTAAAAGGGTTATCCATACCATTGCTACAATTAAATGTAACTAAAATATATAGAGAAATAACAATCTTAAAGCTCTGGGTTGAAATAGAGAATAGATATTTAGGCTTTGCTTCTCTAGACAAAGGTAGAAATGGACAGAATTTAAATTATGTTTAGAAAAACACATTTAAAAAGTCACATCTGTGTTCTGTGAGGCTCATATACAAAGACCGTGATTGGATGTGCCTTTTCTTTGAAAAAAACGCTCTAAGGAGTTTTTGCTATACAAAGATAACCCAGAAGTTCAATTGGGGTAGAGCTAAACTTTCAATTAAAATAACACAAATTTGGTTTTGGAATTAAGTAGATAGGAATCAGTAGAAAAGAGTATTGATTGAGAATTTAGAAAAGTAAGACAAACCTCACTGACAAGAAGTGTTTTATGACTGGGAAGAATTAATGCATTTTTTACGACAGGTAACTACAATATTCAATTTTAAGGACTTTCTTTTACTTTTCTGTAATCCAATGCATTAACTTTAATTGCAGTGAAGGGCTGTTAAGATGCTAGTGTGACTGATGTGTTCTTTGGGAGTACTGAACTGATGAGCAAAGCTGGCTGGTGAGACAAGGATTTGAAACCAGAGGATCTGAAGGTACATGTTGACCAGAGGACAGGAAAGCAGGCTGTGGGTACAATGACCTAAGAGGCTACATACTGTCTTCCCTCTCCCTCAGAAATCAAGACTTTTCAGGAAGTGGAGACCTGAACCAATTTATTTGAATATTAAAAGACAGAATATTTCTGGAAAGTTGGAGGACTTGGTGGTGGTGGTGGACCAGCCATTAATTTAGCTAAAACCTGTTTCTCTCCTGTCTTAATTCAAATAATTTCAAAGCAGGTCTGAAAGAAACATTCATATGCAAGTTGTTTATTCAATGATCTCAGTAAACCATCTGAAGGAGAAGGAGAGGGTGAGATAAGGAGGAAGACCAAAAGGGTACAGAAATGGGCTGGTTACCACCATGAACAACTGAGGCTCAGTTCTTTAGAGAACACTCTGAGAGATTCTAAAATACTCTCCCTGCAAAGTCTTGGGAATCTGGGAGAGCTCTTGTCCCTTGGTTGAGGTGGCTTTTGGGAACATTAACATTCTGGCACCTCTAATCTGCCACTTGTGGGTTGAGCATGCTTCTAAAGCTAGAAGCAGCCTTCAGGCAGAGAGATGCATAAGCGTAAAGAAGAAAAAAAAATGACAAGATGCCCCAGAATTGTGCACACACTCCAGTAGCACAGGTGGCCAAGGAACACGGAAAAAGGGGCCTCAGTTTATTTTCTATCTAGTAGTAGTTTAAATAGCATAAAGCAGCAAAGAAATAGTCCTTTTGTTTCCATTGGATATTTGTACTTGAAAAGCTTAGCAAATAGAGGAGGAAATAATAGAAGGGCATGTGTGAACATCTAAAAGAAAATTTCTATTATCACTCAATGATTCAGACAATAATGGCAAAAGACTCTTAGGGGTTCTTCACAACAATTTGCTTCTATGGCTGTCCTTTCTTTTCTTTTTATTTAAAGACACTCATTAAATATTAATTAGATTGATTAGAACTTAAGAGATGATTTAAATATAAAATATAAAGAGGAGAAAGAGAGTGAATATCCATGTCACTCTCACCCAGATTTAACACTATGTAATATTTATTTCCAAAAGAAGCCTAGTAACAGCACGTATAGAAGCATTTTACATAGAGAATCTGAAATTCCTGTGTACTGTGGGTAAGAGGATAAATTTGACCAACATTTTAGAGGAAACTTTGACAAGATCTACTGAAGTAGAAGATACATATGAAACTACTACCCAGGAATTGCATTTCTAAGTGTTTGTTTTAGAGAAACTCTTGTGAATGCCTAAAAGATTATTTGTAAGCACTATTTGTAACAATAAAATGCAAAATAATATAGCTGCCTCTCCATTGGTTAATATACAAGTAAGTTATTTTATTTATATGGTGGAAGCTAAATAGTACTTAAAATGTTTCCAGTATCCTAGATTATTACTATAAAATGTTTGGTGTCCCATGGCCCTTTCCTAGTGACTGATAGATGATTTAGCCCTATAATTTTGTGGTGTCCTTTCCAGTGGGGAGATTAAAGGTCCTCATCCCACTGGAGTTAGTTGAGATGGCATGACTTATTCAAGCCAATAAAATGTTGGCAGTAGTGAGCACACTTTCCACGCAGAGGGGTGAGGAGCCATTGCATGAGTCTACTATTACTGAATGTTCCCTTGGCCATGAGCTTAACTATTTTGAATCCATCATTTTACAATCAATTGGAAGATTTACAGTTAAATAATGAGATGATGAAATAAATAAGACCCTTATTATTAAAAAGTTACTTTTTATATTTAGGTATGGCCTGTGTGTTTTCATAAAAGGGTTCATAATTTTGAGAGAACCTGACATATTAGAGTACCTGGCAAGTTAACTTTATGATTTCAACTTGAAATAAATAATTGATATGAGAATCATGATTTTAAATATAAAAGCACGATACAATCCTATTGTTTGTAAACAATAACAGAATGTTTAAAAAAACCTAGTTCACCAAATTTGTAAGTTTGAGCTTATAGATTCCAAAGAGTTACTTTAGGACATAAAAGTATTTTGCTTTAGATTGTCAAGTTTGTCCTGACATGTTTTAGAGTTTCTTCTTGAAAATAAATATACCTGAGGACTAACTACCTTTTTAAAATGTTTGACATTTAATTAAATGGGGGCTAATCATTATAGATATTTAATATAATAAAATAAAATTATATTTATAATTATAAATTTTTAAATTTTTATTTAAAATTAAATAATTTTATTTTAAAAAACTTTGAAAGTTGAACTTGATATTTTAAAAATAATGTACCTTTAAATTTTCAACCTTAGGGAGTAGAGTATTATTTATTAGTCAAATAGTTATTAAGAAGCTGTTTACATACAGTAGGCTTCCTGTAGACTGAAAATAACTCACATTCATACTTTTCAATGAAGATACAGAGGTAGAATAGATTTTTTAGAACAGGATTAATGAGAGAAGTATTTTATGCTGTTTTATTCTATTTTAATACAGTAGAGACAACATAGATGTGTTTAAAGAAGGAAAATGATATGGTTTGGCTCTGTGTTCTCACCCAGGTCTCCCCTTGAATTATAATAATCCCCATGTGCAAGGGCAGGAGCAGGTGGAGGTAAATGAATCATGGGGCACATTCCCCCATGTTGTTCTTGTGATAGTGAGTTCTCACAAGATCTAATGGTTTTCTAAGGGGCTTCCCCCTTTGCTCAGCACCCATTCTCTCTTCTGCTGCCCTGTGAAGAAGTGCTTTCAACCATAAGATTTCTGAGGCCTCACTAGCCACGCAGAACTGTGAGTCAATTAAAACTCTTCTTTATAAATTTCCCCATCTTGGATGTTTTTTCAGAGCAGCGTGAGAATGGACTAATACAGAAAAGAAAAAGATGACAGAGAAACAGACATTGAAAACACACACACACACACACACACACACACACACACACAAACACACACACAGCCTGTTCTCTCCCCTTAACCCCGAATAGGCAAATAACAAGGTCTGATGTCGATGCAGCAATTAATAGCCTACCAACCAAAAAAGTCCAGGTCCAGATGGGTTCACAGCCGAATTCTATGAGACATACAAAGAGGAGCTGCTACCATTCCTGTTGAAACTATTCCAAACAACACAAAAAGAAGGAATCCTCCCTAACTTTTTCTATGAGACCAACATCAGCGTGATACTAAAATCTGGCAGAGACACAACTAAAAGAGAAAACTACAGACAATATCCATGATTAACAATGATGCAAAAATCTTCAATAAAATACTGGCAAACAGAATCCAACAGCACTCAAAAAGCTTATTCACCACGATCAAATAGGCTTCATCCTGGGGATGCAAGCCTAGTTCAAAATACACAAATCTATAAATGTGATCCACCACATAAACGGAACCAAAGACAAAAACCACGTGATTATCTCAATAGATGCAGAGAAGGCCTTCGACAAAATTCAACAGCCCTTTGTGCTAAAAACTCTCAACAAACTAGGTATTCGTGGAACGTATCTCAAAATAATAAAAGCTATTTACAACAAACCCACAGCCAATATGATAACTGAATGGGCAAAAACTGGAAGTATTCCCTTTAAAAGCTGGCACTAGACAAGGATGCCCTCTCTCACCACCCCTATTCAATATAATATTAGAAGTTCTAGCCAGAGCAATTAGGCAAGAAAAGAAATAAAGCTCATTCAGTTAGGAAAAGAAGAAGTCAAATTGTCCCTATTTGCAGGCGACATGATCATATATTTAGAAGACCCCATTGTCTCACCCCAGAACTTCCTTAAGCTGATAAGCAACTTTGGCAAAGCCTCAGGATACAAAATCAGTGTGCAGAAATCACAAGCATTCTTATACAGTAATAACAGACAAACAGAGAGCCAAATCATGAACGAATTCTCATTCACAATTGCTACAAATAGAATAAAATACCTAGGAATAAAACTAACAAAGGATGTAAAAGATCTCTTCAAGGAGAACTACAAACCACTGATCAAGGAAATAAGAGAGGACACAAACAAGTGGAAAAACATTCCATGCTCATGGTTAGGAATAATCAGTATTGTGAAAATAGCCATACTTCCCAAAGTAATTTATAGATTCAGTGCTATCCCCATCAAGCTACCATTGACATTCTTCACAGAACTGGAGAAAACAACTTTAAAATTCATATGGAAGCAAACAAGAGCCCACATAGCCAAGATAATCTTAAGCAAAAAGAACAAAGCTGGAGGCATCATGCTACCTGACTTCAAGCTATACTACAAGGCTACGGTAATCAAAACAGCATGGTACTGGTACCAAAACAGAGATATAGACCAATGGAACAGAACAGAGGCCTGGGAAGCAACGCCACACATCTACAACCATCTGATTTTTGACAAACCGGAAAAAAATTTGCAATGGAGAAGGATTCCCTGTTTAACAAATGGTGTTGGGAAAACTGGATAGCCATGTGCAGGAAGCTGAAACTGGACCCCTTCCTGACACCTTAAACAAAAATTGACTCCAAATGGATTAAAGATTTAAACATAAGAACTAACACCATAAAAGCCCTAGAAGAAAACCTAGGCAGCACCATAGAGGACATAGGCATAGACAAGGACTTCATGACTAAAACACCAAGAGCATTGACAACAAAAGCCAAAATAGATAAATGGGATCTAATTAAAATTAAGAGCTTCTGCACAGCAAAAGAAACAATCTTTAGAGTGAACCGGCAACCAACAGAATAGGAAAAAATTTTTGTAATCTACCCATCTGACAAAGGGCTAATATCCAGAATCTACAAAGAACTAAAGCAGATTTACAAGAAAAGAACCAAACAAACCCATTCAAAAGTGGGCAAAGGATATGAACAGACACTTTTCAGAAAAAGACATACATGCAGCCAATAAACATATGAAAAAATGCTCATCATTTTTGGTCATTAGAGAAATGCAAATCAAAACCACATTGAGATACCATCTCAGCCAGTTAAAATGGCAGTCATTAAAAAATCTGGAGACAACAGGCGCTGGAGACAATGTGGAGAAATCGAACACTTTTACACTGTTGGTGGGAGTGTAAATTAGTTCAACCATTATGGAAGACAATGTGGTGATTCCTCAAGGATCTAGAAATAGAAATTCCATTTGACCCAGCAATCCCATTACTGGGTATATACCCAAAGGATTATAAATCATTCTGTTATAAAGACACATGCACATGTATGTTCGTTGCGGCACTGTTTACGATAGCAAACACCTGGAACCAATCAAAATGCCCATGAATGATAGATTGGACAAAGAAAATGTGGCACATCTACACCATGGAATACTATGCAGCCATAAAAAATGATGAGTTCATGTCCTTTGTAGAGACATGGATAAGTCTGGAAACCATTATTCTCAGCATACTGACACAAGAACAGAAAACCAAACACTGCATGTTTTTACTCACTGGCGGGTGATGAACAATGAGAACACTTGGGCACAGGCAAGGGAACAACACTCACAGGGCTAGGTGGCGGGGGGGGTGAAGGGGAGAGGGAGAGGAGGGACAGTGGTGGGGTGGGGCAGGGAGGATGGGAAGGGATAACACCAGGAGAAATGCCTGCTGTAGGTGACTAGTGGGGCAGGGGGAAGGAGACAGCAAACCACCATGTCATGTATGTACCTGTGGAACAATCCTGTAGGGTGGAGGATGTGCACATGTACTCCAGATCCCAAAGTACAATAAAAAAAAAAAAGAAAAAAATATTTTTGAATGAAGAATCAGTCACTGTATCTGCATATAACCTTTGAGGAAGCATTGACCTAACTCTAATAGGAGGTGACAAATTAAACTATATGTGGAAATTCAGATTTTTTTAATCTTTGTGGTTGGAGCTCACTATATTGGATGCTGAAAAACTCTTAGTGAAATTGTTTTGATTATCTGAAATGTTGCATTACTTGGGCTGATCATTCTGAAAGTCATAGTTTATATTCTTATATAATCTAGAGGTATGGAAGCAGTAAGGTAGATGATTTAAAATACACTGTTCAATAATATAATTTCAAATAAAAGAAAGAATTTCTAATAACCTCTTGGTTTTTAATATCACATATACAGTAAGCACAAAGCAAAGCAAAATTTATTTCATGGATTTTTGTTTATATGAAGGTATATTTGCTCTATGTGCTGTGTCTGCTAAAAATAAAAAGTATGTTAAATTAGGTAAACTATATAATTGTTTGACATTATCTTCTCAGATAGCAAGAGTGTGTCTTAAAAAGCTTTTTTTCGTTTTCTATACTTCATTTTACCACCCCTCTCCCCTTCTCAGTCAGATGAAACCAAGTATGGTTTCACACTCAAGGAAGATTAGGTTTGTTAAAACAAAAGAACAAAGAGAAAGGCAATTTTTTTTTAACCTCCAATACAGGCTCCTGAGCATCCAAAGAAAAGACCCTGGTGGAACTGAGTATGGAGCAATTAGAGAAAAAAGGGGAGAGGTTGACAAGCCTGCTCTAGCTCTCCTTCAAAACCTAGTGCATGAGGGTTACCCAGGCTGACAGAGCTCATGCATGATCTTAGGAAGGTGGTGCTCAAACACTAGCATGCGTTAAATTGCCTGGATGACTTGACAAGATGCAAGGCTCAGTCAGCCTCCCAGTTGCTGAAATAGATCTGGGGTGGCGCCCCATAACTTGCATTTCTAGTTAGTTTCCAGCCAATGCTGATGCTGTTAATCTACAGACCACACCTTGAGAACGAGAGTGATTTAGGAGAAAGAGGAATAGCCTAAAAAGAGGATTTTTTTTTTTTTTTTTGAGACAGAGTCTCACTTCATCGCCAAGGCTGGAGTGCAGTGGCGCGATCTTGTCTCACTGCAACCCCTGCCTCCAGGGTTCAAGCATTTCCCTGCCACAGTCTCCCGAGTAACTGAGATTACCGGTGCCGGCCACCACACCTGGCTAATTTTTGTATTTTTAGTAGAGACGAGGTTTCACCATTTTGGCCTGGCTTGTATTGAACTCCTGACCTCATGATTCACCTGCCTAGGCCTCCCAAAGTGCTGGGATTACAGGCATGAGCCACCACACCCAGCCTAAAAAAGGATTTTAAAAATCAACTTCCAAATGAAGACTTTATTATGGCTTGCTCTGGAAAGCCATGTAAAAATGCAGCTAATGCATGCATAATATGTCACAGCTGATCAAATAAGAATTTGTATAATCTGGCAAGAGAAGATACTCTCTTAGGTTCCTGGGAATTAGGGTTCATCAGAGTTGCCAACTGCTAGCATTTGGTTGTTTTAGTAAAAGTACTTGGCCATATTCTGAAATTTGACTAAATCCCACGTAGTCTCTTCGGAACCCACTGTTATGAGGGATCTAAATTAGTTGAAAGTACCTGAAAGCAAAACATGGGGCTCTTGATAAACAGACGTATCAATACTAAGGTGGAAAATAAAGTCTCAGTACCATATTTGGATGGATGCAACTAAATGTAGCAAATTCTCTCTCATTACACTCCAAGACTCCTTTATTGCCTTACATACTATGATTCTATGTCTTGTTGATAAATGTTCCAGTCTTCCTCTTCTCCTTATTCATGATTTTCCTTAATCTTTCCTTATTGTTTTATAAAATCTACCCTTCCCTGGCATTAGCTAGAACCATCAAAATGTTCTGTAATAAGAGGGTATTTAGCAGTGACTAATTACAATAACCATTACTGTTGTTTCCCATGCATGTAGTGTGAAGCTTTTTCCATATCCTACTGCAGCTATTTCTTCAAAGTTCATATTAGAACAGAGAGGATACTGTTAAATATTTTCAAGTCTATGATGTCCAACATAGTCTTTTGATTATTATCCAAACATCCTCACCAGTCTTGATCTTCAAGAAGACACACAATCAACTCACTGCTGCTCCACAGATGTAAAACAACAAGTTTTGCCAGGGAAATCTCCATGCTGGTCCATCTGGAACAAAATGTAAACACAACATCTATGTTTTATAACATCTCTTTCCAATCATATGACAAGTTGGATCTGGATTTAACATGTGGACATCAGGCAGTGAATAAATCCTGATGGCCTATCTGGCAGTCATTGTCCTGGATGAAGACTGGGAGGAAAAACAGGCCATAAGGGAGTTGCACTATGTCAGAGCTTAGCCCACCCTTTAACCTGGGCCCATGCTGTGCAACTTGCATCCAAAGAGAAAGCTTGGTCCTGCAAAGAACCTGGAATAAAGAGAATAAGCGTATCTTGGTTTGTACATATATTCATGACTTCTGCATGGGTATTATCAGTCTGATTAAGGACTAAACCATGTTGGAGATGAGATACATTCTAGGATTTGTGGTCCTTATGCAGCTTTTTCAGACCACTGACATTTCAATTACATTATTATCTCATCAGGCCATACAATTAGCAGTGATCTAAGGTATGGGACAATGTGTGATCTTTGAAGTAGTTCTCCCTTCTGCAAATATAAAATGTTGTGAGAAGAAAATAAACCTTCCAAATGATAAATGCCATCCATCTACTGGTAAACATTGTGTGTGTATCTGTGTATTACTGCATAACTCATCACTCAATAAAATAATAAATATACTATTACATTCATTGATTCTGCAATTCAAAAATTTCAAAAGAGCACAATGATGATTTTGTGTTTCTGCTTTGTGATATCTGGGGTCTCAATTAGAATCCTCAAATACTGCAGGTGACTTGATGGCTAGGAGCTTGAATCATCTGAAGACATTTATGCACATGTCTTGAGGCTAATACTGGTGGTTGGCTCTCTTCTGGGATTATTGCTTGAGCACCTACGTAGGTAAGTTCATGGGTCTCTGCTTAGGCTTTTTCACATTATGTTGGTTGTGTTCCAAGAACAGGTGCCCAGAGTATTAGACAGAAGATGCATCACCTTTTAGAAATTAGCATTGCCTTCAGTTAAGTCAAAGTCACAAGCCACTGACATAGAATCCCCCCCTCAATGAGAGGAGTGTCCAATCCACACTCTAGGAGTACGTGAGATGGTATTATTTTGCAGTGCTCTTTGGGAAAATATAAATTGTCAAGGGACTGTCTCACTTCTCTGAGTCACACTTGCTTTTCATTTGGATGATTTACTTCTCATTGCAAAAGGTTGGGACTGCCTTGCTGTATCATGACATATTTCACTGTGAAGACAGAATCCTTACTTCTTAAGTTTAATTTGCTTTGAAAAACAAAAATAAGATTCCACAAGATACATGCTAGATGTTGAGAATGTATCTTAATAGGAGAAGACAAGAGGCTTTTTTTTTTTTTAAGCAAAGGAGAAATTGACTCACTTTTGTGAGTCAAACATTGAAAACCTCTATGATTTATCTGGGCCTACAGTCCATCCCCACTTTACCTTGGGCTGGCTGGAAAAACATACTTAAGATGTAGAAGTTGAGTTGAAAATTGCTTTGACTGACTGCTGCTAACAGTTGAAGGAAAAATATTTTATGAGCAAAGCAGTTCTAAAACTAGAATTGAGTTAATTTGTACCCAAGTCTGTACCTTTATTTAATAAGCTTGTATGTTTTGTAGAAATTGAACAGCGTGTCCATAAGAGGTTGTCTACTGCATCGGGTGACCCTGGTTTAATACCAGGCTGTCTCCCATATGGAAAGTACTCTTGAAAATCCCAAAGGTCTCAAGATTGTGAACCTGGAGGTCCTAGGTAAAGGCTTTGGGCTCATTTGCATCTTTTTGTCTCTTTCCAAACTCTGCTAATGATTCTAAGGTTCCTCACCTTTCTGTGAACTTTATTAAAATGAATGTGCCTTAGTGAGTTGGGCCCCTTTCCTGAGTTACCTTCTCCTCTTTCAGCACCCTAGAAGAAGAGACAATGGGTTAATTGAGGTAGCTACCTGCATGCAGCCCTGGACAAACCTATCTCTCTGTTGTTTTTGGACTAGAGTCTAAGTAAACTGCCTCAAAAATATTTTTTCAGAAATTTTTGCCAATATTGCAATTTTCCACCCAAGGATTTTGAGGAAAATGAAACCATTAGTGAATTGTCCATGAAAAAGCAAAACTAATATACCAGGCACTTTATATGTTATATTTTATAATTCATTTATAAATGTTATATATATATATATATATATATATAGCACTTATATATAATATTTATAAACATATAGTACATATATATATAATTTAAAAATATATATTGTACATTTGCCTTCTTCTATTACAATACACTCTCTAACATCTAGTGTGTACCTTGTAGAATCTTAATCTTGTGCTCCAAAGCAATTCATCCTTCAGAATTAAGGGTCTTATCTTCACAGTGGGAAACGTCATGCTAAAATAAGGGCCTTTATCTCTCTCTCTCTCTCTCTCTCTCCCTCTCTTTCTACATATGCATATCATGAGGTGAGAATAGCACCCTCTTCTGTGATGGAATGACAGTTACGTCAAGGAAAGTTTCTTCAGTTAGGAAAATTAACTTCTCCCTTGTCTTATAAAATAACTATTTCGGGAAGATACATACATTGAACAACTGTTCAGGAGGGTATGGTCATTAGACTTCACGTCTTTGCCTTCTTTCACCTTGAATGAAAGGTGAACATTTGGATTATGGTACTGAAGATATAAACACTTCTATGATTTAGAATACATGTTCTCAAACTCAGAGTGGATCAGAATCATTTGAGAGTTCACTAACATGCAGATTGCTTCTGGGCACTCCACTTTCACAATGACTGCTCTACCCTAAGTATGGTCTGTGGACCAGCAGCATAGCAGTCACCTAGGAGCTTGTGAGAAACAAAAGATCTCAGACTCCAACCTAGACATGAAAAATCAGGATCTGCCTTTTAGCAAGATCATCAGGTGATTAGAATGCCCATTTAAGATTGAGAAGAAGAATCACTGTTCTAGAATTATAGTTTGTAGCCATTTCCTACTGTTCCTGTTTGCAATTGTGTTATAATATGTGCCTCTGGTTACAGGCAATCTCCACTGTACTTAAACAGCCAAAAAAGTATATTCTGCATCCAATAATTTAATAATACTATTAAAATGATAATTATTCCCTAAATTGTTTTAATGTTAGTAACAAGTAGCCCATAATATATCCCACAGTCTTTTTATTTTTTTGAGACAGTCTGGCCCTGTTGTCCAGGCTGGAATGCAGTGGCACAATCTCGGCTCACTGCAACCTCCACCTCCCAGGTTCAAGCGATTCTCCTTCATCAGCCTCCTGAGTAGCTGGGGCTACAGGCACCCGCCCCCATGCATGGCAAATTTTTATAGTTTTAGTAGAGATGGGTTTTTACTATGTTGGCCAGGCTAGTCTTGACCTCCTGACCTCAAGTTATCTGCCCGCTTCAGCGTTTAAAAATGCTGGGATTACAGGCCTGAGCCACCTCTCCCCGCCCCACAATCATTTTTAATACTATAATTAGACCTACAAAAGTGCTGGGGATTTCTTTTATCCCAGGCAAAAGTTGAAAAATAGCGATGTACAGCACTGATTCATAAATGAAATTCACAATTTGAACTTACAAAAGTAAAAAATAAAGAAGTAAATCAGAGAAGTGTCTAAATAGAAAAGTATAAATTCCCACATAGACTAGGTTAATTAAATCATGACAAAAATAGGCATCATAATCCCAATTATCCTATTAGATGCAATGTCCAACTGGCTCTACAAAAAAAGAGAATTAGTTTACTGAGATAATTTGGAAAATGCAGTCAAAATTTAAAAGCCATTTAATACAATTTTTTTCTTGCTCTAATACATTTTTATTTTCAAAGGGCAGCTTCAGTGTAAATTCAATACGGCACAGATACTTTTACAAATTTATGTATGTATGTATATATGAGATGACAGGGTAAAATGTGTAATCCTAGACATTTTTCTTTAGGAACTAAAAGAAACACTGTTCTATTGAATCAACTTATCATTAGACTTTAAAATACACATATTTAGGAAAAGTGTGGTGGCTCACGCCTATAATTCCAACACTTGGGGAGGCTGAGGCAGATGGATCACTTGAGGCCAGGAGTTTGAGGCCAGCGTGGCCAACATAGTGAAACCCTGTATCTACTAAAAATACAAAAATTAGGAGAGCATAGTGTCACATGTCTTTAATCCTAGCAACTTGGGAGGCTGAGGCAACAGAAACCCTTTAACCTGGGAGGCAGAGTTTGCACTGGGCAGAGATCATGCCAGTGCACTTCAGCCTGGGCAACAACAGAGCAAGACTCCATCTCAAANAAAACAAAAACCACCCACATATTTACAAGACTCCAGATGCCAGATGGCTGCTGAGCTCCCATTCATAATATTTCTTCTTTCTCTAATGCCTTAATATTATACAAATTAAAACTCCACAATTAAAAAAAAAAGTCATGGGAAATAGAGACTAAAATATTTAAGAACTTAAGAACATTTTATAATCAGATTAAGATCATAATCTCATCAAGTTACAAATCTGCAATCCCATAGAGATTTAAAACACGTTTCCCCAAAAACTCTTGTGAAAGGGGTGTAGGAATAGAGTTAAAGGACTAAGGATTAGGAACAAAAGAGAAAGCGCTGTGCGATAATTGGACCGCTGTTCCCATACTACAACTGAAAGTGTTTTTCTTCAAGAGAAAATTAAAGTGGTTCCCTAATTCAAGTTTCCCTATACTGATTTTTTTCAATGTTTATGTTGATGTGAATTATCTGAAGATCTTACTGAAAGATAAATTCTGATTCACGAGTTCTGGGGTGGTGCCAGAGATTGGACCTTCCTAACAGTCTCCCAAGGGATATCAGTGCTGCTGCAACATGGACTGCTCTTTGAATGCCACGGTCTACACCATCAGTAACCAACTAAAAATTATGATAGGAAAACACCATCCCATTCACAATAACAACAATATCCCAGGGTATCTGGAATATATTGGAAAAAGAATTCACAAAATCCAAACAAATAAATATTTAAAACTTTTTTTAAAAATTAAAGGAGGTAAAGAAAATTATCCATGTCATGGCAGTAATGAGATGCAGGTGAAAGGTCTGACTGAGGACTTCTGCCTTTACCTAGCTGTGTGACTCTGCAGACTTACTGTAGTCTTTATTTCATCATCTGATAAATAAAAGGGACCAAATTCTAACTTAAAGTCTCCAAAAGTCAAATAACTGGGTTTTAAAAATTTTTAATTGGGAGTCCATGTAAATTGATCTGAAGACATGAACAACAAAATAAATACTTATTTTTTCTCAACTCTAATTGACATCTAACATGTCCTTCAATTGAATGTAATAGCCCATTGTGGTAAAGGCAGAAACTGTTTTGTAGTTACCAATAGAAATCACAGATATGTTTCTATTACATAGTTATTGCAGATGTCTCTTATTATTCTTTGTACTCATCACTGTTTTAAAATTATGGTAATATATTGCTAGTCAATACATTTATTTTACCACATAAACAGAATTAAAAATAAAAATCATGTGACTATCTCAATAAGTGCAGAGAAAGTTTTCAGTAAATTCCAACATCCTTCATGATAAAAGTCTTCAACAAACTAGGCCTCAAAGGAACATACCACAAAATAATAAAAGCCCTTTATGGCAATTATAAACAAAAACTAGAGTAAATGGAGAGGCAAATTACTTTCATGCATGGGATAAGAAATCATGGTAATTTTGTTGATAAAGTCTTTGATATCCCACACTCAATGACTTGAATTACTTATCTGAGTTTGAAAACATTCTAACTAGCTCTTACTATGGTGCTCATTATTGAAACAAAAGAAAGAAATATAAAATCCTTAGGGGAAAGAGTCACTAGGGAAATTTTAAGTAATAATTTCTACTACAATTTTTAATTATATAATTCTTCACAGTCTATATGGATTATTTCACATGATTATGTTCCATAAGACTAAGCCATTTTTGCCCAGTAGGTAGCTTTCTTTATGGTATTTTATACAATATTATTCTTTAAAAACTAGTTTTAATGGTGATTTAAAAAGTGATTATCAACAATCAATTGATATCTTAGGAACACAGACCTGGGGGTTGATAGTATGGAAAAATACATTAATTGAAGTTCAAAGAATGAGTATTTGTGAAATTTTTCTAAGGACTTACTTTACCATTCAGGAACATGTATAAATCTGGCTTCTAAGACTAGAAAGTAGCAAAGTTTTCAAGTGCTCTTAATAAAAATATGGAAAGCCAAGGGAAAGAGAATAATTTGAGAAGTATGACCAGTGCCTGAGAAGGACTTCTGCAGAGTCCTGAAAAGACACTGGAGTTGAGCTTGGAGACAAAGCATTGCTTCGAATTTTGTTTTGCTTCTTGTTAGCTCTGTAATACTGAAAGATTTTTATTATGAATTGTATGGGAATCATACAATTCATAATAAAATTGTATGAGGATCAATGAATTGTAAGGGGATCTGTGTATGTGTGATTCACTTTTCTTTGCTCTTGATATAAATGTGGGTACTTCTCAGGTCATCAAAGACATTTGTCATGATTTGGTATTCCAAAGTCTGGTTAAGTTAAAGATGGATCTACTTACGTTTTTAGCCCATAAACATGCATGTTGATGGTAAGAAAAAAATGTTTAGTAACGTGCCAACTTATGCCTCTACCTCAGATTCCTCAACTAGGGATGCAAACAATACTACTTACTTCATAAGGATGTTTTGGTATTTACTAGGCACTTAATAGAATTCGTGGCTTGGAAAAGGTGCAAGTAAGTGATCTCAATTATTGTACAGTATACAGACCAGACTCAGCAGAGTGTCACAGTTGGAACAGGTCAGCTGGACCTTTCAGACTCACAATGAGTGAACAAGAAAAGGGCATTGAGTCTAACAAGGCTTGCAAGCAAAAGCCACTCTCAATTCCAGGAAAGAAAATCAGGCCATGAGGAGACATTTTTAGAAATACAAATAATAGTGAGTTTATCTGCCACTTAATTTCCATGGGGACTCATATGTCTCATAGCATACCTTTAACTATGAAGCATACTGTTATACAAATCCAGCCTTTCAAATGGTAACCCAGAATCCATGACTTATTAAGCTCATTCATGCCTGAAGGCTTTCCATTCACAGTCTTCTTGTTTCCATAGAAATGTCAGGAATACATCCTTCAAAGCAGATTTTCAGCTTCTGCTAATAATTTTATGGCATCTGGACTATATCCTCTGAAAGAATATAAAACACCTTTGGCTTAATATCAGCCATCACACAAATGTTCTCCTCATGTTCCAGTGACACATTATTGTACCTTTTCCCATCAGATAATAGATAGGAATAAATGTGGCAATAAATGTGTGAGTTTCTAATAGGAAGTTGAGAACAAGGACATGAGGTGTTGTGTAATAATAGTAGGTAGACAAGGCACCTTAAGGATATATCATTGAAGCAAATTATTTTAAGAGTATTAGAATGTACTGCATCATTCCTTCTTTATACATCTTGTTCCTGTCACCAACCTTTACTATGGTGACAAAGCTAAGCGTGAAGATGTTGGAAGCACTCTCATTCAGTATTTGCATCATAATCCAAAATAGCAGATCATTTATCTGAAGAAGTAGCTATAACAAGAAAATTATTTTCTCTTTGATTTGATGACCACTCACATCAAATTGTTAAAACAGCCTTTCCTACTTATGTAAAACTAAGACAAAATTTAAAATAAGACAGCTTGTCTAAGTTGAACATTTTTAAACTTAATGAGTATATTTGTAGAATATGCATATTGAAAAAATCTTTGTTGGGAATGAGGTCTGGTCAAAAAGTAAAGAACAATGCAATCTGGGGATCTGGTCCCCTCATTGTTCTGAACCAAGGATAATAAACAGCAAAACCAAGGACACACAGAGCATCTTTCTTAGTTCTGGGACTACACAAGTAGCCTTCCTTTGTTGTTGGTGAGCTATCTGATTTGAGAACAAGCATATATTTGCTTTTTATTTACCTTTTACTCTTTTAAATGACTTGAATGTCAGCCTCCCACTGATTTTATCTTATTATTAATCTGACTTGTAGAAGAAAATATCTTTTGGAAAAATCCATTTGATATAGGCCCACTTTACCAGTAACAAAAAAATGCTATACTTAGGGTTAGGCATTTTATAAAGTTGTCAATTCTTGTGAAAATAACATTTTAGAATTAAGAGACAATATAAAGGGGACCTGTATTAATCTGCTTTTACACTGCTGATAAAGACACTGCTGAGACTGGGAAAAATAAAAGGTTTTAACGGACTTACAGTTTCACGTGGCTGGGGAGGCCTCACAGTAATGGCAGAAGGCACATCTTAAGTGGATGGCAGCAGGCAAAAAGAAAGAGAGCTTGTGGAGGGAAACTTCCATTTTTAAAGCCATCAGATCTCATGAGACTTGTTCACTATCATGAAAACAGCATGGGAAAGACGTGCCCCCATTATTCAATTACCTTTTACAGGGTTCCTCCTACAACACCTGGAAATTGTAGGAGTTACAATTCGAGATAAGATTGGAGTGGGGACGCTGACAAACCATATCAGGACAAAATAACAAATCTGAGCTGAATATTTGACAAAATGGCATACATACTACATCTCCATAGATGAGGCTTTACTCATACATCAAAAGGCTCACCATAGGTACTAGAAATTAGGCCAGAGAATGTGGCTACAAGAAAATATCAGTGGATTTGTGGCACTAAGCTCCTTATATAAGGATAAAAACATTAAAATAAAACCTGGAAAATGCATATCCTGCTGCTCCTAAGTCAGTGGTAATGTTTATATATGACAAACCATGATAGTTAAACTCAGCAGTAATCATGAAATCCTATTGGTCACTAAAATTATAAAATTAATTATCTTTTTGGACGTTTTAATGGCTACTAACATTTCTGATTTTAAGCTGAGCATAAATGGATATTCAGACTATTTATTAGAATTTCACTCATGACACAGAGCAGGGAACCCCCTCTTAGAACCCCGTTCACCTCTCTACTAAGTATGGAAATAAAGAAAAATCTTGAGTTCCTTAAAAGGAAATTTCAGGCACCTAGCTAGCCTTCAGAAGTAAATAAAAGACTTGATAAGCCAGAAGGTAATAGTAGCTTAAAATAATAGCAAATGAAGTTGGAATCACAAGACTTTTTGTTTCTTATAAAAACTAAAGATAACAACATAAGTGTCTGAGTTGTTTCTCCAAAACCCAGATCCTACCAAATGGTTCCATTGGCATTTAGACCTCAAATAAGGGGGAACTAAGATCTGAACTTTGACCACCATTCTTTGTTGTAAATTTCTTTCCGAGGGACCTGGAGAAAGTCACAACACCTTTGCAAAATTATAATAGTGAGAGACATGTAGCATAGTTGACCCCATCTTGCTTCTAACCTCCCAAACTGTCCTTGCTCATTTCTGCACATATGTCAAGCTAACCATGGGAGGAGTTTAGTTTATAGTTTAAGACAAGGATGATGGCCAGATGTGGTGGCTCAAACCTGTAATCCCAGCACTTTGGGAGGCCAAGGCGGACGGATCATGAGGTCAGGAGTTCGAGAGCAGCCTCACCAACATGGTGAAACCCTGTCTATACTAAAAATACAAAAATTAGCTGGGTGTGGTGGCATGGGCCTGTAATCCCAGCTACCCAGGAGGCTGAGGGCAGAAGAATTGCTTGAACCTGAGAGGCAGAGGTTGCAGTGAGCCAAGATCATGCCACTGCATTCCAGTCCATATTTATAAACCTAATGAAAGGCTACAAGATTAGAATTATGGTAAAGCCTTGAATTCTGCTAAGACTTAGGCATAGTTAAATATAACTAGTCTTTGTTTCCTAGTTTGCATTTTGTAATTGTTTGCTACTCAGGAGTCACCAGCCAGTGGTCATAAGATTTACAACTTTCCCATTTGCTGTTATAAATAACATTGTTATAACATTGTTATTGTAAAACCTAAGACATGTTTGAGATATTTTTCAGATTTTGCATTCTTGTGAACCAACTGATACCACTTGGACTGGTGACAAACCCTTCCCACTAGAACTGACTCAGCACACTAGGACAATTTTGTCACCCCTGTGATTTCATCCCTGATCCAACCAATCAGTAGTGCCCATTCCCTAGCCCCCTGCTCTCCAAGCAATTCTTAAAAACCCTACTAGCTAAATTATTGGGAAGGAAAATTTGAAAAATACTTCCTATCCTCCTTGCTTGGTCATCCTGAGATTATTGGACTCTTTCTCTGCTATATATCCGCTGTTTTCACTGCATTGGCCTTTTTTAATGCTTAGAATCTAGAAGTGACCAAGAAGATTTAATTCCTCATAGATTTAAAAATGTATTCCAACTTAGATACTATCTTCTATATCATTCTCATTTTACAGAAAGAAAACTAGCTTTTAAAGAGCTTAATGACTATTTAAAATATATATATATTATTTATTAAGTGTTTTTTTTGGGTGCCACTAAAAAATAATTATCTCAATTAAGAAAGATAACAGAAATCAAATTCACCTGGAACCTATTTGTTTTTTCTGGGCAGTGAGCAAGAAGATATTTCACATGGTAAGACATATGAGTGAAATCAGAACCTTTTTTTTTTTTTTTTTTTTTTTTCTGAGCAGTGAGCAAGAAAAACCCAACTGTGACAACAGTCACATCCATGAGCCATAGAAAGCATTTTTTTCTGTTACCCTCTATTTAACAAAGCTTATTTTCCTTAACCAATTGCAAATCAGAAAATCTTTGAATCCACCTATGACCTTTAAGCTCCTGCTTCAAGATATTCTACCCTGTTAGGCCAAAACCAATGTGTAACCTTCATGTATTGATTTACAATTTTGTCTATAACTTCTGCTTTCCTAAAATTTACCCTTGTCTTTATAAAAACCTTTGCTTGTATGCCATCAGGGAGGTCCTGTCTTAAGCGTTAGTAGCCTGATCCTCCTTACTTGGCTCCCTGCAAATAAACACCCTTCTTTCTGTCATTGCAAACCTTGGTGTGGTTATCTGGTGTTAATCTACAGGCAAAGTGGATACTAGTTTGGTTTTATTATACCAACTGGGTTATAGATATAAAATTTTTTTAGATTTCTGTATTTTTCTTAAGTATTGGCACAGAGAAAATAATTATATCAACTTACAAATTTATTGATATTTATATGAATTAAACCATGTTAGTGTTTTCATCATTGCTATGGGAGGGAGTTTGGAAGAGGAAAAGTTAAGTAGCTACAGAACAAATCGAAGCCTGAAGAAGACATTTTCAGTGTAACTTGCTCTAGCTACACTTAAAATGGAAGTTGAGGAAAATCACCTGTGAACAAACAAGTTAGTCCATTGGGAAGTCATTAAGATTTACCTCTTTCCATGAGTCAAATGTCCTAGGGAGTCGTTATCATTTTTTCCCTCAACTCATCAAACTGCACAAAGAGAAACACAAGATAATTCCTTTACAGATTCCTCAGAGAAATCCCAGTGGCTCTGCTTTAAATGTGATTACTGTAAACCTTCTTAGACTTTGTCAGTCTTCCAGGGACAGAATTAATGTCTGCTGGACATCTTTGCTAGACTCTATTCTAAACTGTTTACCTGTTTTTATTCTTTGGAAAAGTCAGTAAATCTCAGGTACTATCACAGGACTCAGATTAACAAACTTCTGTATCATTTTGGCTACACAACTGCAGGTTAAAAGGAAGCATCACTTCATCTTTGGGGTTATTCTTTTTTCTGTTGCTTCACAGATTTGTTATGTATGTACCATCAATCAAAGGATGCCACTGCTTTAAAATTATCAGGAACAACGAAACATAGATTTGGAAAGAACCATTCACTTCAGTTCAGTTTAATTAAACAAATAATTATTACGTACAATCTACATGCCAGAAAAATCTTCTAGGTGCTTGGAATCTAGAACTGACCAAGAAGACTTAATTCCTCATGGATTTTAAAAGGTATTCCAACTTGGACACTATCTTCTACATCATTCTCATTTTGGAGAAGGAAAACTGGCATTCAAAGAGCTTAATGACTATCTTTTCTTAAAAAATTCTTTATTAAGTGCTTTTATTTGGGTACCACTAAAAAATAATTATCTCAATTAAGAAAGATAACAGAAATCAAATTGAGCCAGATATTTATATATGCCATATGGTAAAATGTGAGTGAAACCAGAAACTATTTCCATCTCCCCTACTATCTGTGACATTTATCATTTATAGCTTAAATTTTCCCTCTAGAAAACTGAGATAATAAAGCTTGTTGTCAGATGAATTACATCATGACCTGTGATTGATAAAAAAAAATTTAACCTTTAAATCAAAGATAATTTGAATAATTTTGATGAATAAATGTTAGCCACTATTTTACAAAATTTATCAAGCACAAAATCGAATTTAGTACATAGTATAAAGTTTATA
Organism: Cebus imitator; assembly: GCF_001604975.1. Lineage (NCBI taxonomy): Eukaryota > Metazoa > Chordata > Mammalia > Primates > Cebidae > Cebus > Cebus imitator. Next base: position 5,340,486 of record NW_016107346.1, on the reverse strand, counting down.
GCTTCCTATCCTCTCTAAAGTGTAAACAAGCAATTATTTAAATGTCATTGAAAGATTTTTTGGGTAAAATAAATAAAGTGCTCTGCAACTATTCAGTATTTTTGTGCTTCACGGGAATGACATGTTGTACTTAATTATTGCAGTGTACTTTTTAAAGATAGGTTTTGGGATTTTGTTTAAAGAAAATAAAAGGAAAACATAGTAAGGGAAAAAAGAGGAAGATAGGGTCAGGTGCAGTTGCTCCTGACTGTAATCCCAACACTTTGGGAGGTCAGGCAGGTGGAACATGAGGTCAGGAGTTCGAGACCAGCCTGGCCAAAATGGCAAAACCCTGGCTCTACTAAAAAGAAAAAATAAAAAAAAATTGCTGGGCGTGGTGGCGGGCAATTGTAATCCCAGCTACTTGGGAGGCTGAGGCAGGAGAATCAATCGAACCTGAGAGGCGGAGGCTGCAGTAAGCTGAGATGGTACCGTTACACTCCAGCCTGGGCAACAAGAGCAAGACTCCATCTAAAAAAAAAATTACTTCTGTGGACAGTTATAAACTTTTAGAGGAGACTTCATTGTCTTAATGTCTGATGATAATTCTAGTACTTATGCAGAGTCGGGTCTCTTCGATGCCTTGACATACAGTCCACGTGGACTTAGTTTAGACCTAACAGCAACTAAGTAAGACCTAATGATGCCCAGTGCCTCAGCCAACTGCCTATGACTAATATTTCCTTAAATGTGAGAGAAAGGTAGTTATGCATGCACAATTTCTTTGTATCTTTATTGTTCTGTCAAAGGTTGACTTTTACCAAGCCCAAGGTCATTAATTCAGTCTTGGGACTTGACTGTATCCTTTTTTTTTTTTTTAACTTGAAATTGCTGGTAACAGAAAAGTAAGCAGGTATTTCCCTTTTATTTTAGGCCAGATCAATTCTATTATCTTCCAATTTTCTTCCTCATCCCCCATAGAGTATAAAGGGACTCTCTTTATTACTATTATTGTTAATAGATATTTGCTTATAACATAATAATTCAAACATTCTTTATTCTAATAAACTAGTGAGCAGTTGAGACAATTGACTACTCTCTTCATAGATGTAAAAACTAAAAGTCTGAGAGATTTCCTGACATCTCCAAGGTCACTTCATCAGTTTGCAGTGGATCTGACTTAGAACACATGACTCTCTACTTATCTTAATGCTCATTCCACTCAATCAGTGGTTCTCAGTCTGTGGTATCCAGATCAGTAGCATCAACATCACCTGCTGTGTCTCACCCTATGCGATATGGTTAGGCTTTGTGTCCCCACCCAAATCTCATCTTTAATTGTAATCCCTGTAATCCCCACACATCAAGGGAAAGACCAGGTCGAGTTCATTGAATCATGGGGGCAGTTTCCCCCTTGCTGTTCTTGTAATAGTAAGTTCTTATAAGATATGATGGTTATAGAAGGGGCTCTTCCCGCATCATTCTGCACTCCTCCTTCCTGCCACCTTGTATAGAAGGTGTCTTGCTTCCCTTTCACCTTCCACCATGATTGTAAGTTTCCTGAGGCCTTCCCAGCCATGCTGAACTGTGAGTCAATTAGACCTCTTTCCTTTATAAATTACCCAGTTTCTGACAGTTCTTTTTCTTTTCTTTTTTTCTTTTCTTTTTTTTCTTTTTTTTTTTTTTTTTTTTTTTTT
>NW_016107346.1:5337271-5338700 GCF_001604975.1 Cebus imitator | reverse complement strand
GAGTATTGTGATCTTGGTTCACTGCAACCTCTGCCTCCTGAGTTCAAGCAATTCTCCTGCCTCAGCCTCCCAAGTAGCTGGGGTTACAGACAAGTGACACTACGCCCAGCTAATCTTTGTACTGTTGGTTGAGAAGGGGTTTCGCCATTTTGGCCAGGCTGGTCTTAAACTCCTGATCTCAGGTGATCCACCCGCCCTGGGCCTTCCAAAGTGTTGGGATTACAGGTGTGAGCCACTGTCCCTGGTGAGGCAGTTCTTTATAGCAGTATGAAATGGACTACTACACTAGGTTAGACAGAATAAAGACCTGGCATCTTAATTCCCGAAACCTCTTAATAGTTACTTTGCATGGCAAAGGGACTTTGCAGGTGTGTTAAGAATCTTGAGATTGAAAGATTATCCTGGGATATTTGGATTGACCCAGTGTAATTGCAAGGGTCCTAATAAGAGAAAGGCAGGAGGACCACAGTGACAAAAGGATACATGGTGATAGAAGTAGAGCTCAAATTGATGCAAGAATGGCAGGTGACTTCTGGAAGGTAGAAGAGGCAAGGAAACAGATTCTCCTCTGGGGTCTCCAGAAGGAATGCAGCCCAGCTGACCTACCTTGGGCGTCTTACCTATAGAGCCATAACATAATACATTTGTGTTGTTTTAAGACATTAAATTTGTGCAATTTCTTATAGCAGTAGTAGAAAACCTAAGAGACATGAAAATTTGGACCTCCAGTATTTTTAACAAGCCATCTAGGTAATTTTGGTGGATGGAAAACTAGAAGAATCTGTTCTAAATTATTCAGTAAAAATGTTAATATGCCAACAAAGCTGTGTTATGAAGAGTTTGTTAATGAAATTAATACATGAAAAAAAACCTTAATGAGAACTCTGCGGAGGCCCAAGGGCATCAAGAAGAAATTAGGTGCCCACCTAGGGAAGCAAATAGAGAAAAAAGCCCAGAATCCTGGAGAGGCAGGAGGTAAAGAAAATTATCCATGTCAATGCAGTGATGAAATGCACGCAAAATGGGCTGACTGAGGACTTCTATCTTTACCTAGCTGTGTGACTCTGCAGACTTACTGTGGGTCTTTATTTCATCATCTAAAAAAATGAAAGGGACCAAATTTATAACTTAAAGTCTCCAATAGATATATTTTTAATTTTTTCACATTTATTTATTTTATTGCATTTTAGGTTTTGGGGTACATGTGAAGAACACGGAAAATTGTTGCATAGGTACACATGTGGCAGTGTGATTTGCTGCCTTCCTCCCCATCACCTACATCTGGCATTTCTCCCCTTGCTATCTCTCCCCAGCTCCCCACCCCCCACCATCCCTACCCTATTTCCCCCCAACTGACCCCAGTGTGTAGTGCTCCCCTCCCTGTGTCCATGTGTTCTCGTTGTTCAACACCCGCCTATGAGTGAGAACA
>NW_016107346.1:5235282-5332680 GCF_001604975.1 Cebus imitator | reverse complement strand
CTGGCCCCTCTGCTGTAGGTCTGCTGAGGTTCACTCCAGGCCCTGCTTGCCTGGGGTTCACCTGCAGCAGCTGCTGAACAGTAAGGGTTGTTACCAGGTTTCTTCTTCTGGTATCTTTGTCCCAGAAGGATACTTGTGTCAATCTGATCTCTCTTTTATGAGGTGTCTCTTTGGATATATAGGGGTCAGGGAGCTGCTTGAGGAGATGGTCTCTTCTTTATAGGATCTCAGATGGTGAGCTGTGATCTCTGTTATCCATTCAGAGCTGCTGGACCGGTACATTTAGGTCTGCTGGAGCAGAACTCATAAACTGCTTTTTGTTCCCAGGTGCTCTGTCCCAGGGATTTAGGGCTTTATCTATGAGTTTCCGTTATGCTGCCGCCTTCTTTTTTTTTTTTCCTTCAGACCTGCCCTGCCCAGCAAGGAGGCAGCCTAGTCACTGTCGGCCTATAGAGGCTTTGCTTAGTTGCTGTGGGCTCCGCCCCGCTGCCGAGTGAACTTCCCTGCAGTCCTGTTTATATGGGTATAGTTAGAACTGCTTTGGCGGTGGTGGCCCGCCTCTGTTGGGGCGGAGTCTCTGCTGTGGCAGGTTGCCTTGGCAACGGCGGGCTGCCTCAGCATTGGCTGACTACCTCCGTCCTGGCGGGCTGCCTCGGTAATGGTGGACGCCCCTTCCCCACAGAGCTGGACCATCCCAAGTTCAGCTGCGCTTGCTGTGAAACTCTCAATCCAGAGTTTCTTGTTGCTGTTCTTTTGTGGGGGTGGGACCAGCTGAGCCTGATCGCATAGCTCCCTGCTTCAGAGTCTTTTTTAAGTTGTTGTTCCAGTCGCTTGTTGAGGAGGCGCCGGTGTCTGTTTTCCCCTGCGTCCACTTACTTCGCTGGCTTAAACAGAGGCACTGAGGTTTGTGGCGCTTTTTTTTTTTGCCCTGGAATCTACTGTCCTGTTTCCCTGCTCAGTCCCCTTTTTAAACAGACGAACGGGCGACTTCCTGTGGCTCCAGTCGCCAGCCAAAAGGGCACCGGGACTGGTGTATTTTGTATGGAGAACCGGTGCTCCAGGGCGCCGACAAAGCAGCCGCACAGGGCAAAGCAGCGGAACCGGCCGGCACAGCCGTGTTGGCCGAAACAGCCGCGCTGGCGACCGTGGAGCTCCTCCACCTGGGAATTTCCTAGTCTGTGGGCAGTAAAAATGCGGCGTCCACTCACCCTCTGCGCTTTCACTGGGAGCTGCAATCCTGAGCTGTTCCTAAATGGCCACCTTGGATCCTCCTCCTTTTTTTTTAATTTTTAATTGGAAGTCCATGGAAAGTGGCCTGAAGACATGAATGAAAAAACAAATCTTTGTTTTTACTCAACTCTAATTGAAATCTAACATGTCCTTCAATTATGAAAGTAAGTGACAGCTCATAGTAGTAAAGGCAAAAACTGTTTTGTAGTTACCAATAGAAATCATGAGTATGCTCCTATTAGTTATTGCAGATGTCTCTTAATCTCCTTTGTACTCATCACCGTTTTAAAATTATTGTAATGCATTGCTGATCAACAAATACATTTCACCACATAAACAGAATTAAAAACAAAAATTATGTGATCCTCTCAATAGGTGCAGAGAAAGTTTTCAATAAATCTCAACATCGATTCATGATAAAATCCCTCAACAAACTAGGTATCAAAGGAAAATATCACAGAATAATAAAAGCCATCTGTGACAAACCCACAGCCAACATCATACTGAACATGAAAAAGCTGGAAGCATTTTCCTTAAGAACTAAAACAAGACAAGGATGCCCACCGTCACCCCTCCTGTTCAACATAGTACTAGAAGTGTAGCTGGATGTGGTGGCTCCCACCTGTGATCCTAGCACTCTGGGATGCCGAGGCAGGCAGACTGCTTAAGTCCAGGAGTTCAAGACCAGCTTAAGCAACATGGCAAAACCCCACTGTGTTTTATGTATTTCTCTACAAAAATTACATAACAATTAGCTGGGTGTGGTGGCACACACCTGTGGTCCCAGCTACTTGGGGTTGAGGGGAGCTGTTGAGGCAAGAGTAGATTGCTGTGAGCCAAGATCTTCAACCTGAGTGACAAAGCCAGACATTATCTCAAAAAAAAAAGGAAAAGAAAAGAAAAACTTCTAGCCAGAGCAACCAGGCAAAAGAAATAAAGAAAAGGCATACAAATAGGAAAATAGGAAGTCAAATTATCTCCCCTTTCTGTCCATATGATTCTGTACATAGAAAACACTAAAGATTCTGCCAAAAGGCGCCCAGACCTGATAAATGACTTCAGCAAAGTTTCCAGATACTAAATCAGCTTACAAAAATCAATTGCATTTCTATACATCAATAACACTTACACTGAGGTTGGTAAAAAATGAAATCCCATTTAGAATAGCCACACACACACAAAAAGCATATGAATATATATCTAACGGAGGAGGTGAAAGAACTCTACAAGGAGAACTACAAAACACTTCTGAAATAATAGACAACGTAAACAAATGGTACTACATTCCATGCTCATGGATTGGAAGAATCAATATTGTTAAAATGTTCATACTACCCAAGGGTGTCTACAGATTCAACACTATTTTTATGAAATTACCAATGTCATTTTTGACAGAATTAGAAAAAAAAAGGTAGTCTAAAGTAAATAGGGAACCAAAAAGAGCACAAATAGCTAAAGCAATCCTAAGCAAAAAGAACAAAGGTGAGGCAGGCACCACATTACTTGACTTCAAATTACTATACTATAAAGCTATAGTAACCAAAACAGGATGGAACTGGTAAAAAAAAAAATACAGACATAGATTAATAAACAGAATAGGGAACCTAGAAATAAAGCCAGACACCTACAACCTACTGATCTTTGACAAAGTTGACAAAAATAAGCAATGGAGAAAGGACTGCCTATTCAATAGTTGGTGCTAGAAAAACTGGCTAAGTATAAGCAGAAAATGAAACTGGACCCCTACCTATTACTGTATACAAAAATTAACTCACAGGAAATCAAAGACTTAAATATAAAACCTCAAACTATCAAAATCCGAGAAGAAAACCTAGGAAATACCCTTCTGGACAGGGACTGAGGCAAAGAATTTATAACTAAGTCCTTGAAAGCAATTGTAACAAAAACAAAAATTGACCAACAGGATCTAATTAAACTTAAGAGCTTCTACACAGCAAAAGAAACTGTCAACATAGTAAACACACAATGTACAGAATGGGAGAAAATATTTGGAAACTATGCATCTGACAAAGGATTAATATTCTGAATCTATAAGGAACATAAACAAACCAATTAAAAAATATCATTAAAATATGGGCAAAGGTCATAAACACACACTTCTCAAAAGACGACATAAAACAGCCAAGAAACCTGTTTAAAAATGTTCCATATAACTAATGATCAGAGAAACGGAATTCTAAACCATAAGGAGATACTATCTCACACCATCTAAGAATGGCTTATTAGAATGTGAAAAAATAACATGTTGGCAAGACTATGGAGAAAAGAGAACATTTATACAGTATTCATGGGAATATAAATTGGTTCAGCCACTGCAGAAAGTAGTATGAAAATTTCTCAAATAACTAAAAATAGAACCATCATTCAGTCCCATCAACCCCATTGCAGTACTGGATATATACTCAAAGGAAAATAAATTATTCTACCAAAAGGATATCTGTGCCTATATGTTTATCTCAGCACTAATCACAATTGCAAAGACATAGAATCAGTCTAGGTACCCATCAACCCACTGGACTGGATAAAGAAAATGTGGTACATGTACACCATGGAATACTATGCAGCCATAAAAAATAACAAAATCCTGTCCTTTGCAGCAGCATGCATGCAGCTAGAGGCCATTATCCTAAGTGAAGTAAAACAAAACAGGAAACCAAATATCACATGTTCTCACTTATAAGTGTGGCTAAACCTTGAGTAACATGAGCATAAAGTTGGGAACAATAGACACTCTGGAAACTAGAAGAGGGGGAAGGAAAGGAGGCAAGTAAGGGATGAGAAGCTTCCTATGGGGTACTATGTTGACAGTCTGGGTGACGTCATCAATAGAAGCCCAGTCTTAGTATGACACATTACACTCTTGTCACAGAGTGTAAAATTAAATAATGGTAGTAGATACATCACTGGATTATTATATAATGTGCTGATATAGAAACACATGTATTTCTTTTTTACAAATTTATCATTTTACATTTAGAAAACTGTCTTTTTAAAAACTTGCTTTTCTTAAAAAAAAAAAAAAACTATGTATGCCTATACATGTGTATGTGTATTTATATTTAAAAAATTTTATTCTGAGAAACATTTTATAGACTCCATACAGGCTACCCATGGGATTCATTATAAGAAAACTAAGGAATAACCCCTGATATCATGTGTGCCTCAAAATATGATGTAATAGAAACAAGACAGATATCCTTATAACACGTTTGCAAATAAAGAAACAGAAAAATAAGCTAAAACCTTGTTTAAAGTCACTTAAATCAAACTAGATAAGCCAAGGGCCTGGATTCTTTTCCATGTTTTCTTATATGTCCACCTGAGCATCTCTCGTACTTCCAGAGTCCAAACTGGTATGAGTTCTGCCTAAATCTTTCAAATCCCATCTTTGCTTTTGAATTATACTAAACTATACATATCCAAAAACTTGAGCCTGGCACAGTGGCTCATACCTGTAAGTCCAGCACTTTGGAAGGAAAAGGCAGGCAGATCACTTGAGTTCAGGAGGTCAAGACCAACCTAGACAACATGGAGAGAACCCATCTCTACAAAAAATACAGAAATTATCTGGGTGAGTGCCTATAGTTTCAGCTACTCCAGAGGCTAGGGTAGGAGAATCACTTGAGCCCAAAAGGTGGAGGTTGTAGTAAGCCGAGATTGTGCCACCACACTCTGGTAGAGCCAGACACTGTCTCAAAACCAAACCAACAAATGGAAAACAAACAAATTTGAGAAAGATGCTCTAAATGCTTTGAGAAGCAGGTTATGCCAAGTTTCTGATCTTCCTTAGTTGTACTGGCCTCAAAGTCAGTTAACGGTTTAAATACTTCCCACAGAATGAGCTCAACTCTCAGCTAGGACCAGAAAAATAACAAACTCTGATATAGGCAATACAACAGTTGAAAAGATGACTTTGAAATCGGATACAATTCACTGAGCAGCTTTCCACAGTGTATTTTGCTCCTACCATATTGTATTGCTTGAAGGGACTTTGAAGTCCACATTCAAATCTGCAACTGTTTGAGTGTGATGCAATAAGATACCCTAGGAAATCAGGGTGGATAGATGAATTAGCTTTCTGGATACCCAATGATAGATGAACCATGCACTCTTGGGAGTTCATAGTTAGTTCAAATGATCTCCCAAAATGTTATCTGTTCATCCAGAGCTTATCTAAATCATCTGAATTTCATCACCGTCCAAAATTCAGCTGACATTCGTGTGAGGATTTCCTTTCCCATGTGATTTCTCTTTCCACTCTCAGCCAGAAATAATCCACACACTTTCCCAAGGTCATATAGATGACAGGTCTCAAGAGGACTAGAAAGTAAAAACAAGCAGAAAAGTAAATAGGAATACATTCAATGTAAAATCTAGTTGTAGAGAATTAACTTTCCAAGTGAATACTGCATTCCTTTATATATTGTTCTGTGGCAATATTTGTAAAGAATTTTCTAAGTGTGGCCACTTTAATGTACTTGTAGTAGAAAATAATAATACGTCATTTATTCTTGCTGCATTGTCCAAAATCTAGGTTATATCATGAAATAGCAAAATAGAAAAGTTGAGAAGTTTAGAAAAAATAGCCGCAGAGATGAATAAGACCCGGGGATTTAAATCTACAAGGAAACAGTCAAAGAACCAGGACTATTCATCACAGAGAAGAAAAAACAGGGCAACCGAGAAGGATAATACTTAAGAATACATGAAATAAAATAAAAAGGAAACAATATCTTAGGCAAGAATAGAGAGTGACTGTGGTTCACTTATCCTGAGATCAAAACCAAAGGAAAGCATTATAAAGTGCTCTGAGAAATTGTCTTATCTTCAACTTGTTCACTTTCAGGGTAATTACTGTGGGAAAGTATATAATCTACTCTCTGAAAATCTTGACTGAAATATTATTTTCTATCTGATATTATTTAAATGTGTTCCATCTTGATTTAAGAAAATTGCCAATTCCCCAAGTTCCCTCATTATTAATGAATTCCTATATTCTGTTTATTATCCTACAATAAGAACAAATGCAATCACCAAGGAACCTTGTCTATATAAGTTGCCATGTTTAAAGAGGTATCCTATTAAGAAATAACGATATAAATGGAGATCCAAGCTAGTGAAAAGTAAAAAAGTCTGCACTGAGAAAGAAGCATAATGTGCCCCCAAATCACTTCTCAGATTCACCATCTAATTTGCTGAAGTTGTTCCATAACTTTTGGTTTTAATATAGAATGTGGTGATTCGCACAGACACATTTATCTGTCTTATAATACTCAGTGAAATTAAGTGAGAAACCTTAAAATAACATTGGGTATGGCAGTAATATTAACTGCTCAATTTTTCCCAAAAAGCCCATAAGCTTCTTCACATTTCATAGCCCACTTGCTCTTCTGTGGGATCGTGTGGCTAGTTTTGCCAATAAGCTATGAACAGAAATGCCATACTGTATCTAATTTCCAGGTCAAAATATACAGGATGAGGTGTAATGTCTTCACATGTTTCTTCCAGGAGGCTTTGATTCACATAGAAACTATGTGCTAAGAAGGTAGCACTGGAAGACAGATACTGTTTGAATTATTGTATTCTTCATGTGAGTAATAAATAGAATTTGAAAAGTTAAACATTGCCTACCTATCCTGACTTATAGTTGCAATAATTATTGAGTAATATTTGAGTTAAAAACATTTCCACTTTACTGTACTCTCTATTTTCCCAATAGTCACTCCTGCAAAGTCACAACATCACTAATTTTTGACTAAGGGTGGAGATGCATTTTTACCTATTGATTCCTGAAAATTTGAAACTAGCAATCAGCCATAGCCCTATGTACTTATTTATATACTTAGCACAGAGATTTCTTTTAAAACTGTGAACATCACATAATCATTTAAACAATTATAAAAAGTGAGTTCCTGTGAAAACATTCCTCCCATACATACATAAATAGAATCTTACATTTACCTAATATTAAGGAAATATTGATGCTATTTGTGTATTTTTAGCATTTTTTCTACTTACATATTGTATGAACCCATTTAAGGCAAAGAATCATTTCATATACATTTGCACACAAACATTAGTTAGGCATTTTATTATCTTCTATTACAAACATTTGTATAGAAAACACTATAGAATTAAGAAAATATATATTTTGCTATAGTAGAAAAAATATTTAAGCACTTTTAGGTTAGGCTTAGGTTTTGGAGTGAAGAGTATCCGCAGAATTCTGAAGCACTAAGATTCTGGTTGAAGAAAAGTAACAGAGTTTTACAGAGTAAACAATGTACACGCCACCACTGTCAGTGCTTTCTCTCTTTAATTCTCACAATTCTTTGGATTTTTTCCACACTTCATAAGAAAAAATCTTGCTTAACAAGAAAAAGTGGAATTAAGGCTTAAATCTAGATCTTGATCTCTTATTTACACCATACATCTACCATGCACTAAGAGTGTTTCCTTACTGTGTCACCAGGGTATGGGTAAAAACTAATTACATGTTCAAATATGGAGAACGGAATGGAATTTAATAAATGAACAAGTCAAAGATTGTTTAATAAATGAACAATTCAAAGGTTCAAATGAACCATTTCCTAGGCAAGAGTTTTTTTGTATATTAGTCAGAGAACACAGCTGGTTGTGAAAGAGAAGAGCCTTCTGAATTTTAGCAGGTGTATGATTCTGGTGAAAATAAGGATATGAGTCAAGAAAAACAGTTGAAAGAAAGAAAATTGATGAATAAGGAGGGGTAATGAATTGAGGAAGAGTTTGGTTGTATGACTTGGGAAAGGCAGATGGAAGGCTGTCAGGATCATAATGGAATAACAGGTGGAGTTAAGACCTTGTTGATAGTAAATATACATAGAAGTTTTATTTTAGTTATTATACATAGTCTTGTGGAAAATAAGTCTATTTATTCACCATCATGGGGCATGCTGACTTTTAAAATAAGGAGTTCTGAGTAAATGGACAAAAATAAGATGAGGGCAAGTAAAAATTCTATAATGCCTGCATTGTCTCTTTTCTCCTCTTTAATACAGCCCAATTATATTTCCATGAGGATATAATAAGACAAGAGATTTCATTTCAAAAGAGAGAGAGGGAGGGAGGAGAGATAGAGAGAGAGAAAGAGAGAGAGAGAGAGAGAGAGAGAGAGAGACACCAACTGACTGAGAGAGAGAGATCCTTTAGGACAAATCCAGGGATTATAAAGATGTATTAAATCCTTGACTCGGTTTCATGATATCTAACACCTAGACCTAGTTTCTAACTATTATTCTGAGGACAGTTCAGGAGGCATTATCCATATAATAAGACAGCTTTTGTTCACAGTGAAGTTCTGCCCTTCATCTCTCCCAGAGCACTGAAAACTTCCTTCCAGCCTATTTCTTTTAGACTCATTAATCTATCCTTAACATCATTTCACCTTCCATCTCTTCTTTCCTTATTAAGTAGGATATATAAGCATCTGGACTTCATTGGGTTATTGGGTAATCACACTCATGTGATTTTTTTCTTCATGTATATTAATTTTTATACACAGTTTTCTCCTATTAATCCACATTTTATCAGCTCATTTTCAGTGAACCATCAGTAGGCAGTGAGGACGCTTTCCCTCTACATCTACAGATTGGTAGGAGGTGTTGAAAGCAAATCCCATTTCTCATTTTCATTGATGGTTTACTTTATGAACTAGTAGTATCTGCAGAGAAGAGTTTATGACCCAGGAGTAAGGTTCAATCTTTATAAACCCTTGCTTATCTCGAAGAATGTTTGAAAAGAATTGCACCGGTCAATTCTTCTAAACACTGAATGGCTTCATACTAAATCCTCATCTCATTTTTAGCTTTTCCAGATATGTTGGCAGATTTGGCAACAGCATGCTTGCATTTCTAACATAGCAACCCATGGAGGATGCAGGTAATGCTGTGCTTTTTAGACGAGGCACATGTTCTCATCTAAAACTAACTACTTACAAGCTATATATGTTAGTACAGCTTCAATCCTTCTATACTAATAATGATTCTTCCTCTGCTCAGGTTCAGTTTTCTATCAGGTCTCTGCTGACATTTGATGTTGTCAACAATAATTCAGACTATTGTGATATATGATGTACTATAATTACAAGCTTACATTATAGACAGATGCATACTCCGAGGGAATCCACAAATGATTCCAGTAAAAAATTATTTAAGGTTCCATTAAGACCAAAGTAAATTATTGTAGTGCTGGCCAACAAGGTGGATTACCTGCTTAGGAAAAGGCAGACATAGTTGTCTAAACTGTTGTTGCTTCTTTTTAAGTTTTAATTTTTTCTAACATTTGTGTTCTTGCAATATACCACTGAAGTCATCTGAGCTTGGAGTTCCATTTGAAATTAATGAATGATCTAACGGCAGATGAATTTATGTGAGAAGTAGGCTAGTTTTACCATGTAAACAGCATTACCAAATATTGTTTTCTGTTCCCAAATAAGTGTTGCCCAATTAAGCATCAAAGTGACAATAGACATTTGGCTGTTATTTGCTTTCCGGAATCATCTGGCTCCGTCTGTTCATTGTATCTGGGTTTTCCTGTCATCTTGACGTTCAGGCCAGTCCTGAAGTTGCACAATGCAAGTTGAGGAAGCAAAAGAACTGTTACTTAAATTGGCCCATGCAGTTTCTCATGACCATTATGGTTATTTGTTAGGATTTTCCATGGCCTGGGGTCTTTTTGCTTTGACTTTACTGTGGGCCAGAGTTGTATGGCTGCCCCATGAAATAAATTTAGTTTCTGTATTAGTAGCCGCATTAGAGACTACCAAGAGTTCTTAAACGTTTGTGGTGCTTTGGACACATATCGTCAGGTAAAGCCCATGGATTTGTCTCAAAATAATGTTTTTAAATGCATAAAATAAAACACATAGGATTGCAAAGGAAGCAAATTCACTGAAATAGTCATTAAGATACTAAAACATGATATATTCAAATGTATTTTATATGTTATATGCTGATTTATTATAATTGTCATAGTTTTAAAGTCTTGATGTACTTAATGATACTCTGAGATATTTGCAATAACCATTCTATGAGATGGCAAAATCAGAAGTCCTTTTAATGTGTGGTTTGCTGCCCATATTAACAATGGAAGGAAATGCTAAATTTCAGTTAGAGTATGGTAAAATTAAAGATTTCTTTTTCCACTCAAGTGCATAGAATTCCTGAATTCTATTCACAGACCCTTTTGAGATTATGAACCCTAGGTTCCAGAAGGATCTATTCAAATCTAGATTACTGCTATAAAAATCAAACACTTCTACTGAACCAAGTCACTTTAGTGGAAAGAGAAGACTTGTGTGGGGTGATTTTGGAAAACACCTCAATCCATTGAGCCATTCAGAGACAAAACATATATTAATATAGATCTTTAATAATAATATCAATAATCCCATCACCTATTGAGGTAAAGACAAATAACTATTGTTGAACTTATTGCTTCTAAGTTAGCTGATTGATCTTCCACCCACTGAACTGGCTGGTTAGTGACTTGCTCTCAAAGAGTTAGAAGTCAGCTTTCTAAATAGGGCTCACTAGTAGGCTTAAGGAGTGAGCATAGAACTAAACACAGCACATAGTTCCATCAGTCTAGCAAGCAGGCTTCATGTGTTGTAATCCCAGCACTTTGGGAGGCCGAGGTGGGTGAAATGCCTGAGTGCAGGAGTTCGAAACTACCGTAGGTGGCATGGTAAAACCTCATCTCTACTAAAATACCAAAAAATGAGCCGGGCATGGTTGCATGTGCCTGTAATCCCAGCTACCGGAGAGGCTGAGGCAAGAGAATCTCTTGAGCCTGGAAGGTGGAGGTTGCAGTGAGCCAAGACTGTGTCACTGCACTCCAGCTTGAACGAAAGAATGAGATTCTGTCTCAATAAAAAAAAGGACAACTTTCAGATGGCTTTTCCTTTGTAAACATATTTTGTAGTAATGTTGACCTGTATTAGTCCTCTTTGCCTGATTTGGGAGAAAAGCAATTTCAAACACATATTTTAGTTAGTCATTCTTTCCAGCTTTCCACAAAGCAGCAATGTCTTAAATTTCTCATTTCTGAGTTACTGGCTGACTCTAATCATGATACGCTGGAGGTAAGAGGAAGAGTTAGGGAGAGGCCTTGTCGGAGACCAATACTTTATATTTTACAGCATTTAAATACATTGTACACTCCTAATAGCCAGTGAAAGAGTTAAAAACTCACCCTCTATGGAAAAGTAAAAACCTAGATATTTTTTAATAAGCTCCTACAAGACAAAACATTTTAGAACAGCTACTCACCATATCACAGCATTGAACAAATGTTTATTATTTTTTTCCTTAATAATAACAACAACGTGTTAAAATGCTTTCCAACCAATCTGAAAGCTAAGCTGAGGAGGAAGGGGACGCTTGTCATTGCCTCCTCTCCTTTCAAGCCACCACAAATATTATGCTCTTGCAATTTTGTTTAACTTGGGCCGAATACACTTCATAGAGTACGGGCAAGGAGAGTTGGGTCCATCAAGAATAAACTTCAAAACCCTCTGACTTTGGGGCTTTCTTGTGTTATTCCACCTCAAACCCAGAGGATATGAAAGATGGGAAGATTAGTGAGGGTTTTGCCCTGGCTGTTCTTTTACTGAATGGCTTCATAAATGCCAATTGAAATAATTATCAAGCCATTATGATGATTTGCATTAAAAATGGTAACTTTAGCAAGCAGTCCCTGTGTGTGTAGGAGGGCAGTTGGGGGGTAGCGTGTAATATTATAAAAGGCCCATTGAAGCCATACCAGCTTCCTGGCTTCCCGAGGATTACCACACAGTAGTTCACAAAAAGGTTATTCTTCTAGCTCTATTTATACTCACAGTACTTACAGTGCACACTCGCAGCACACCCATTCCTGGTATTGATTTGTGCCTATGCCCAAATTATCATCTGGCACAGACAAGGCAGCAGCTTCTGGAGATGGTGATGCAATGCTTGGATCCTGGTAGAACAAAGAAAGGGCCTCTTCTTATCAAAACTTCTTTTTTTCTGCTAAGATAAAAATACCAGAAGCTCTGGGTACCATTTCCTACTTATTTTTTTTCTTGTTCACCCAGCTGTCTCATTAAAGCCAGTGGTTTACCCTTCACCCCCCTTTGAATGTCCACTTAAAAGAACAAGGCAGGATACTGTGGGGATCAAATTTTCATTTAATTTACCACTTTTCTTAGTGAGGGAGTCAGTTACCTTATAAATGGTATTATGAATATTTGTAAATGATGGTTTGTCAATATCTCGGACTCTACTGCTGGTGCAGTGAATGAGAGTGTAGTGTCTGACAACTGCTAATATCATAGGTGGCAGTTCTCAAAAGGTGCAGGGGAAGGAACACAGACAAGGTGTGGGACCATGTGGCCCTAAAAGCTATTACATGGGCCATGCTTTAAGTATTTGCTGAAGGTGACCGAACATGTGTTGTGGAAGAATTCAACCAAATAGGGAACACTTAATTCTCAAACTTGAGTATAAAAAAAAAAGTATGCCCTCAAATTGCCCAAGGAAATGCTTAATTATTTGGGTTGATAGACTCCATCCCAGAGAATCTGATTCAACAAATTCACTGTAGACCCAGAGATCTGTATTTTCAATAAACACCAAGGTGAGTTCAATGAGGTTGGAAGAATAAAGACTCATCTTAAGGGTAAGCTGGATACCATAAGGTTTTTGAACATTTCGTAAGAAACATGTTAAAAGACAAAATTAAAACAATTTAGTTTCAAATACAATTGGCTTTTATTTGCAATTCTTGAATTTGTCAATATCACATTCTATAAAATAGAACGAGTGTTCCAACTTCCTCAGCAGAGGAAGTTGGCTTTATAGTCAGAAAAGAGCTAAAGAAAATAGAAACAGAGAACAAAAGGCAGATTGGCGGTTTTGCAGTTACTTTCCTTATAGGATTAAAAGAGAGGAAACGTCCTTATTATGCTGACCAAGGTTGACTGGAATCTCCTGGTTTTGGGAAAACTGGCTCATCTCAAAGTTCAGTTTGATTACATCGCATTAGCCAAGCAACTTCATTCTGGTTGGGCCTGGTCCAAAACAATGGCCTCCTATAAACTTTAATAATCCTAAACAAAAATGACAAATTGTAAGTGTATAGATTAATAGATCCTCAAAAGAGCAGATATTTCTGCTATTCAGCAACTGCCTTAAAAGGAAAGTAGAGAATGTTTTGAGGACTTTAGAAGCCTAACTTAGGCTCACTTCTAGTAATTGCTGCCACCAAGAGGAGCCTAACTTCTAATGCCATAAATATTTTTAGCCTGTTTCCGAAATTTATAGAAATAAAACTCTAAAGGATGTTCTTTCTATTTTATTTTACTCAATATTCTATTTGTCAAGTTCGCCCATAATATTGACTATAGATGTACTCACTACTACCTTTCTTAAAAAATCTATTTTCTTAGCATTCACTTTGAGATAGGTGGGTCTTGCAATTATTGTTTTTAGCTCTTTGAAATTGTTATCTTTTCTTTTAGTAATGAGTCTGCTAGCTGATTCCAGGTGTCCACCTTGAGACACACCAAAATTAATTTTTGGCCATATGTTGTTTGTTTAATTAAATATACGGAAACTTAAAAAAAAAAAAAAAAAGATGGATTGGGAAGACAAAGGAGAATATAATAGACTTAAGGAAATAGGTGAACTTCAAGGAAATAACTGTGCCTAAATATTTGTTTTTAAGTTCTCACCTGAGTTGTTCCATGGAAAGAGTAGTTTTGTGGTTTTTGTTTTTTGGAGATTAACTTTCAAGTAGCTTTGAATAGCAGTTCTCAAAAGAAAGGGTCCTGCTTCTGGGGTTCAGACAGTAGTGTGTGTTCCTCCACAAGGCCTCAGCTCACCAGCTTCATTCCCTGGAAACAGATGATCCAGGGATGATCTGCTATTTAAACTACAAGCTCACCATTCATTACAATAATTTTCTTCAATATGTCCTCTTCTATTAAGTCAGATGTATTTAATGATTACAAGAATGCTTGTAATTGCCCAGGTCAGGATTTCCAAGTTCCCACATGACCTCTGGGCTCTCACACATGCAGTGGCATGTCCAGACTTCCAAGCACATTATTCTTTAGATTGATTTTCCTATGCCTTTTCTTAGAATGGGCTGGGAGGTTCCCTTCGTCTACTGTTTGTTTCTCCACATCACTGTTCTTTATTTGAAGGTACATTGGAAACCATAGTAAAGTCAGGGTTTCACCATATTGACCTCAGGTGATCGGCCTGCTTCGGCTTCCCAAAGTGCTGGGATTACAGGCATGAGCCACCGTGCCCAGCCTCTTCCTTGTATTTTATAGTTAGTCTTGGTATTAAGCCCTGACGTGATGGACCACACAGGTTGAATAAAGGGAAGATGGAAAAGAACTAAAATTCAATACCATGATTCCAAAATAACCCATATTAGAATCTGTAGTAAATGATAGATCCCTTTGTATTCTTCTTCTTCCATGAAATTCTGTGTTCAGTTAGAAATACAATATGTGTCAGATGGACGGTAAGTTTCTTAAGTATTATGTCAGTCATGTTTTTAGATGATAATGATTGATATTTACTCTTCAATAATTGCACAAAAATACTGAACGTAAACTAATGTGCAGTGTGAGCACATGTACATGTCAAGCGTCAGTGACAGATCTTCTTGTCAGAGTACCTTGAAGTTTTTCTTCAGTGGTTTTGACCATGATGATCTTCTGTCATAGTTTGCATTCTCTCAGAAAAAGGCCCTGACTTAAGGATTTGAGTGCAAATGATTTATTAGAGAAGATCTCCTAGAAGCAACCAGTAAAGGACTGAGGGGAACAGGGCAGGGAAGAGGAAGAAGCTCAACCACTGCTTAGGGTTTTAGGCCCAGCCTGAGACTCTGGGGTGTCAGAGAGTATAAATAACACCTTGGGTACTTAGAGTTCTCCAGTCAGATGAGGTAATTCGATTGCCCAAGAGTAACCAACTGAAGATCAAGAAACAGAAGCTGGAAGCTGGGTTTGTGGAGCTGGCCAAAGGAATCTAAGGAGATTTGAGCAGGACACCAAAGTACCTTCTACGTGAATTAATCTTATTTCAATAATCAAAACAATGTTATCTCTAATTGCACCAGAATACTTCAAAGCAGAAATCCACTTTAGAATCAACAGAAAAATATGGATGTGTCAGCCATGTTGTATGCAGTCAAATAACCCAGAAGTGAAGCTGATCTCACATGTAGTATAGATTCATATACCATGGTGTTTCTTGGAACTAAATTATGATTAAAGGATTTAAACACTAGAAAAAGAGCAAAACTATTGTAAAGAGGAAACAAAGATTTTAGCCAAAAAGGGAGATCAGAACCCTAGTGGTGATGTTTTCCACTTCAGTCTTTTAGGTGGATCTTAAATTGTTTGAAGACCTGAAAGGCATTTGAAGTTTAAAAGACTGAATATATTCTGACACAGTTTCTCAATTTCTACCTCCATTCTTCTTCATAAGATGCCGGTTGGTATCAACTGAAGATGTAGAGTTTAAGTTGCAAATAGTGGCACTGGGCCACCTAATTTACTTCTCTTAACTTTGGTATCTTCATTGATAGCCAGGAGATAATAGAACTTAATGCCCAGGATTTGTGTTATAATTAGATGAGTAAGCAAAACGCTTACCAAATCATAGGTACTCTGTAAAACACTGGTTATTAATAATGGTAAGAGTGTCAAAAATTGAAATTTATATGGCTACTCTTCCAGTTGCCTTTGCTGGATAGTAAAGCACACTGACAATTGGTGATGTGAGACAATCATTTTGTTATGCTCAGGAATTCTCTGATTAGGAATTAAGACAACAGTGAGGATGGCTTCTCTCTGCATCACAGTATGAGAGGCCTCAGCTAAGATCACTGAATTGCTAGGGCTGACTCAGGAGCTGGGGATGGAATTCTCTGGAGGCAACTTCATCTCTGACAGTAGAGGCTGCCTGTCATCTGGATACCAGTTTAGGCCATCAGCAGAAACAACTCACGTAACTTCTCCATGTGGTCTGGGCTTCTTCACAGCAGGGTAGGTACTGGTCAGTCAGACTTCCCACCTGGTACCTCAGGGCTTCAAAGGAAAGTATCCCAGATAAGAAGGCCTGAGGTGTATCATCTTTTCTGACCAAGCCTTGCAAGTCATACTGAGGCACAGCTCACCCTCATCTAGTTGCTAGCGAGTTGCAAATCCACCCAGATTAAATGGAAGGGGACATAAACTCCCCTTGTCAATAGGAAGCATATCAAATCATGTGAAATCATTATTTTTAACCACAAGATCCACAATAAAATAAATGAAATTCATTCTTCTCTATAGGTACATATATGTGAAGAATGCTTATTATAGAATTTTAGGCTATACCTCAACATTTTCTAATAGTCCAAGGCAACCAAAAAAATTCATTGGCTTACAGTTCCAATATCCTGGCAGGCAACTCCACTCTTACTTAGTTCTGTTGGCTCAAATATAAACCAACTTCTGGGTATTTTACTCACTGATATAACTTTGCCTAACATATAGAATTTCTGCTTTTCTCACTAATTTACAGTAGGAAAAGGTCCATAGAACACAGAAGTGCTAAGTGAAAGAAGTGCTTTAATAATTTTGTTTTCCTGACTATAAATTAAAACTAACGTTTTTAGCTAGTATTATTTTCCATACTCTGTTCCATAAAAAATAATTCCTAACAACCTGGTAATTGTTATTTTTTGAAAAATTCATGCATATCATAGATTTTTAAAATTTTGAAGGTGAATTTTAAAAAGCTAAATTAGATTCTTTATTACAGGACTTTTTAGAGTCTTAATTTTGGTAATAGGCACCATGAGATTCCAAGTGGTGGCTATTATTTGCAACTTATTCCAAATTTATTTAACACGAGGCAGGGTTATTGTTCAATAGAACAAACATTATAAAATGCAAAATAAGACAATTGATATGAATCATAATGGAACTGACTAAAGGGGAGAGGGGCTTTTCAAGTAGAGAAAGCTTTAGCTCCCCACATATCGAATGAGATAAAGACTGCTACTTGTGTAACAGATTACTCACATGACTGGCTGAGGTTGACTTAATGAGAAGCTTACAACTGTATCTTTTCTGTGTATGTGAGAGAGTGTGTGTGTGTTTGTTTCAGTAGTTTTTATTGGTAAAATCTTCAGGATTTATAATATAAAGAGATAAAAGTCAGTTTTACATTATTCAGTTCTCCTATTTATTTTTATCCTATGTTAAGTTCATTTTTATGTTCTCTGAACCCCTTTCCCTTTTCATTTCTTCTCTTTCCAACATGTTAACTAAAATGAGCAATGAGGTAGTTAAGATTTAGGACCAATTGGAATTCTAGCTACTAAATAATACAAAGCATTAGATAAATAATTGACAATCATGCTAATTATTGAACAGCATCAACAACAAAAACAATGGGCTGGCTAGGAAAATATCGCTTTCATGCTCATAGTTTGATAAAAATGCTATATAATTAAGATAAACTAGAAAAAACGGGGTTTGAGAATAGTAAAAAATTCAGGACTTTTTGAAATTTTCATTTTACATAGCTATGTTGTTCAATTTCTTGTGGGGTGGGTGTGTATTTGTGTGTCTCATGGTACAAATTAAAAGCAGAAAATAGTGTTATTCAGTTAAATATTATTCTAATTATAATATAACAATACTTGAGGAGATCTATGGTAGGTCACAAAACTGTTGTGAGTCTTCATCCCTCCATGTAATCATACTTTTTGGTATGCATACTTTTGGGGCCCTTCCACTCCAAATCTGGGGGCAGCCATGTAACTTGATTTGGCCAGTGAGTAATTAAGGAACATGACATAGAAGATTCTGGAAAAACACTTGTGAAATTGTGTTTGCTCTTTCTCTCTCTTTTGCCTTTATCATCACTGTAAGAACATGCCTAGGCTAGTTTCCTCAAGGAAGAGAGAGACAGAAGGTCAGAGCTGAATTATCTCAGTCCCCTTAGCCAAAACTGTCTTGAACCAGCTGACTTCTAGCCACTCCCCAGAAACATGTAAACTCAGACAAAATCAGCAGAGGCACTCAACTCATGCCCAGAAATCTTTATAAGTGTGAACAATACAGGCAACTGAGGCTTTGTGTTGTCAGTCACCCATCTGATATGGTTTGGATATATATCCCCATCCAAATTTCATGTCAAATTGTAATCCCCAGTGTTGGAGGTGGGGCTTCATGGAAGGTAATTGGATCATGGGGGTGGATTTCCCCTTTGATGCTGTTCTCATGATAGTGAGTGAGTTACTGTGAGATCTGGTTGTTTAAAAGTGAATAGCATTCCCCATCTCTGTCTCCTCCTCCAGCTCTGGCCCTGTAAGATATGCCTCTTTTCCTTCTGTAAGTCAGTTAAACCTCTTTTCTTCATAAACTATCCAGTCACAGGTATTTCTTTACAGCAGTGCGAGAATGGACTAATACACCATCATTACTAAGGGAATAGATAACTGAAACAAGATCTTTAAAATGATTTTGGGCAACTGCATTATTTTGCACAGACTCAGTCAATTAAGTAATTTCTCCTTAAAAGATCTGAATTTATGTTCCAGCTCTTTGTTTACATAGCTGTGCAACTATGAACAAATCACAACCCCTGTGTTTGTGGTCTTACTCTGCAAAACTGAGGTACCTTTCTTATTTACTTCTGATTGATATTTTAAAAAGTATCATCTAAAATATTTATTATTACGGTAAATCTTGACCACCTAAAAACCTTGAGTAAAAAGTCAGTTGGTAAAGCTTTGGAATAGGAATCTTTGAAACAATAAATTTACTGCTTTGTACATTGCATGAGCTCAGTAAATGAGTAAATGAATGACTACTGGTGAGGCTTTTCAGAGCAATAAGTGCTAGCACTTAAGAGAGGGTATTATTAGCACTGAGATGGCTAGAGTATTACCATATAAAAGGAAAAAAGAGACAGTAAAGTAACGAGGAAGGTCATTTTGTTGTAGAAAAATGTTGATGTATGTGGAAGATATAACAGATATGTAAATATCACCTTCTTGAGAGAAATAATAACCTAATGAAAAAGAAATGCCTATAAAAGTAAGAGTTGAATGGAGTGCAAATTTTAAGAAACTGGATGTATCTATAATTTAAAAACAAGATTTAAGTAAAATCCTTTTATAAGACCAAGAGTTACAATTTTACCAGTATAGTTAAGGTATATGGTATGCACACTCAATTCTATCTTTCCCCTGTTATTTTATACCCAGTGACATGTATGTATATGCATATATTTGTCCTCTATGCATTTACACCACCTCCTCAGAAACAGCCAATGTTATCAATTCTGTTTCCTTCCAGACCTTTCCAAGGCTTTTAAAATTCTTGTCTATAATCATATTGAATTATGCTGTTTTCTGAGATTTCTATAGTAATCAGATTATAAGTTTATATTCTTTTGAAACTTGCTATTTTATATTTAAAATATGGCTTGGAGACAATTTCATATCAGCACTTACACATCTACCTCATTTGTTTTAACCAATGACTAATATTTTATAGTAAGAGTCTACCATTCTTTTATTTGTTCATTCACTAAGAAATGCTCTGTTACACAAATACTATGTGCCATGCACTGTTCAAGATGATGGGAATACAAAAACAAGTGTCCTATCTTCAAGGGTTTATTTTATTTATGTATTTATTTTCGAAAAAAGAAAGAAAGAAAAAGAATAATAATAGTAAAAAAAAAAATGAAGGAGAGGAAGAAAGAGGAAGAGGGAGAGAGAACGGAAGTGTTGCTTTATTGCCCGGGGTAGAATGCAGTCTAAAAATGGGTATTGAAAACCTCATTTATGCTTAATAATGGAAACAGGAAAAAAAATAAAAAATTTAAAAAATGAGGGAAGAAAATAACAAACAAGCAGCCAACCAATATTTCATTTAAACCTGTGAGTACGTGTGATGTGGTACTGATAAGAGTGTGTATTTTGTGTATTTAAAGTAGAGAGTTCTATAAATGTTTATTAAGTTTACTTGTTCCTGATCTGAGTTTGAGTCCTGGATATCCTTGTTAATTTTCTGTCTTGTTGATCTGTCTAATATTAATGTTGAAGTCTCCCATTATTATTGTGTGGGAGTCTAAGTCTCTTTAAAAGTCATTAAGAGCTTGTCTTATGTTTCTGGGTGCTCCTATATTAGGTGCATATATATTTATGATCATTGAGTCCTGTTGTTACTTTGATCCTTTTACCATTATGTAATGTCCTTCTTTGTTTCTTTTAGGGTTTATTTTGGAGGGAGTGGAAGATATAATAAACAAACATACAACTTAAATTCTAATAATGATAATTGCCCAGAAGCTGGGCCAAGGAATAAGAAGTTTACACAGTTTGTGGAGTTATTTGGAAGAGGTGGTCAGGGTGGTTCTGTGACAGATGACATTTGAACAAGACATGAATGATGTCTTGGGGCGTAAGATGCAACAATCTCAGGGCAAAAAAATGCTGATGATGGGAATAGCCCTTGTAACTTTCTCGCTGTATGCCAAGCACCGTCTAAATGCTGTGTATTTACTCCTGCGATTTTTAACATGGCTCTGCAGTGAACATTGCCTCTTTGTTACAAATAAGAAAACTGAAGCTTAGCCCAGTAACTCTGTTAGTACAGCATGAAAGAAATGGAGGTGACTCTCAGATGCCTGCAGCCTGGTTTTAGCCTTGCTACTCTTAAAGGCCACTCTATACTGGCCCCAGCCTTAAGTAAGGTTCATCTTGGTTTGTTCAAAGCCACTGTGACTAAACCACAATTAACAAGAGCATGCCTTCTAAAAAGGCAAATTATTTTATTTATAAAAATCTCCCAAATACTTATATCCATTGCTGCAGACATATAATGATTCCATGCTGGCAGATTGATAGCCTTCCTTGACAGAAATCAAAGAGCTATTTTATTTTAAAGAAAATAACCTTTTTTCAGCATCCCCAGGATGCCTGATGTTTATCAGATGTAGTGGGTAAGGTTTAAACTACCAGGTAGTATATTGGAGGTGGAGGGTAAAATGATTTTTCTTAATCATCAGTCAGGTACCTGATCCCTGGAGGAGATCTATAAATGGATTGATTCTTGAGCAAATTTTAAATCTTGGTGGTAGAAAGATGTTAGTGAAACTTCAGTGATCCTTGCCCCAAAGCAAGTGGCTGATTATCTATCTATCTATCTATCTATCTATCTATCTATCTATCTATCTATCTATCTATCTATCTACCTACCTACCTACCTACCTACCTACCTATCTGCAAGTGGCTGATATACAAAGTGCAAGCTTCCAACTCCCCAGGTACTGTTAAGAGGAGGTTCCTATCTCCAAAGATCCAACAAGAAAATACAGTGATTTTTATTATAGCTGCACTGGAACCAGTTCCCACAGTTCAAGAGGAAAAAAGGGTGCTTTTCTGGTGTGTGAGCCACTCTCTAGAAGACAACAATCACCAACACCTACTTATTATTAGGACCCTTGTTTGAATACAGATGAACCAAAGGAAAGTAATTTGTTCTACCAGAAAGACACCTGCACACCTATGTTTATTGCAGCACTATTTACAATAGTAAAGGCATGGAATCAACCTAGATGTCAATCAATGGCCGATTAGGTAAAGAAAATGTGGCATATTTGTACCATGGAATATGATGCAGCTAAAAAGACCGAAACGTCCTTTGTAGCAACGTGAAGACCATCATCATAAGCAAATTGACACAGAAACAGAATTCTAAAAAAAATCTGTAAAATTCTATAACAAAAAAAAATTCTGCACGTTCTCACTTATAAGTGGGAGCTACATATTGGGTACTCATGAATATAAAGATGGGAACAATAGGCACTAGAGACTAAGATGGGGGAGCAGGGAGGAGAGTAAGTGTTGAAAAATTACCTATTGGGTACTATGCAGACTATCTGCATATTACCCAGTACTATATGTATTAGACCATTCTTGCATTACCATAAAGAAGTACCTGAGGCTGGGCAATTTATAAAGAAAAGAGGTTTAACTGACTGGTGCCTTTGCAGGCTGTACAAGCATGGTGCCAGCATTTGTTCAGCGTTTGTGGAGTCCTCAGGGAGCTATTACTCATGGAAGAAGGCATACCAGGAGCAGACATGTCACATGGCAAGAGATGGAACAAGGGTTGGGGAGTGAAAGTGTCACACATGTTTTACAACCAGATCTCATGAGAACTCACTTACTGTCATAAGGATGAGAACTAGAACTAAGCCATGAGGGATCTACCCCATGTTCCAAACACCTCCAACCAGACCCCACTTGTAATATTGGAGATTACAATTCAACATGAGATTTACAGGTGACGACATCCAAACTTACATCTCTGAGTGATAGGTTCAATCACACCCCAAACCTCAGCACCACCCAGTTCATCCTTGCAATGTACCCTTGAATCTAAAATAAAAGTTTAAAAATAAAAAAGAAAGCAAGGGACTTCTTAGAATCATGATGTCAAGTGGCCCTACCAGGACTTCTGTAGGGGGTAGCATTCTTTTCCCCAATGTTTCAATTTAGTGTATAAGCTTTTTTATAGAGAGAATATTTGAGAATATTTTCCTCTAAAAACAGTATTATCATAAGCCCTGCAGATAGCCTTTCCCTGACAAAGTTCTTCCAGAAATCTTTCTTATGTTTGACTCCTTTACTGGTTTGATCTCTTAAATAATTTTGTTTCCACTGCCTTTATGACAACTGTTATTACAAAACACTTTATTTCGCTGTTAATGCTGTAATGTATATTTTTGAGAATTTTTCTTATGCTTATGATAATTGCTTTAGGTTAGACAACCAGAAGTGAAATGGATAGAATGGGGGACTGCCACTTTCTTTCTTCTTTTTTTTTTTTTTAAATTTATTTTACTTTAGGAGCATACTAATCTGGCACTTTCTTTTTTAAAAAATGTAATAATATCAAATTCTATTTGATAAAAACATTACCAATTTATAGTAACACCACATATGCATTTCCTATTTCCCCAGACAATTGCCAATAATATGCAAAATGTATTACTGAATATTAGTGTAGTTTTATAACTTTTTATAGACTTACTAGCCATGTCTGTTCTCCTGGAGATTTCTTGAATATATTTTCCCATTTTATTATTTAGTATTTATTAGAACTCTTCTACAAAACCAATAAAGATTGGTGTTTTTATTAGGAAATTATGATTAACTACATTTTTATTCTGAGTATGATTATTACTGTATCAGTATTTTCTGTCTTTCAACAACAGCTTTGCTTTGCAGTTTTCTAGAAAAATAATTGAAAACCTATTTGATGTTAATCAATTAATTTGAATCCTGAATACCAGCACTCTAATTAACTATGATAAAATTATAACTGTCCGGATGTGCTATTCTTTGGGTACAGGATCTGCTAAACCCCAATTGGTAAAAATTTTAAAGTCTGTTTTATTCTTTCTGGGTTTCTAGGTTGTTTACTCTTAGAAAAGAAACACACACATACAATATCAAAACAAAGAACAATTTCCTGTTTCTAAGAAAAGTGTCTTTTAAAGATTTATTTAAGAGATGCAAATGACTTCCCAGTGAACATCAAATAGTTCTTACAAAACATTTTGATGAGCTAAGTGTAAACGATTCTGAAACATATGGATTAAATTTTCCTAGGAATCACTTGGGCTTAAAAATTAAAGAAAAAACACACAATCAAACTAGGTTTAGTGTTTGCCAACTCCAAGACATTTGGTAAATAGTTCAAGACAAATGACAAATCCCTAATATGGCCAAATTGGCCATTCTTTAATAAAATGGTATATATAAGCCCTTTTATAAGCTTCACTCTGTTTTATCTCCCACTGTAACAGACACAAGAATGCAAAAGTTTCCTAACTCTGGACTTTTTTGATGGAATTAAGTCTGCATCTGTTGACATTATTAGTGACAAATATTAAATAAATATAACTTATAATAAAAGTTTTTGTTTTTCTTTAGGGAACAGTGTTCAGGATCAACTCTTTTGATCAAGGGGTTCACCACCATATTTCTTAAGTATAATTAAATATTCCTGGTTGAAATTTTACTAATTCCAGTGAAATGTACTGCACACCCCCAATATCTTGGGATGATTCAAAGTTGTTTTAAAATCACTTTTTCCATTTATTTCTAAATTAATTCTGATTACCTGAGTATTTGTCACTCATCTGGGCAGTTTTCATTACACTATGGAGGAAAGTGAAAAGATAAACCAGATCTCCTAACGCTACTCTCAGAGTAAACAATGTCTCTTCTATCTGCGTAGACTTTAAGATCAAGATATGAGTAAAACCCAAGACTCAAATTATATATGTGACTTAATGTGATCAGGATATTTTTGTAATGTAATGTAGTGCAAGAGATGGGACTATATGTGATAGAACAACATTGTATTTAAAAAAAAATTTTTTTTAACAGTGTGAGTATAGAACTCTTATAATCATACAAATGCCGACGTCCGTAGGATTAGTCTTTGGAGATCCCCAAGCAGACAAACTAGATGGTGGTTATTTGTATTAAAATAGTCTTTGTTTTAGAAATTGAATCAACCAACATGAGAGTTTACTTGAAAATATGTCTTATAAATAATGCTTTTCATAT
Organism: Cebus imitator; assembly: GCF_001604975.1. Taxonomy (NCBI): domain Eukaryota; kingdom Metazoa; phylum Chordata; class Mammalia; order Primates; family Cebidae; genus Cebus; species Cebus imitator. The sequence continues at coordinate 5,307,738 of NW_016107346.1, read as the reverse complement.
ATGTTTAAGAGAAATTACTAGTCGGTTTATTTTTCAATGGCTTAGGTGTCAATCATGTTCTCTTTTATGGAATTTATGTACTCTCCGTCCTCCAGCCCATAGTAGGTTACCACTATTACCTCTTCTTAATTTGTCCTGTGTACCACCTCAACATACAGATATATCTTACTCTCTTACCCTTAAAAAAACCAAGTACATGAGATGATAGTTATATTAATTAGTTTGGTGTATTAATTCCACAATGTAATATATATATTAAAACCTCATGTGCTTCATAAATATATATAATTTATATTTTTAAAATAAAAATTAAAAAATATATAGATATACCTTTCTCAAGCATAACTTAAAGGAAGAATGTATCTACTTATAAACATTTTTTGACTCCCTGTGATTTCAAATTATTTAGCCTGATAATCTTGACCAGCGATGTAAGATATATATCATCATGTGTATACACACACATAACCTTATTTGTAAAACAAGAATAAAGAGTTCTTAAATGTTCTCCTAAGATTGAAATAACAGAAGCTTAAAGCAATGACAATTGTTTGAACTCTTTAAAAATCTTTACCAATTATAAAAACAATCAATATTTATGAAGCAACTATATATGTCAGGTATTAATCTAAATTTTCAGGATAAATTAGTAAGCATTGCTCCCACAGAGCTGACAGTCTAAAATATTGAACAGCATTAATACAATAGCCATTTACCTAAATGAAAATTACAAATAAGGTAAGTAACCATGCATAAAAGATCTTCCTTGAGAAGTTTGATACAGCCAGGAGGATCAGACAAATTTCAGAACAAGTAATAACTAAGATGAAGTATACAAAGATAGCAGAAGCTAAACAATGCGTTGGGTTTGGGAATAGGTAATGAGAGTTGGGAAAAGTATCCCAGACCACAGGAAAAAGCAGGCACAGAGGCCCTGTGATAGGCTGGGAAGTTTGAGGGACCTTAAGAAGTTGAGTATAGATGGATCACAATGAGTAAGGTGACCTGTGGCATAAACAAGACTAGAGATTAAATTTGAGGTTATGTGGATGAAAATCAGTTATAGATACTGTGGTTAATTTAAAGAGAAAGGGTACGTGAGATTTAATTACTTGCCAACGTTTTTGGAAGTCAAGGAGCCAAGCTTGAATGCCACAATGGGGACCTGGTCCAGGGAAATTTCAGAAAAACTCCATGGTTTCTACCACTGCATGTTTATAGTCACCCACCCAGAAGATGAGCACCAGAATGTCTAAGATATCCACCACCTGAGTTAGCAGAAGAACTGCACAACCTCGCAATATCCCCAAAGACCTTTACATGCTGTGAGAAAAGATATGCTTGGTGGGAGCCAGCCACACACATTTATATATCAGCAGCATCGGGGCATGGAACATGTAGGTTGGGAATTCTACCTGGGAAACGCAGAATTGACAAAACAAAGAATAAGTGTAATGGGAAGAGGAGGAGGTACACAAAAGGTTGAAGACATTTAAAAATGAAAGATGTCATACAGAGGTAGAGGCTGGCTGGCTATGTATTTGTCAACCGTTGACATTGTAATTAAAGCTGAGGACATGGATGAGAACACATATGAGATCATAAGTGGGAGATATATTCTACCATAGAATATTCTTTCTGTATTCGACTTGTTTTACAAGCTCTGCATTAAGTGCTATGTGTAAATAGTTCATAATCAAATGTAAGAAGCTACTTCCAAGCAAATAATTGCAACATAATATAGCAATGTTGCACTAAAGATTTGTATAGACTCTCATAGAAGAATGATAGAGTTGCTGAGGCAGAGAGCACTCATGTAACAGAGGAAACCCAAGGTAACCCAAATCTATGTCTCTTTTGATTCATTTATCCAGCTGCCAAACAGAGATCAGCCATGGGGTATTTCCTCAACACTTCACTTTCAACATGTCCAAAACTATACTTGTTATTTATTCTCCCCATTTCTTTCATGAATTTCTTCCTCTTTCTACAATTATCATCATGATCAACTACCAGATTCATTGTCCAAGCCTACTTCCTAACCGTTCTCCAATATCCAATTAGTCAACAAAGATTTTAAACTTCATCATGGAAATATCTCCTGAATCTGTGATCTTCCCTGGATACCTATATGAGAGCCATGGATCATCCACCCAATTCTCCACATCCATAGGTATCACAGAAGTTTTCTGGTAGGAATCTCAGCAGCCAAACCTCTCCTAACTCTAATGCTGGGCTCCACAAGCTTTGTTTCTGCACTTAGCCAAATGGCAAACAGTTTTGGCTTTGCAGGCTCTAAGTTCTGTGCTGTAAGAACTCAAGTCTGTTCTTGCAATGAGGGAGCAGGCATAATAATCTGTAAGTGCACGGGTGTGGCTGCATGCCAGTAAGGCTTTTGAAGTGTGCTAACTCCTGCTCAACTCCAGAAAAACATCAGAATCATCACCCTGAAAACAGATCAACTTCTATGCCTTTGCTATTTTCCAGTTTTGGTGGAAGAAAGCCCATATACCTTTACCCTTTGAAAAGATCCTTTATGGTTTATTCCTAAGCTGTTCTTCTGATTTCATCTTCTGCCTCCTCTGCACTACGTCCCGTTTTGTGGCTTGTTTTTATGATTCTGCACCTTTGCATGTGTGGTTTTTGCCTTCCTCTTCTTTCCTTGGAAAAATTCTCATCTTTTGTGCCCTTCTTAAATTTGAGTGCTCTTTGTCTTAGTATTGCTTTCATTTTTCTTTTCTAGATTTCCATACTAAGTTCTATTACAGCTTGGTAACATTATGTAGTGAATACCTGCTTGGAAGCTTTTTCTCACACTTGACAAGTACAGCACTTAACGCAGGGCCTGCTAAATGTCTGCTGAGAGAGTAAACAGTAAATATAAAATGTTAAAAGGAAAGTGTGAGTGAGAGAGTGGCCAGAGAGGGGAGATAAAGAGTGCAGACAATTCTTGTGAACGTTTGGGTAGTTAAAAAATAGCGGGGAGTGTAGATACTTCACTCTCACAACCATAAGACTAGCTATAATAAGCTGCTTTTTAAGTCATAACTAAGCTTGCAACTTGAAGAAATATAATAAAATAGGCACACAGATAAAATATGGAAATTTTCCCCAACTTCAGAAATTGTGAACAGTGTACAAGTCCACACAACCCTGCAATATTTATTTCATTCTGCCCATCTTGGTGCTCAGTTATGATAATCCTACCCATGACGTGTCTATTTTAAAAGAGTACTGTCAAGACAACAAAGCCTTTACTCATGGAAAAAATATCTGGAGTTTTGAAAATTCTAGCACAGTGGACAAGAGAATTGGCTCAAATGAGTCCATCTCACAGTTCCCTTGAAATTATATCAAGCAATTAATTCTGCTGTAGCTACACTTGGTGCTGCCTTTCTAAAGAATTTTGTGAGGGTATAATTTCATACTCTCCTCCTCAAGGTACACAATAAGCTCTAATCCATTTTGCATGAAAACATACTGCCAATTTAAAAGAGCACATGCTACAACAGAGAACTATTTACTGTTCAGCAACAGTGAAAGGATTTGTTGGTGTGTGAGCGATCTGACTCATTGTTTTGAGCCTCAGGACAACTCCATCTGTGTCTCCTGGATCATTTCACAGTTACCAGTACTGGGGAGAAACTTGGAAAGAGGGAAAACTAAGAACATATCACTTAGATATTATAAAATGGCAACATACCTGGGCAATTCCAATCAAATGCCTCTGGGCTTGGTCAGTCAAAGAGAAGTTTCTTTCAACAGATCTGTCTTTGGAGTACCTTTTTCTCTCACTCTGTGAGTCATTGGAGTGGACACTCCTGATGCCCTGTCCCCATCCTTGTTAGAATTCCTGTACCCTTCCTCTGCCTGCTAAGTGTGTTGGCTACTGAAGTTTCATAGCTCTTTTCTGGAGAATTGCCCTTGGCTGAACAGGAAGCGTTGCCAATGAGAGTGTCTGTGTGCCTGCCTGGCTCCCTTGCCTCAAGTTGGGACTGAGGCTATCATGAAATTGACCCTCCAGAACCTGCTATGGGATCAAGCTAAAGTCAGAACACACATCATACCACTTCTTTGCTCAGTTCCCCTCCCTGGCCTGGCTGGCTTTGCTATTCCTGCTTCCTGAGGACTCACCTTTAGTAAATCACATGCACCTGAAGCTTCATCCCCAGCCTCTTCCACTACTAGATCTCTCTACCTAGGACAGTTGTAGGTAAAGTGAGGAATCCCATGAGAGAACTCAGAAAAGCAGAACTCACAAAGGCAACCTAGTCAACAGTGAAATTCATAATGAAATGGAGGTTTCATGTCAGTAAATAAAATTATGTCTGAAAAGTCTCACTAATAAATATTAAATGTTATTAAATGTACATTAATCTTTGGACTGTTGAAATCAACACTGAATTTCCAAAATTCACATAATTATATCCAACACATGCACATATGTGCACACACACATTAATCATAAGGATTTAAAATATTCTGGAATTCCTTCATCTTTCCTTTTTTCCTTTCTTTTTTTTAAAAAATAGTGGCCAAAATACTGGCTTCCATAAGATTAGTCCCTGTTCTGGCAGACCAAAAAGGCAGAATCTTTCTAGCACAATTTTGTCCTCCAAACATTTTTAAAGTACCCAATTATCTGGCTTTGTATTATTTACAAAATCTTATAGTTATGGAGAAAGTTTTTTTTTTTTTAATCCAGTTTATCTCCCTAAATTAAAAGTGTCCCTATAAATAAGAAGAGAAGCTGTTTCTGTCAAAACTTTGGGTCTACTTAGGACTAATGGAGTTTCTTTGTTTCATAGGAAAACCTTTTGCCCTCAGACCAGCTGCTAAAGTTGAACACCACAGATGATTCTTTCAAAGCGATTCTGAAAAACCATATGCTGGAATCTAAATTTCTTAAACTTTACACACAAGATCAGAACTGCACATCTTAATAGCCATATAACTCTATAAAGAATTATCCCTGATTTCTCTGATAGATCATCACTGCAGAAGGATCTAAAAAAGGCTTCATAAAAGCATTCCACCTGTATTGCTGGCAGATGACTTATAAATGTCACACAGGCACAGGCTGACTACTGGCTCATAGAAGAAGCATTAAATGAACAGCGAGACATCTGCTGGTAAATACACAGCAAACAAAAAATGCAACCCAGAGCCAAACATGTGCACAGTGTGGGCCCCATCCCTGCTCATAAACCAAGCAATGTGTTCTGCTAATCATTAGCAGAGTTATTGATTTTAGATGTGTATCACACAGCTATAATTTTGTCAGAGAGTAGACCACATAAGTTGTTCTTTTTCTGGTTGTTTCATTTTGTCTTATTCCAAGAGTCCATAAATTGACGACTGGGACAAAAATTATAATTGACATCATCTGTGGGAAATATTTCATAAAACAACAGGCCCAGATGTAGGATTAAAGCCATGTGGTAGTAAAATACCCCACTGAAAAGGGGCCAGGTTCCATGATTTCTTAAAAAAACAGATGTGCTCTGTCTCCTTCCACCCCCCCCCCCCCCCCCCCCCCCCCCGTTTTTTCCTCTCTCTGTTCACCATTGCACTGGAGAGAGTTCATAAATGGATTACAGATGTAGGTTTGTACTTCAAAATACTAACTGTCACAATCTCTGGAATAAAATAAATGAAAGATTTGGAAAAATTACATTAAACTATTGTAAAGATAATGATGATTATGCAAACAGTTCTGCTTGATACTTATCTAGCATCTTTGGGCATGCGCATATGATCTCTCAGATACCTCAAGCTTGAGTTCAGGGAGTAGGAAGTAATTTAGAGGGTGTCCAAAATGTAGCAACGTGAGTGACTCCTTCTGGAAGCCCCCTGTTCTGAAGGGGAAGCTTTTATCTTTGAAGTTTCAACAAGTTGGTAGAAAGCTTCTCATGTACTTTCTATCTTCTTGAGGTGAGCTTTCTGGATAAAACAGGGCACGGGAAAATAAGAGCCCAATATATCTCAGCCTCTACTGATTCAAGTTCCTTTTATCTACATTATTGCTCTATAATTTCCCCTTTGGAAATGTTGCAAACCGCAAGAAAGGGATCCTAGGCCACAAACACAGGCTATATTGTGTAACGACTAATCTACAAGTGCTGTGAAGAACTGCACACAACCGGTTTTTGCCAAAGACCTCAATGTCATATGGAATCCATTGTAGTATCACTGATTACAATTAATTAATTCAGCATTTATGCTGTATCTCAGCGTCTACCTCCAGTAATATGCCAAGATGGCTTAGTGTTGGGAGAACACAATAAAGTGTAACAGAAACTAAATTTCCATCATGTGTCACTGTTAAAATTTCAATAGAATATCTACACTCTCCAACTCTCCCTTTTCAGACACTCAAAAACTGAAGCAAACAGTACGTAAATTTGTTTAGAAACCAGAGGAGGCTGACTACAATTTCCCTGCATTGTTTCTTTAGTTTGTCTTCTTGAAGTCAAATAAAAAATAGAACTCAAAGTACCAGCAAACTCCAGGAGACCTGAGCTGAGCAATAACTCACAAAGATCATTCTGATGCTCCCATTTCAGCATCTTCCTTTCTGCCAGTTCCTCACATACCCAGCTCAAGGCTGAACACCTTTGTGCTCCGTGAGATGAGTCTGAAAGAGATTATACGAATTAAAACAAACCAGATATTAGATGACTCCACTTTTATAAAATACCTACACATAGGCAATTTCATAGTGACAGAAAGCATATTGGAGGTTACCAATGGCTAGAAAGAGTGAGAAATAGGGAATTGCCACTTTTTGGGTATAAAGTGATATTGCTCCATGAGAGCTTATGAAAGGAGAAATTAATAGAATGGTGTGAGAGCAAGGGGCAAGACAAAACTGATTTTTCCCCGGGCACCAAAGACAAATCAGAACAATGTGTTTGAGTCTTTATGACTTCTAAATGTTATTATTACAGAGATGAGAGCTACAAATAAATGATCGATCCATCCCAACGTACGCTTGTTCTCAGAGGGCATGTAATAGTGTTTAAACATTATTGTGGCAAAATATGTATAATGTAAAATACACGATTATAACCATCCTTTCAGTGTGAAATTCAGTGGCTTTAGTTGCATTCACAGTGTAGTACAACCAGCACCACTATCCATTAAAAAAAGTTTTCATCTCCAAACAGAAACTCTATACCCAATAAGTGGCAATCCCCATTTCCCACTCTTTTCAGCTCCTAGTAACCTCCAATATACTTTCTGTCTCTATGAATTTGCCTACATGTAGGTATTTTATGAAAGTGGAATAATATAATATCTGGTTTATTTTACTTAGCATAATCTCTTTCATACTCATCTATATTGCCAGAGGTATTATATATTTCATTCCTTCTTATGATTGAATAATATTCCATTGTATGTATCTATCACATTTGGCTATCCATTCATCCATCAATGAATACTGGGTTGTTACTTCCTTTGGGCTGTTGTGCATGATGCTGATTTGAAAATTCGTGTAAAGATCTCTATTTTTACCTTTTTTTTCCCAACTATTTTGTTTACCTTGGAGTAGAATTGCTAGTTTATATGGGAATTCTATATTTGACTTTTTAGGAGCTGCCAAACTGCTTTCTAAAGCAGCTGGACAATTTTACCTTCCCATCACTGCCAGTAGTAATTATTATTGCCTTCTTCATAGGTGTGAAGTAATATCTCCTTATGATTTTGATTTGCATTCCCCTAATGACTATTCATGTTGAATATCATTTCATATGCTCGTTGGCCATTGTATTTCTTTGAAGAAATGCTTATTTAAATACTTTGCCCATTTTTTAATTGGATTGTTTGTCTTTTCGTTGTTGAGTTGTGGGAATGATTTATATATTCTGGCTGTTAACCTTGTTCAGCTATATGATTTGCAAATATTTTCTCCCTTTCCTTAGGTTGTTTTTTCGCTTTCTTAATCATATCCTTTGATGGACAGAAATTTTAGTTTACTGAAGGTCAATTTATTATTTTTTTTCTTTTGTTGTTCATGCTTTTGGGACCATACATAAGAATTTATTGCCAAATCCAAAGACATGAGGATGTTCCTTTATGTTTTCTTTGAGTTTTATGGTTTTAGCTCTTATATATAGATTGTTAATTCATCTTTAGTTTCTGTTTCTTAATAGCGTAAGAGTCCAAGTTCATTCCTTTACATGTGAATATCCAGTTGTCCTGGCATTGTTTTGTGATGAGAGTGCATTTTGATTCAGATTCCAAAGCAGGGTGTGAGGACCAAAGTTAGGGGGCCAAGGATTAAACTTCTTATTTCTCTATGGAATTCTTTATTTATCAAGTGGGCTGTACTGACAGACCTATATTTGATATAATATCTATTTAATTGCTGTTCTATTAGAACACCCAGTTTTATTTATTTTTTCCACTAAAAACCACTAGAGAGCTTTGAAGTTACAGAACCACAGCAACAAAGTGTGTTTCTGTGGTCACAAATACTTGATTATTGGAGGGTTAAGATGAGGGGAAAACATCTATAGGGAGGAGAGAAACTAACCTGATATTGATCACATGGGGACCTGGCCATCTACTTGGGTAACTGGCTGGGACCTCAGTAGCAGAGCAGGAGAGAAAGGGGAGAAAAGCACTCCAATTCTGAGCTTACAAGAAGAGCAGGTAAAATTGGGCTTAGCTTGAACTGGTGAGAAGTTGATCTGATCAGTAGAGTAGGTTGGTGGAGGTGAGAAGATAGGTGAGCAACAATCCACTGAGTTGCCAGTAATCCACCAGTGTAGGAGGGACATTACAGCCTTGAGTGGGAAGATGAAGAGAGGAGTCTGATCTTACCTGAGAGGTTGATAAAGAGAAAGACCACCTCTCAGAGAAATCATTCACACCATTTCCAGTTTAGAATTGAGGTACCAGATAAAGAAATTGAAACAGAAACCAACACACAGATTGACAGAAAAAAAGATCTTCAGGGATCATTTCAGGGACACCATGAGGACTATTAGTTCTTGAACAGCAAGACTCAACCAGAGCATATCTAGTGAAGGGGATTAGACTTCTTTACAATTGGGTCAGAGTCACAGGCACTTAAGCCTGAACATGAAGAGTGCTAGTTCTCATAGCCATGCTGGGCTGGCACATCAGAGGCAAGCAGAGGAAGGTAAGCCCTGTGGGAAGGAAGGCCAGAAACAACTGACTTCCTGCACCTGAGGCAACTCCTCAGCCTCTCTCTCCATAGAAGAGGCAATAAAGCTAAAGAATTTATTTATGAAGCCAGCTTGACATAGTATTTTAAAATTATGTTTTCCTAAAGTTAGAGAGTTCAAAAATCACATAACTGGAGCGTAAAAAACAAAGCTGAGAGTTGACCCACTATAGAATTTGATGGCATTTTGTTTCAAGAGACAGCGCCATGGAAAGGACAATTGCAAACTCTATCAGTGGTTTCATGGTCATCCTACAGAGTCATCTGCGTGTGCTGCCCCTTAGGAATAGTTGGAAGCAACAGGGAAAGTCAAGAAATCCCATAATGTGACCCTCTTAGACAAAGTAGAGGAGTCTAAGACCCTAGGAAATGGTCATTCAATCCACCCTGTGTCTGAACCAGTCAATAGTAAGAAGTGTTAGAAACACAAATAAGAGCTGTTGAAAAAGAGAAAGACTTTGAGTATAAGAAGTGGCTAGGCTAAAGTCTTTGGATCAGATGCTAATGTCTCATTCCTGGTATTTACTTGGATTGCACTGTCTTTGACATTTCCTTGTCAGCTTCAGATTTTCACTAAGTCCTTGCAGTGCTTGGGGAGCCGCGCTGAGTCAGGCAATCTGATGAAATGCATAAACGCTTCATCTCACATTCACTGGAACAGATGTCTTAAATACCCTTAGTGTGTTAGTTGGGCTACATTTCTCCAAAAAATACATAACCTTGTTTAATAACAAATGGGCAAAAACAAAAAGGAACCTGTGAAAATGGCAGGACTTCTTTGATGTTCTCTATTTCAAAATGCGATGAAAGTAACTTCAGAGAAAATATTTTTATTTTCCCTTCACCAATGGCTAAAACAATGAATAGGGTTGAGAGACTTGTTGACTCTTGAACCATCAGGCTTCCTTGTTCATATGCATAGTAGAATAAGGCAAGATTATTTTCTTGATATGCTGTTTTCATTTCATTGTTTCCCAATTCAAATCCCTTAATTACTTGTCTATGGGTTACTGAAAAATGGCACTGAATAATACATTTTCAGTTCTGTAAGAAATCCTAATATACATCTAACCCAATCCCTTCTCTTTGATAGGAGGGGAAACTAATGCTCAGATAGAAGGAAAAATGTTAAGTCTCACAGTTCGTCAGTGAGGAATCCAGGTCTGGAACTGCTTCTGTCTGCCAGTGTCATGCCCTTTATGTAACTGGATCACTGCAGACTGTGTAGAGCCCCACACCATGCCTCTGTGTTCCTTTCCAGCTTCATCTTCAGTCCTATCTCCCCTAAATTTCCCTCGTTGCAATTCTTCAAGTTCCCCACAAGCCTGAAATATCCTCTCTCATCTTCTTTCTCTGTTCAAATATCTTCCATGAAAAGACAAGCCTATATTTCCCGAGAAATTTTTCTAACCAGCACCAGTCCCAGGAAGAATTAATGTTAGTGGCACTCATTTGTCACATTCCTTTATCTACTTTTGCCTGTATTTAAAAACTTCTGATAAACATAAGAGTGTAAGAATTCAGAAGTGTTAGCTTTTGTTCCTGGATGACTTTATATTTACTAATCACTCCATCACATTATTGAAAAATTTAGAATGCACTTAGGCTTGCCAAATGACACAAATAAATGGATAATACGGTGGATTCCTTCTGATGTATATATGTAAGAAATGTCAAAATTCCACAAAATGAAAATAAAAAATATCATTTCAACTTCTGAGATAATATTAACATTATTATAGATTAGCCATTGAAATTTTTTATAAAAAGTTAAAATGGGTATAAATAAGGAGTGCCTTTAAGAGAAAGGATCTGAGATTGAAAGGTGAAGCAATTCAGCCAATTTGACATGTAGCATGACTGAAATAGCTCTTGGGTCTTTTGGCTCTATTTTCTCCAGCCTTCCAAACTTACATTCATAAGCTCTTTCTTCACAGCATGAGGATCACAGTATTCTTTTGAAACCCAATAGATATGTGGCAACCCCAGGTAACCCTCATTATATGTTCTGCTATTGCCTCTACACTGTCCTCTAGTTGAACTGCGGTTTTGCACACAGACAAATTCCAAATGGATGGGGATTTCACCAGTTTTACTGATTTGGCCAAAGTTCTTAGCACCAGTCTTGCACTTTAATATGGCACTATGGTTCAGTTCCCATAGTAACGAAAGATGAAAATCCCATTATTATCTAAGATGAAAATCAGCTGTACACATAGTCCATATTTTCAGCAGACCATTTATGTGAACTAGAGCCAATGTACACATTAAAATCTCCTTACAAGTTGCCCATCACCTTATTCAGCAAAGTGGCTTCATTGCTGGGAAAAAAAGAGAATAGGTTTTGCAGAAGAATAGGAAATGTTGGCGACCAAATGTATTCTACAGAAAAGAGATCTAGAGAAGTGACAAGTCTATGAAATGATTTTTTAAATGAGCCTTATCAAAGGTAGTAACAACAGGGCATTTTTTCTTTATCAGGAAAATGAAAGAATACATAGAACACAGAATTAGAATATCTGGAGAGGTTAAACAAAGGCAAAAAGTCAGCTCTTTAATGGGTAGTAAATAAATCTACATCCTCTGCCTCTATATTTGTATATTTATCTGTCTAGCTACACAAATTAGAGCTACTTTAATCAGGCTAATTTGAGCAAGGCTTCCACAAGGTTTAACTGGGAATGGTTTAATAATATTTCTCTCATGATCCATGTGATCTTCACATGATTAAGTTGGTCAGTGATCACATGGGAATCAGCTAAACCTTGAAGAAAAAGGCCTAGGCATGCTATACAGTGACAAATTTATTGGAGGATATTAACTAATATGCCTTTCCTCACTTCCTGCTTGCCTTTGACCAACATCAACTTGAACTGCTGGAGGTTGCCTTTAATTGCTCCAAAAAGAGGCAGAGAAAAAACAAACAAACAAACAAAAATCAATTTATTGGTAAGTCAGACAGTTTCCCAGGAGAAAACAAATATTTGTAGAAGGTTTTACAAATTAACTAATTTAAAACGTCTGGGTATGGTTAAGAAAACCAGCAAGGAATAGGAAAGCACCAGGAACAGTCCAGAGAAAGCTTTATGACCACTAGCCTTGCACTACCCTAAGCAAGACTGGTGAGTGGGGTTACTGATACCAAGAATGTGCTGTGGCTATGGGCAGGGAATGGAGTCACTGCTAGAATCCTGGCTTGCCAGGGAGGGAGGAAGGCAAATCACCCTTACATTTTTCTGCTATGAATTCCAAGTCTTTGCAGGTGCATTCTGCAGCTAAACTCAGTGGTAAGCCAGAGGTCATGGAAGCACAGAAGTTACGATTTGTAGAGGACAACTTTCTGTGGCCAAGATTAAACACAGATTTTTTTTTCAAGAGGGACAAATGGAACATAAACAGTATACCTGACTTTTAAGTACTGCAACTTCTTTTAAAACTGAAATTTAGACTTCAGATTCTAGGAAAAGAAAGTAGACATACTTTTCCCTATTCCTGAGTATAATTTTAAAACCTGACTGTGATAGACAGATGTTATAATAGATAAATAGATATACAGACAGATGATAACTATATGTTAAATAGATAGATGATAAGTAGATAGATAGACAGATAGAGAGGCATAAGACTGAAAAGTGGAAAGAAGAATGTAAATGATCTAGGGAACTCAGGACAAAAGAAGAAACATGATATGATTGTCTGGTTTGGGGATTTTCTTTTTCCTTGTACAAAATTTGGAGGTGATAAAGCTGGCAACGAATTAATGTCAATCTGTGCAGACAGAAAAAAGCCACAACAAAACCCTGTTCTCTTTAGCCAAAGTAAAAGGCAGCCTAGTGAGACCATAAATAAAATATTTTAGAGAATAACTAGTGTGTTCCAGCTAAACTCCACAGAAAAAAACTATGTCCACCCCATCCCCATGCTGGCAAAGGCTGAGTGATTAATTGAAGGATCCAACCTCACCAGGCTACAAGATACCTTAGATCTCCTGCTGAGTGATCAGAGAAGACTTAAGTAGGGAACCAAAATGTTCAACCATGCTGAGTCATTACAAGTTTCCTCTTTTCCTACCATGTTAATGAAGACCAAATAGGGAGCAATCACTTCCATTCTTACCTGCAAGTAACAAGGTGTCCCTCTGTCTTCTTGCCGGGGTGGTATGAGAGGAGGCCTACAGAGAATCAAAAATTTCACCTCTGCTCATTACTAATAAGGCCATCCCTCCACCATGGAGTTAGTGGAGGCCATGTGGAGAGCAGTAACGATGCACACCTACTCTCCCTAGCCAGGGAGCAGTGACTTCATCCCTCTGCCCATGGCCACTAGGTATCAGTAATTAGGTATCAGTAACTCCACTTACTACTATTGCTTAGGGGAGTAACAAGCCTAGGGCCCATAAGGCCTCCTGATAGCTGTTCCTGCTACTTTCACATAATTTGCTGGTTTCTTAAACTACAGTTGAACCTCTGTAATGATGGCTTTTCCCTCAGTGTTCAGTGGAAATTTAGTGAGAATCCTAAACTTCTACCTCCACTTGACAGTAATGAAGTGGTACCTCATCATTCCCTACAAAAGTGGTATCAGAAGAAGCCAGTTAAAACAAAAGCCTGAAATAATATCTCAGTCTTTTAATGTCTTGATTCCTTCTTTATTCTTGAAGGATACTTTCACTGGAAATAAGATTATGAGTTGACAATTCTCTTCTTTCAATACTCAAAAATGGGCATCCTACATCCTTCTAGACCCTTGTGTTTGTGTTGAGGGGAGCTGATCATAGTCCCAGAAGACCCAATCCCTGAACACCAGAATCCTGAATGTTGAAATCCCAAAAGAAAATAAAATTCTGGGAAAAATAATTTTAAAATAAAGATATTTATTTACATTGCTAAAAGGAATTTATATGAGAAACATGAAAACAACAGAATATTTTATAGGCTATTTTATATCATAAAACAGGCAATAAGAGCATACAAATTTTTGCAAGCATAAACACTCAGATATACTAATGGCAGTTGCACAGGTAAAGCAGAAGGAGACAAACTATATATGAAAAAACTGCTTATATAGCTGCAGTCATCTGAAATACCACAATGGATGACCTGAGTCTTTTGATGAGATCGATCAAAAACCATGATGGGTCACCACAGCATATACATCACCCAAAGAGATGAGATCTTGAGAAACTTTATCTTTCACAAATATAGATGTATAAAAAGGATATCACTTCATTTATTAAAGAAGTTCGACATTTTAAAATATCCACACGATGCTTTCACACAAATTTAGCTTTGCAAGAATACAACTTTGTGTAGTCAAATTTGCAAAATAAACACATAAAACAAAATAGAACTCTCTAAAAGTTTTTGCACAATTCATACATCCGCATATGAGATGATGTGAAGATCAAATACATAGCATGGAGTGTTATAAAAAAAATAATGACAACAATTTAAAATAGTGGAAAAATAAAGCAAAAAATACTGAAAACAAAATTTGATATATGAAAACGTGTATTGTAGGGATAGGTTATGGGCAATCACACAGAGGTAGCCTGTAAGAGCTGGCTGACTTTCACAATGATTAGGTATAAAGTCTTGCATCATGATAAATAGTGGCTTTTTTGCCCTTAAGGCATGGCTCTACTTTGAGAATATATTCACATTCGTTTTCTACATGGAGCTACTGTTTCTGAAATTATTCTATGATGTACTACATGAATTTTTTCAGTGCTTTTATGTTGTTTTGGATTCACAGAAATTCATTTTGCGTGGACTCATATGCAGACTACAAATTTGGTGGAAACAATACTGGTGATAGAACAGCAATACTGATGCCTAAATGCCGTTTTTATCCTGCCATGCACATTATTTTATTTTATTTTATTTTTTTGAGACGGAGTTTCACTCATGTTACCCAGGCTGGAGTGCAATGGCGCGATCTCGGCTCACCGCAACCTCCGCCTCCCGGGTTCAGGCAATTCTCCTGCCTCAGCCTCCTGAGTAGCTGGGATTATAGGCACGCACCACCATGCCCAGCTAATGTTTTGTATTTTTAGTAGAGACGGGGTTTCACCATGTTGACCAGGATGGTCTCGATCTCTTGACCTCGTGATCCACCCGCCTCGGCCTCCCAAAGTGCTGGGATTACAGGCTTGAGCCACCGCGCCCGGCCTGCACATTATTATTTTTAAACCAGTTAATTACTTTGCTGGCTTCTCAGGCTTTGGAGTGTCATCAGCTGGAAGAAATGACAATGCTAGCAAACTAAAACTTTTGTCAAACCCAATGCTAAGAAACTAAGAACCTTGTCATTGTCATATCATGGTCAATCCACTCATCTGAATTTTCCACCAAATTCATTGCCTGAATGGAAAGAAAGAAACATGAACTTTACTGGTAACATCTTGAAATTCACTTTTAGAAGCCTTGATCATATTTAATTCTAAATCTGTCATTATGGTTTGGGGATTAAATTGAAATCCATTTTCATGTACAAAGTCCACCAAATCTTCAAACAAGCACTTATAAAGTGCTTCACTTTTTCCAGTCATTAATGCATAACTGAGCAGATAGGTTCTAGATTTTTTTTTTATCCAAAAGGGTATGAGTTGTATATATTTCATAAAAAGCAATAGGGACAGTTTTGAAAATGCCATCCATTAGCCAAAGGGAAGCATGTGCTAATTCTTCTGTTAGAATTCGTGGTAAATATAAGAAATATATCTTCTTAGTCACATCGCTAATCAAGAATAGTTAGCCATACAATGTGTTTTGCAATACTGAAGAAACCTCAACATCAGCAAGTGTCTTTGGTTCAGAAGATCACTGAGCTTGTCAACGTCTTTTATCTTCTAATAAAGGGCATTTTTTGAAGGCAATTATGACACTATGTTTGAAGAGGCAGAAGTCATACGCTACTGAATAATTTGACAGAGGAGATTTCTTGTATTTTTTTACCTGCATTTTCATTGCCTCTGTGATCTTTGAAACACTCCTTGCACTTGTATTTGGAGAGTGGTTGTGTTCTACAAAGTGTGTGAACCTATACTATACATTTGAAAGTCTGTTAATTGTTCAACTGTTGCAATTAAGTGATTTTCTGCTTTGGAACACCAATAATAATTAGCTTTTAAACTTTCATCTTTTATCATTAAATCACTTTCTACATTTAACTTATCACAGCCTTTTTTAGAGAAAACAATTTCACAGGTCTCTTCTATTGTGTTATAAGGGATGCAGTAAGAAAGAATGATACTCACCTTCCCTAACACCAAATTGATATTAGTCAGGGTTCTCCAGAGAAATAGTACAAGTTAGTTATATATATAGTTATATAAAAGGGAATTTTTAAAGGGGAATTGGCTCATGCAATTATGAAGGCTGAGAAATTCCATGACAAGCCACCTGCAAGCTGGAGACCCAGAGATTCTGGTAGCATGACTCAGTCCAAGATCAAAGACCTCAGAATCGGGGAAGCCAGTGGTGTAATTATCAGCCTGAGCTGAAAGTCCTAGGAGCCAGGGGACTGCTTAAGTCTTAGAGGCCAAGGCTGGCAAGTCTGGAATTCCGACGTCTGAGGCAACAGAGGGAAAGTCTGTCCCAGCTCTTAGAGAGAGACGAATTTGCCTTCTGCGTTTGCCTTCTTTAGGCCCCTGGGCAATTAGATTGTCCCTACCACCACTGAGGTGAATCTTCCCCATCTACTCCTCTCAGGCTCATAAACTAATATCCTTTGGAAGCATCCTCACAGATACACCCAAAATAATGCTTTATCAACTTTCTAGATATTAATTAATCCAGTCAAGTTGACACCCAAAATTAACTCCACAAGTTCACCTTTTGTCAACTTGGTACCCATACACATTTCCTTAAACCATGCTTAATTTCCAAATAGAGGCGATAACAAGCTAATAGTTACATGGTACAACTATCCTGTGATTTTTACATGTTAGGGATTTTAGACTAGGAATTTCGACTTCATGGATTTTGATCTTTTGTGCTTTGAGCATTCAGGATTATGTCACTCAGGTTGAGTCTTTTGAGATTATGATCCAAACCTTTTGTTGAGAAATCTACTCTCATTTGAATTTTCTTATCTTTTAGGTAAGAAATCATTTCCTTCTCTATGTTTTCAAAAGTTTTTGTTTGTTTGTTTTTGTCTTTAGTTTTCAGAAAACTGACTATGATGTGGTTGGGTGTGAATTTCCTTGTGTTTATACTATTTGGAGTGTGCTCAGCTTCTTTATTTATAGGTTTATGTCTTTTATCAAATTGGGAAGTTTCTAGCCATTAATTCTTCAAATAGTGTTTTAGCCATGCCCCCCCACTTTTTTTCTTATTCTGGAACTCCAATGATATCCCTGAAAAATCTAGTTTTTTCTTCTTATCTATTTTTTATGTTGTTCATATTTGTTAATTGTATTATTTGATCTTCTGTTTTAATGATTATTTCCTGTGTGCCCTCCATTCTGCTGCTGAGCCCATCTATTGAGGTTTTTATTTCAATTTTTGTATTGTTCAGTTGCAAAAATTTTCATTTGGCTCTTGTTTATACTTTTAGGCCTTTTCTAAGTCACTCTATTTTGTAATTTTTTCCAAATTTGGCTTTAATTTTTCCTTGAAGCATTTTTATCATGGCTGCTTTAAAATTTTTGTCAGGTAATAGTAACATCTCAGCATTTTGATGTTGATTGTCTTTTACCATTCAATTTGATATCTTTTTGGTTCTTGTTATGGTTAGTAGTGGAGAAACAAAAAACCAGAAAAGCTAAAAACTATTTGAAAAAAAGAATAAAGTGAGATAAATAATTTTATATTATTTAAAAATATATAGTTATGTTAATCAAGGCTGGCTGAATGGATAAATATAGATCAATAAAAAAATTAAGAACTCGAATCAAAACTCACACAAATATCTTCATGTGATTTTTGACAAAGGTGCAAAATTAATAAAGAAAAGACAGACTTTTCAATAGACGGTGCCAAAAATTTAAGCTTGGATAGATCAAGAAAGAAAGTAAAAGAGCTTTCATCTAAGTCTCACATCTTATACAAAAATTGACTGAAAATTGACTATGGACTTAATATAAAATCTTGTAAAACTTCTAGGTTCAAAAAAAAGCATTGAAGAAAATCTTCAGAATCTAGACTTAGTAACAGACTTAGTCATTCAGAAAACGCAATTCAAAACTGCAATGAGATATCACAACACACCTAAAATAATAGATAAAAAATAATGATAATACTCAATACTGTTGTGTATGCAGAGAAACTGGATCATTCCAATATTGTTGGTAAGAATGTAAAATGGCACAATCATTCTGCAAAACAGTCCATCAGTTTTGTTTTTTTTAAAAACTAAGTATGTAACTACTATATTATCCAGCAATTTACTCCTGCACATATTTGCCAGAGAAATGAGATACACATTCACAAGAAAAGCATTTTTTATTATTATTTCAATAGTTTTTGGGAAACAGATGGTGTTTGGTTACATGGGTGAGTTCTTTAGTGGTGATTTCTGAGATTTTGGTGCACTCATCACCCAGTGTACATTGTGCTTAATTTGTAGTTTTTTATCCCTCACCCCCTTTCCACCCTTCCCTGCAAGTCTCAAGAGTCCATTATATCATTCATACGCCTTTTTACCCTCATAGCTTAGCTCCTACTTGTAAGTGAGAACATATGATGTTTGATTTTTCATTCCTGAGTTACTTCACTTGGAATAATGGTCTCCAGCTCCATCCAGGTTCCTGCAAATGCCATTTTTTCATTCCTTTTTATGGCTGAGTAGTATTCCATTACACACACACACACACACACACACACAATGGAATATTATAAAAAATCAGAACTATATATATTATGTATATATTACATTTTCTTATTTATTTATTTAAATTATATTTATTATACTTTTAAGTTCTGGGGTACATATACAGATCATGCATGTTTTTTACATAGGTATACACATGCCATGGTGGTGATTTGCTGCATCCATCACCCTGTCATCTACATTAGGTATTTCTCCTGATGCTATTCTCTCCAATCCCCCCACCCCCTGCTATTTCTCCCCTAGTCCCCAATGCCCCAGGCCCTGGTGTGTGATTTTGCCCTCCCTGTGTCCATGTATTCTCATTGTTCAATACCCACTTATGAGTGAGAACATGCGGTATTTGGTTTTCTGTTCTTGTATCAGTTTGCTAAGAATGATGGTTTCCATTTTCATCTGTGTCCTTGCAAAGGACATGAACTCATCCTTTTTTATGGCTGCATAGAATTTCATGATGTATATATGCCAAATTTTCATTATGCAGTCTGTCATTGATGGACATTTGGGTTGGTTCCAAGTCTTTGCTAATGTGAACAGTGCTGCAGTAAACATATGTATGAATGTGTCTTTATAACAGAATGATTTATAAACCTTTGGGTATATACCCAGTGATGAGATTGCTGAGTCAAATGGTATTTCTATTTCTAGGTCCTTGAGAAATCGCCACACTGTCCTCCACAATGGTCGAATTAATTTACACTCCCACCAACAGTGTAAAAGTGTTCCTATTTCTCCACATCCTCTCCAGCATCTGTTGTCTCCTGATTTTTTAATGATCGCCATTCTAACTGGCATGAGGTGGTATCTCAATGTGATTTTGATTTTCATTTCTCTAATGACCAGTGATGATGCGCTTTTTTTCATACGTTTGTTGGCTGCATGTTACATTTTCTTTATCAACTAGTTGGTTGATGGGCATTTAGGCTAGTTCCATTTTTTTGCAGTTGAGAATTGTGCTGATATAAACATAAATGTGCAAGTGTCTTTTTCATATTATGACTTCTGTTCCTCTGACTAGATACCCAAGTGTTTTCCAAAATGGTTGCACTAGTTTGCATTTCCACCAAGAGTGTAAAACTGTTCCCTTTTCACAACACTCATGCCAACATCTATTATGTTTTAAGTATAGCCATTCTTGCAGGTGTAAGGTGGTATTGCATTGTGGTTTTGATTTGCACATTCTTGATAGTGATGTTCAGCATTCTTTAACATGTTTCTTGGCCATTTGTATATCTTATTTTGAGAATTATCTATTCATGTCCTTAGCTTACTTTTTGATGGGATTTTTTGTTTTTTTTTTTTCTTTTTGACTTGTTTCAGTTCCTTGTAGGTTCTGGATATTTGTCCTTTGTCAAATGCATAGTTTGCGAACATTTTCTCCTAATCTGTGGGTTGTCTGTTTTCTCTGCTGATTATTTCTTTTTCTGTGCCAGAGCATTTTAGTTTAATGAAGTTCCATCTATTTATCTTTGTTTTTGTTGCATTTGCTTTTGAGATTCTGGACATGAACTCTTTGCCTAAGCCAATATCTAGTGGAGTTTTTTCGATGTTATCTTCTAGAATTTTTATGGTTTCAAGTCTTAGATTTAAGTCTTAGATTCATCTTGAATTGATTTTTATATAAGGTGAGAGATGAGGATTCAGTTTATTTTTCGATGTGTGGCTTGCCAATTATCCCAGCACCATTTGTTAAATAGAGTGTTCTTTCCCCACTTTGTTTTTGTTTGCTTTGTCAAAGATCAGTTGACTGTAAGCATTTGGCTTTAAAACTTTTACAGGAATGTTTATAGATGCTTTTTATGGTAAAAAAAAAAAATCAGAAATAAGCCAGATGTCTTTCTATGGGTTAATGGTTAAATAAATTGTGGTACATCCTTAGTATGGAATACTACTCATTGATAATAGTAATAACAATGGAACTATTGATAAACACAACAACCTAAATGACTTTGTAAAAATTATGTTGAGTGAAAAAGGCAATTTCAAAAGTTTACATACCGTGTGAATTCATTTGCATAACATTTTTGAAATAACAAAATTATAGAAATGGAGAGTAAATTAGTGACTCCCAGACGTCAAGAAAGTGATTAGTTTGATGCAGGAGGTAAGTTGGTTTGGCTGTAAAAGGGCAGTAAGAGAGCTCCTTGTGTTGATGGAATGTTCTATATCTCTTAACTGTATCAACATTAATATTCTCATTGCAATATTGTACTATAGTTTTGCAAGATGTTACCTTTTGGGAGAACACAGTACTAAGAATACACAATTATCTTGATATTATTTCTTACAACTCTTTGGAAATCTACAACTATCTCTAATAAAAATTAATTTAGAAAGTGCAATTTGGATCTGGAAAGCATATATAATGGTTTTGAGCATTTTTTTCTTTCCTCTACCTCAAGCACTTTTCCTATTGTGATCTTAATTTTCAGCATTACAATACATAGCCCAGACTAAACTATATGATAGACAAGAAGTATAAGAGAAAAAAAGAAAGTATAAGAGAAAAAAAGAACATGAATTAATATTCTAAGATACCATTTACTACACATTTATAAGAATTATATATTTTTTCAAATCCGTAAGAAGATCAAAACTATGACTCATTGACATACCTTGGAGAGGACAGAAAATAAACAGTTTGGAAAATATACTTGAGGATACAGTCCATGAAAATTTTTCTAATCACTTTAGACAGATTAACATGCAAATCCAAGAAATACAGCGAACCCTAGTTATGTTCTAGACAAAACAACCATCTCCAGGGCACAGAGCCATCAGATTCCCCAAGGTCAATGCAAAAGAAATAATCTTAAAAGTGACTGGAGGTCAAGTCACATGCAAAGACAACCCCATCAAGTTAGCAGTATACCTCTCTGAAGAAACTTTACAAACCAGAAGAGATTAAAAGTTCATTATCAGTGTCCTTAAAGAAAATAAATACTCCCTCCAAATTTATATTCTGTCAAACTAAGCTTTATCAGTGAAGGAGAAATACAGTCTCTCTCAGACAAGGAAATGCTGAGGGAATTTATTTCGACTAGACTAGCTTTAAGTGAGGATTCTAAGGATGTGTTAAACATGGAATTGAAAGAATCACACCTGCTACCACAAAACCACACTTAAGAACATGGCCCGCATGCACTATAAAACAACTACACAATCAAATCTGCATAACAACCAGCTAACAATATGATCCCAGGATCAAAATCTCACATATCAATACTAACACTGAGTGTAAATGGTCTAAATTCCCCATATAAAAAACATAGATAAAAAGATAACACCCAACCATCTGTGTCTTCAAGAGACCTATCTCACATGTAATAACACTCACAGGCTGAAAAATCATACAAGGGTGGGGGAGGACAAAGAGTCATTGTTCTTGTATCAGATAAAACAGACTTAAGACAAAAAAAAAAAATTAAGAAAGACAATGAAGGGAACTGCATAATGACAAAGGGTACAATCAGACAAGAAGAATTAACTGTCCCAAGTATATACACACCCAACATTGGAGCACCCAGATTAAAAACAAACAAACAAAAAAACGTTTTTGGCTGATCAAAAAACTCAGACAACTACACAATAATAGTGAAAACATCAACACCCCACTGGCAGGATTAAACAGATCATCAAGGCAGTAAACTAATGAAGAAACTCTGGACTTAAACTAGACATTGGACCAATTGACCTAATAGACTTCTGCAGAACACTCCACCCAGTAATTACAGAATATACATTCTACTTATCTGCATGTGGAACGTATTCTAAGATTCACCACATGCTCAGACAGAATAAGCCTCAAAAAAAAAAAAATTATACTGAGCACACTCTTGGACCACAGTGTAATAAAAATAGAAATCATTATCAAAAAGATCTCTCAAAACTATACAAATATATGAAAATCAAGTAACTTACTCCAGAATAACTTCTGGATGAACATCAAAATTAAGACAGAAATCAAAAAGCTTTTTGAAATTCATGAACATAGAGACAGAACTTAAAGCCCGTGGGATGTAGCTAAAGCCTTGTTAAAAGGAAAGTTTATAGCCCTAAACAGCTTTAACAAGAAGTTAGAAAGAGTTCAAATTAACAGTCTAACTTTGCACCAAAAGGAACCAGGAAAAAAATAACCAACCAACCCCCTAAGCTAGCAGAAGAAAAGAAGTAAGTAAAATTAGAGAACAGAATGAAATTAAGATGCAAAAATTTACACAAAAGATCAACAAAACCAAGAATTGGTTCTTAAAACAATAAATAAACTGAGATTGAAAGACTTCTAGTTAGATTAACAAAGAGTAAAAAAGGAAAGATCAAAATAAATGCAATCAGAGATGACAAAGATGCATAACAACTACTCCCTCAGAAATACAAAAGATCCACAGAGACTACAATGAGCACCTCTAAGCACTCAAATTAGAGAATCTAGAGGAAATAAATACATTCCTGGAAACACACAGTCTCACAAGATTGAATCAGAAAGATTGAAACCCTGAATAGACCAATATTAAGCTCCGAAATTAAATCAGTAATAAAAATCTTACAAATAAAAAAAATTTTCTGGACCAGATGGATTCACAGCTGAATTCTACAAGATGTACAACGTATTTGAACAAATTTTTTATACTCCGTCTGAAACCTGTTACAGCCAACTACCTACTAATCTGTATTTAATTTGATCACTGAACTTATTTTCGTTGTTTTAGGTTAAAAGAAGAAAGTTGTTGGATGTATTTGAAATTAAACATTAATAAGTAAAATGGATGTATTTATTGATAAATGTTTAAAGTAATGTAGAAAACAATCACCTATTTTTCCTTAGCCATTTTAATCCCAAAGAAACAAGTCAGTACTGTTAGAGAAGACACCATTATACTCAAAATCTTACTGCAAGTAAAATATTTCCCAATTCTAGCTAATGCCCAAATTTTAATCAGCAATATGTATAGCATAATTTTACAGAAACAGTATCTGAGCATTTTATTAACACCATTTTCTTCAGGCAGCATTTCTCTAGTAACAAGGTCATCCCAAAGTGCTAGGAAATTCCAATTTTTTTAATCCAAGCACTTTTACAATAGGCTTTATTTGTCCAGCAACCAATGAAGAAAGATAAATTTATATAAGAAACTCATGTAAGTGGCTTATTGTTAAGTGCAAATTTATTAAGGCATAAGTATAAATCCATTATTTTTTCTCTCAAGTTCTGCATGGTAGCAGTGTAACATCTTAAACAGAACACACACTTTTCTGGTTAAGATAAATAATTGATATTTCAGTCTAATCTACTTCAAAATTTCTATCTCATGTCTTATGTATGTCCTTTCAACATGTCCAGGGCATAGAGCTTGTAGAGGTAGACTGGATAGGTGCTGTTGTCTATGCTTTTACTTCTGTCAATCTAGGACTTTGGAGTAGAAAAAACAGTAGTCTTACTTTTCACTTTTCTTCCCTCTCTCCCATTTTGAATCAATTTCACCAGTCTTGAGGAAAGATGAGGGCATAGAAAGCCATAAATACCTACAGAAAGATAATCATTTATTTCTCTTTAGTCTCTGCAAATGATTCACACCACTTTCCAAATCTAGAGATCAGATTGCACATCTCCTAGCTTGGTTGGTAGCTTCCTTTGTAGTCCTGTGGATCCTGCCTTGCCCCTAATCCTGTATGTCTCACACAGAACCACGAGAGCTATAGAAATCCTCTTGCATACCATCTGAAGGCCAACGGGATCTAGTATGTGAGTTGGAGTTGGGAAGCAAAGGGTTTCTCTTCCTCCCCGGCACATCAAACATGGTGATTCCCCATCCCTCTGCTTTTTGCTAACCAAACAAGGCTTCAGCCTTTGGAGATCTAAAAATGAGACACTCTACATTCATGTACCCCTAAAAATTGCTAGGGTATACATACATGCCAATCGCTCCATAGAATTTTCTCACTATAGCTCATTCTAATGACAATACTAAAGTAGACTAAAGAACAATCTGGGAAAAAGGGGTCCAGCTTATGCAGACATGCTCTATGTATAAGGTGATTCCTTTGAAGTCCTGTCATACTTGGTTTGATGGAATTTAGCAAGGAGATGATATTCCTACTAAATAAATATTAAACTCTTTATGACTGTAACAGCATCCTCTTCCTCTCCTCTCCTTCCTCCAATAAATGGATTGGAAGGAAAGGAGAAGGAAATTGGAAAACAAGGATTAAAGAGAAGAGGTGCTGGGATAAAAGTTGGAATAGCAAAGAAGATACAGCTGTCTCTTATAAAACCTGAATAACATGCCCAATATCAATTATTGGTGGTTCTCTTTAGCATGTTTAAATATTTAACATCTCCCCAATTTCAGCTTGAGGACCAAGGCACCACAAATTCTAACTACAGGGAAAGTCTCATTGAATCTTTTTTCAATAGTGGATAGATCTAAGTTTTAGAAACAGAAAAAAAAAATGTTTATACATTTCTATTCGGTTACTCCCCCTCCACTTCATTGTCTCTTCAATGCAAAAGAACCCCCATCCTGTTCCTCTATAATCTTACCCTATGTTCTTGAATTCCCTTTGTACACTTAATTTGGAGCCTTTTGTCATACATCACTTAAAGATCAAGTTATTTGTGACATTTGTGGATTATGTCAGATGATGTTACAAGGAATTTAATTTAAATGTATGCTCATTTGAGGGAGTGAGTAGGAATCATCTCATTCTTAAATAAAGGTCTTACACAAAATAGAAAGAGAAGAACTTGTAAATTAATTCATTTTTTTTGTTTGTTTTCTTTTTAATTTCTTTTTTGGACCATATTCTATTCAAAATGTCTTCTGTCACATTTTCTCTCTCTTCTCTTTCCAGGACATTAAATATACATAGTAGTCCCTCCTTATTTGAAGTTTTATTTTCCATAGTTTTAGGTACGTGTGGTGAGCCATGGTTCAAAAATATTAAATGGAAAATCCCAGAAATAAGTCTTAAGTTTAAAGTTGTCTGCCCTTCTGAGTAGTGTGATGAAATCTTATACCGTCCTGTTCAGTGTCATCCAAGACATGAATCATCAAGTTGTCCAGCATATCCATACCATATGTGCTACCTGCCCATTAGTATATATAAGATGAATAATCCTTATCTGAAATGATTTGGACCAGAAGTGGTTTTGGATCTACATTCTTTTGAATTTTGGAATATCTCAATAGTTGAGCATCCCTAATGTAAATATCCAAAATCCAAAATGCTCCAACAAGTATTTCCTTTGAGCATCATGTCAGTATTCAAAAGATTTAGGATTTTGAAACATTTCAGATTTCAGATTTTCAGATTAGACATACAAAATTTATATAAGATTTGATACTATTCATGATTTCTGGCATCCACAGGGGCTGTTGGAACATATGTACCGAAATAAGGGGGACGACTGTGGTCAGAACTGTAGGAGAAGAGAAAGAAATAATTATTTACTATATCTCACAAGTCTTATATCTTTTTATGTATTCTCTACTTTATGCTTTCTTGAACATAGTAATTTTAGTTATTTCAAAATCTTTTATCAGCTAATGTTTATTTCTGGGGCACCTCTGGGTTTGTTTCTAGTGTTTGTTTTCTTTGGTTTCTGGTCATGATGATTCATATGTTTTAAATATAGAAGAAAAAGTGAATAACATGAAAAGTAATAGGGGATGTTTTAGAAGAGTATTATAATATTTGAAAATCAAATTAGAATTATCAAACTGAATTATATAACATTTAATCAAAAAATCAGTATGAGTGTAATAATAGGTCAAACACAGCTAGCCACCCAGAAAATCTCCAACTGGTGCTTGGAAATTAAACAATGTATTTCTAAATAACTTGCAGGCCAAAGAAAAACAAAATTTTAAATATTTATTCTGAAAAAAATAAGGTTGCATATGTCAAACTCTAAGAATAGAGCAAAGCCTGAAATGCATATATTAGAGGAAAACTTCAGTTTTGAGAAGTTTGAATATCAACTTTATGAACACAGAATTCCAGAATATAAAATTCAAATGAAATAAAAGAAAGAATGAGTAAGGTAACAGTGGAAATCAATAAAATACATAATAAAACTAAATATTTATTAGAAAAGTCAACAAATCAAAAAGTTGTTTCTCTGTAAAGAGTAATGAAGTTTATAAACTCTGAATAAGGTTATTTATGAGAGAGACAGAGAGAAACAATCCAAATTACTAATATTGTAACTGAAAAGAGACACAACACTACAGTTCCGTTGACAACAAACACATAATTATAGGTATTAGAAACAATTATGCCAATAACTTTGACAGTTAAGGTTAAGTATATAGATTACTTGAAGAAGACAAATTAACAAAACTGATAAAATAACAAAAGGGAAAGCAAATTTTAATGTGCTTGTAGCCATTTTACAAATAGTATTTGTTATCCAAACCTTATACAAAGAAATTTCAGGCCCAGTGGGAATAACAGATTAATTTTCCCAGATATTTGAGGAAGAAATAATATCAGTCTTTTACAAATGCTTTCAAAGGAAAGAAAGAGAGAAAAATACATCTCAGCTTTTTTAAGAGGCAGCATAATTTTGATAATAAAACCTAAAAAAGACATTACAAGAATGGAAAATTACAGATTAATCTTTCTCACAACATTCCTGGATAAGATCCGCATAGTTACATTATTAGTGCACCAAATGCAATTGTGTGTGTGTTATCATGACCATATGGGAGTTAACATTCAAAATCAAGTGTAAATTTTAACAGTCAGAAATAAGCAATGTTATCGTTACATTTTGAGAAAAAAAGATGCAAATATTTTTATTATTTCTATGGGTGCAGGAAAAAGCATTTATAAAATTCAATTACTCATTTGAAAATTTAAGTAATTACTTAAAACCTAGGAATAAGAGAGAATGTCCTCAATGTGATAAAAGATATTCACAGAAAGCCCACAATAAACACAAATGAAATATCTAATGTATTTTCCCTAAGTTAGAAGAAAAACAGATTGCCCTGTCATCAGGATTTTCAACTCTGTATTATGAGGACTAGCCAATGAAATAAGACATTTGATAGATGGATAGATTTATAACAAATGGCACACATACAAAATTAGTATCTAATGTAAGCTATTATATTAATAAACAAATTTAGAAGGATCACTGAATATAAGACCAATATAAAGAATTAATTGGATACCAGCAACAACAAATGAAAAGTAAATTTAAAAACATAGTTTACAGTAATACCAAAAATATAAATTTCTGGGAATAAATGTAATAAACGGTGAAAATGACATTTATGCTAAAAGCTGTTAAATGTTGAGACAAATTAAATGACATTGAAATAAATGAAGAAATATCATAAATTGTGTGACTTAGTATTATAAAGATGTCATTTATCTTCAAATTTTCTATAATTGAAATAAAGATCTAGATATTTTTTGATGGAAATTAAAAAGATGATTATAAAATTTGTATGTAATTAACAAATGAACTAGCATATTCAAGACAATGTTGAGGAAGAACAAAGCATGGATTTACACTATTAGATATCTATACTTACTATAAAGCTGTAGTAATTAAGACAGTGTGATAATTCCAAAAAAAAGAAAAAGAAAAATCGTGGGAGAAACAAAGACCCACATGTACATAGCCACTCAAGTATGTCAAAAACAGCATTGCAGTGCAGTTGGTAAAGAAGGATTTTTCAGTAAGCTGTGCAAGGTAAATAGTCTGTACAATATGGGAAACATAAAACTTGACTCTTACCTCATATTATGCACAAAAATTTATCCAGAGTGATTATAGAACTAAACATAGTAATAATAATACTTTGAGAAGAAAACACAGGAAAAGAAGTCTGTAATTTTGTTGTAAGAAATACTTTTATAAGACAATAAAACACTAACCATAATGGAGTTCGTTGATGAATTGGAGTCTATCAAAAGGAAGATCCATTTATCAAAACAGAATTGAGAGACTAAAAAATATAAGACAGATACAAGGAGAAAATTGATGTTCCTATTAATTTTATTAATCTAAACCTTTTATAAAGCATATACATTGACATATTCATTGACATAGATACAAGGAGAAAACTGATGTATCATTTAATTTTATTAATCTAAACCTTTTATAAAGCATGTTCATTGACATTCATATTCATATGCTTTATAAAGCATATTCATGTCATATAAAGCATATGAATATGAATATGCTTTATAAAAAACACAAATATGTCAATGAATATGCTTTATAAAAGGTTTAGATGCAGAATCTATTAAATACTCCTGCAACTCAATAAGAAAAAGGCAGGTGACATTAAAAAACAAGGGCAAGCATCAATCAATGAGTGGATAAACTCTGATATATATATATATATATATACATGTATATATATATATATATATATACATATACACATGTATATATATATATGATGGAATACTACTCAGCCATAAAAAGGAGTGAATTAACTGCATTTGCAATGGCCTGGATGAGATCAGAGACTATTATTCTAAGTGAAGTGACTCAGGAATGGAAAACCGAACATTGTATGTTCTCACTGATATGTTGGAGCTAAGCTATGAGGACCCAAAGGCATAGGAATGATATAGTGGACTTTGGGGGCTTGCGGGGAAGAGTGGGAGGGGGGCGAGGAATAAAAGACTACAAATATTGTGCAGTGTATACTGCTTGGGTGATGGGTACACCAGGTTCTCACAGATCTCCACTGAAGAACTTACTCATCTAACCAAATACCTACTGTACCCCAATTACTTACGGAAGAATAAAATTCTTAAAAAGTAAAAAAATATTTAATATATACTTTGTAAAATAAATTATCCAAATGGTCAATAAACATAATAAAAGATGTTCAGTATCATTAGTCATCAGATAAATTAAATCGACCATGCACCCACCAGCAAAGTAAAATGAAAAAGACAGAAAATAACAAAGTATAAGAACAGGGCAATTGAACTTTCATCTGCTGCATAGATATAAATTGTACAGGCAAATGTATACATGTAAGCACTAAAATACAGATGTAAGAATATTCATACTTACCTTAGTATAGTAGATAGAAAATTAAAACAATTAAAAATCTTAAGTACCACAGCAAAATACTACACAGAAATTGAATAAATAAATCTCCCAATGTAATGTTATTAAAAAGACACACACACACAAGAACTTGTACTTCTGATTTCACTTATATGATCACAAAATGAACTCATTCCTGTTGGTAAAATGAGGATAGTGGCTATTTTTAGAAACAAGAACGTGTGTAAGTGAATAAAACAGAGGACCAGTTGGGCTCACAGGGTTCTGGTTTATTTGTTAATGTCATGATTACACAAGGGTGTGTGTAACATTTTATCAATCTGTACATTTCTCATTTGTTTACTCTTCTCTATCTACAAATGTTAATTTAGCAAATACAGTTTCACTCTGTGATCATTCATTTATACATTCATTCTCATTTATTTGTTTATGTTAGTTGCTGCAGTCAATAGTGAGTGCATAAAACATTGTTTAAATAATTAAGGGAAAATTTAAGAGAAGTAAAATTAAATTTTTAAATTTTATTTCAAAAATTAATATGTAAAATTTAAATTCTAAAATTAAATTTAAAACCTAGGCTGGGGATGGTGGCTCACACCTATAATCCCAGCATTTTGGGAGGCCAGGGCAGGAGGATTGCTGGAGGCCAGTTATGCAAGACCAACCTGGGCAACATAGTGAGACCCCATCGCTACAAAAAAATTTAAAAAATTAGCCAAGTGTGGTGGTACATGCCTGTAGTCCTAGCTACTCATGAGGCTAAATTTGGAGGATTTTCCTGAGCCCAGGAATTTAAGGCTGCAGTGAGCTATGATGATGTCATTTCACTCCAGGCTGGGTGACAGAGCAAGACCTTGTCTCTTAAAAAAAATAATAAAGAAAAAAGTATAGGTGGAATAAATGTTAGGAAGGTAACATTCATGGTGTTGTAAGTTTCTCAAAGAAGGACTTCATGTAGGAATATCAGGAAGAACTGCTCTAAGCAAGTAACAAATTGCAATTTGACAAATGAGGATGTGGTATGGTAGTAGGTTGAAGAGGCAGGACAGCATACTAGACCCAGCCACCGGCATCTTTAACATTCAATAAAGGTAAAAGGGTGTTGTAGGGAAAATTGGTGTATTGTGTGATTGAAGAGATAGGTAGGTGCCGGATTGTAGTTTGCTTAAAAATTTTGGTCTTAACCCTGAGAGCAATTGGGAAGAGGTAAAGATACTGTAAAGACACTGTTATATAATCAGATTTTATTTTGAATAAATTCCTCTATGACTCAGAACGAGAGATGGCTGACAGCAGATGGGATAAGCCCTGATAGGAAGCTATTACTCTAGTATGGGATTTGTATATCATGGGCTAAATAGGTAATAGAGGAGAAAATATATAAATGTCTTCGTTACCACTTAACTTTACACATAAAAATGGTGAAGATAGTAAACTTTATATGTATATTTTACCTAAATTTGTAAAAGTATAGACTGTTTTCAATTTAAAAAATATACAGTGGTAGCAGGAGAAATACAGAAAAATGAAAGGATTTGAGATCTATTTGGGAGGTAACATTGGCAGGATTTGCTGGTATGTTGCATGTAGGGGGTGAGCTTGATGGAGGTGTCAGAAACAAGTCCCATATTTCTACTAGTGGATATAGAAGTCTGGGGATTTAGTTCACTAAGAGCAGTAACATTAAACTATGACCTACCTTTGAGGAAGCAAACATTAATTTCCTTGGGAATGTGTTCAGTTTCCTTGGGGATATGTTCAGTTCAACCTTTCAGGCATAAATTAAAGATGTCCAGGGGTCAGTTGTGTTTAGGAATTTGGAGCTCAGATAAACCTTCCCAGGTAATAAAATTTAATGTAATTTAGTGCTTTTTACTTTTCAGGCATTGTGCTTTACCTATCATAACTCATTTATTCTGTAGAACTCTATGTTGTTGATTTAGCTATTAATATTAGTCTCATTTTCCAGACTAGTGAAAAGAAGTTCAGAAGTTACCTAACCCACACAAAGCTAGTATATGGGGATGTCCAAATGCATGTTGTCTAGCTCCAGAAGGTGTGCCCTGAATCACTAATACAGTATGTGTGTCAGTCGCTCAAAAATATAGAAAACACATTTTTGGCATTATAGTAAACTTTAACCAAATCAATCTTTCTTTCCTCAGTAAGAACTTTTGAATGTTCTTATTGAAGAAGAAAAGATTGATTTGGTTAAACCATAAAAAGTATATTAAGATTCAATATACTTTTCAATATACACGGAACACTATCTCTCAAACTGTTTCTTACTTTGCACCTTCAGGTTTGTGCATCTTGTCTCTCAGTTCTGGCGTCAAGAATGATTTCACCTCCATGGGCTGCGCTTGTTTTTATAACCCTTGTTCTTAGCATACCCATCATTCTGGTCCTATCTGCATTCACCAATCGAGAATGCACCCATATCTTGAGTTTACTGCCAGTCCTTTCTTCTGGTTTTCTTTGGAGGGGAAAGGGATTTGTTTGTTTGTTTGTTCACAATGCTGTGGATTTTTTCCACTTTGAACATTTCTAATCTGTAATTTTAATGGAATTTGGAGATGTTAACAAGTTTTCTTCACTAGCTTGAAGCGTCTTAATGCATTAAGATTCCTTGCGCCGGATGCAGTGGCTCAAGTCTGTACTTGTAGCACTTTGTGAGGCCAAGGCAGGTGGATATCTTGAGCTCAGGAGCTCAAGACGAGCCCAGGCAACATGGTGAAATCTTGTCTCTACCAAAAATATAAAAAATTAGCCAGCTGTGCTGACAGGTGCGTCTGGTCCTAGCTATTAGCAGAAAGCTGAGGTGGGAGGATCACTTTAGATTGGGAAGTGGAGGTTGTGGTGAGCCGATATTGTGCTACCGTGCACTCCAGCCTTGGTGACAGAGTGAGACCACATCTCAAAAAAGAAAAAAAAAAAAGGAG
This sequence comes from Cebus imitator, assembly GCF_001604975.1. Taxonomy (NCBI): domain Eukaryota; kingdom Metazoa; phylum Chordata; class Mammalia; order Primates; family Cebidae; genus Cebus; species Cebus imitator. Next base: position 5,274,719 of record NW_016107346.1, on the reverse strand, counting down.
ATTCCTTGATGGACAGTTTACAAATTGTGCCCCAAAACCATGATTCTGTGCGACTTTAATCTTTAGACTCTTAAGTCCAAAATTACTGTAATTACAGAATCAATATGAATAAATTAATTTTAACACTTCTGTTCTTATTGAGGAAGGAAAGATTGATTTATAAAAATCATACCTAACTAAAAGAAGTCATTTTCTTATGAGTTCTGTTTCCATCCATTTTGTATTGACTCATCATCTTTTCTCCCATGCTCATTCCCGCTTGGAGCCACAATAGAAGGAAATTTTTAAAAATAAGTCATCAGTGTAACAGAGTCCTCATAATACAGTATGTATCCATATAATTTCTCAAAATTTTAATTCCTGGAGGAAATGGAGCAAGGTAGCTGAATAGAACTTTCCAGAGATCATCTTTTCCTCAGAAACATCAAATTGAACAACTATACACATGATAAAACACCTTCATAATAACAAAAATCACATGAGCAATCACAGTAACTGTACTAAACATTATATCAAGGAAAAGGCACAGAAGAAGGTAGGACAGTATTGAATCTCCTATACCAGCCTTCCTCCACCCACTAGCAGTGGCACATTGCATGGAGAGAGAATACGTGTGGTAGGGGGAGGGAGACTTTGCAATGGGACTCGGCACTGGCCTGTCACAGTGGAAAGCAATACAGGGCAGAATTCAGTCAGCACTCAAGTAGGAAGCATTTATACCAGCCCTAGCCAGAGTTAGATTACCCATCCTAGCAGTTGAAACCGGAGTTCTGGCTAGTCGCACCACCATGGGCCAAAGTGCTCTGGGGTTCTAAATAAACTGGAAAAACAACCTATCCTGCAAGGATGTCAATTCCTGGTTTTGTGCTTGACTTGCTGCCAATGGACTTGGGATCCATGTGACCCAGTGAGACACCAGCAGGGATGGCAAAAGGAGTGCATGTATTACCCCTCCTCCAAGTCTTAAGCACTGCAGGTCAAAGCTCTGGAGAAAAGGGAAAAGTAAAGACACTTTCACTTGCAACTGGGATACTAGCTCAGACAGTAAAATAATGCATCAAGCAGAGTCTCAAAGGCTCCATTCCAGGCTATAGCTCATGGACAATATTTTAAGACCGACCTGGGCCAGAAGGGAACCCATAGTCCTGAAGGGAGGAACCAATTCCTGGCAGAATTTGCCATCTGCTGACTAAAGAACGCTTGGATTTTGAATAAACATCAGCAATAGCCAGGCAGCAACTGCCATCTTAGCTGTGGTGGCCATGGAGAGAGACTCATTCTGCTTCAGGAAAATAGAAGGAAAAGTAACAAGGCCTTTGTTGTGCAATCTGGATACCAGCACAGCCCCAGTAAAATAAGGCACCAAGCAGATACCTAAAACCCCTGATCCCAGGTCCTAGCTTCTGAATGGCATTTCTAGACCCACCCTGGGCCAGCAGGAAACTTGCTGCAATGAAAAGAAAGACCTAGTCCTGACAGGACTTATCATCTGCTGACTTCAGAGCCCTTGGAACGTGAATAAACATCAGTAGCCAGGAACTAGTCACTACAGGCCTTGGACAGGACCCAGTGCTGTGCTGATGTCAGGTGTGACCCAGCACCATCTCAGCAGTGGTGGCCATGGAAGTGTTTTAGTTATGCCTCCACCAACTCCAGGCAGCTTTTCACAGAGAGACAGAGAGACACAGTTTGTTTGGAGGAAAGTAAAAGAAGAAAACAAGAGACTCTGCCTGATAATCCAGGAAATTCTCCAGGATCTTGCCCAATACCATTAAGACAGTACCTCTTTAGGTCTTTAAAAATTACGGTGTTACTGAGCCTGAAGTGCTCCTTAATACACATACAGCTGCTATGAGCAAGGACTTGGGTCACAACACTCAGTTCCTTCTGAATACTTGGAAAGCCTTCTCAAGAGGAATGAGTGCAAACCAGCCAAGACAATAAAGATCACAATAAATATTTAACTCTTCAATGTCCAGATATCAAGACATATCCACAAGCATCAAGACCATCCAGGAAAACATGACCTCACCAAATGAATTAAATAAGGCACCAGTGACCAATCCTAGAGTGATAGAAACATGTCACCTATCAGACAGAGAATTCAAAATAGCTGTTTGGAAGAAGCATAATGAAATCCAAGAAAATGCAGAGAAGGAGTTCAGAATCCAATCAGAAAAATATAACAAGAAGATTAAAATAATTAAAAAAAAAACAAGCAGAAATTCTGGAGCTGGAAAAAATGCAATTGACAAAGTGAAGATTATATCAAGAGTTTCTAAACAGCAGAATTGTTCAGGTGTCGTAATTAATGAATGAGCTTGAAGACAGACTATTTGAAAATAAAGTCAGAGGAGTCAAAAAGGAACAAAAAATAATAAATCATGCTTACAGGATCTAGAAAATAACCTCAAAATGTGCAAATCTAAAATTTATTGGCCTTAAAGAGGCGGTAAAGAGAGAGATTAGGGTAGACAGTTTATTCGAATGAATAATAGAAAAGAACTTTCAAACCTGGAGAAAGATATCGATATTCAAGTACAATAACACTAAACAGATTTAACCCAAATGAAACTACTTCAAGGATTTGATAATTAAATCCCCAAAAGTCAAGACCCCTAACAGCAGCAAGGAAAAAACAAAAGAAAGAAAGAAAAAAAACTGTATAAAAGAACTCCAAACAATACGTCTCACAGCGGATTTCTCAGTGGAAATCTTACAGGCCTGGTTGAGAGGGGCATGAAGTGTTTAAAGTGTTCAATAAAATCTTATTCTATTATATTGTATCCAGTGATGATAACCTTCAAACATGAATAATAAATGAAGACTTTTTCAGACAAAAGCTGAGGAATTTCATCAACACCAGATCTGTCCTACAAGAAATGCTAAGGTGAGTTATTCAGACTGAATGAAAAGGACATTAATGGGCAGTACAAAATCATCTTATGGGACCGGGCACAGTGGCTCACTCTTGTAATCCCAGCACTTTGGGAGGCCGAGGCAGGTGGATCTCCTGAGGTCAGGAGTTCAAGGCCACCCTGGCCAAAACGGTAAAACCCAGCCTCTACTAAAAATACAAAAATTAGCCAGGCGTGGTGGTAGACACCTCTAATCCCAGCTACTCAGGAGGATGAGGCAGGAGAATCGCTTAAACTCGGGAGGTAGGTATTTCACTGAGCCAAGATCACACCATCGCACTCCAGCCTGGGCGACAGAGTGAGATTCCATCTCAAAAAAAAAAAAAAAAATGGAAATCATCTAATCATTTAAGCATACAAAACATACAAAAATTCACTGGTAGCAGTAAGTACACAGACGAATACAGAAGATTATAACACTATGATTGTGGTGTATAAATTCATATATAGAAAAGAAAACTAAAAAATCTATAAAAATAAAAATGACAACTTTAAAAATATAGATAGTATAATAAGACAAATTGAAACAACAAAAAGTTAAAAGGCAAGGGAGTGAAGTGTAGTTTTTGTTACTTTTCTCTTTGCTTATTTGTTATTTGTTTTTGCAGAGTTAAGTTATCATCGGTTTAAAATAACAGGTTATAAGATGCTATTTGAAATTTTCAATAACCTTAAACTTAAAAATCAACAAAAGATACACCAAAAAATAAGGCAAACCCTTAGAACACCACCAGAGAAAATCACTTTCACAAAAAGGAAGACAGGAAATAAGGAAAAAAGAAAATACCATGAAACAATCAGAAAATAAATAACAAAATGGCAGCAGTGTCTCTGCTTACCTATCTGTAAATGAATGGACTAAACTCTACATTCAAAAGACAGAGTAGCTGAACACATAGAAAAATAAGACTCAGCAATCTGTTGCTTATAAGAAACACACTTCACCTATAAAGATGTATATAGAGTGAAAATAAAGTGATGGAAAAAGATATTCCATGCAAATTAAAATGAAAAAAGAGCAGGAATATCTATATTTATATCACATAAAATAGATTTAAAGACAAAACTATAAAAAGAGACGAATGTAATTCTATAATGATAAAGGGATTAACTGAGCAAGAGAATATACAAATTTAAACATATGTTTTAGGTTTTGGGGTACATGTGAAGAACATGCAAAATTGTTGCATAGGTACACACGTAGCAGTGTGATTTGCTGCCTTCCTCCCCATCACCTACATCTGGCATTTCTCCCCTTGCTATCTCTCCCCAGCTCCCCACCCCCCACCGTCCCTCCCCTGTTTCCCCCCAACTGACCCCAGTGTGTAGTGCTCCCCTCCCTGTGTCCATGTGTTTTCATTGTTCAACACCTGCCTATGAGTGAGAACATGCGGTGTTTGATCTTCTGCAAAATGCAATAAAATAAATAAATGGGAAAAAAAACAAAATCAAAAACAAAAAAAAAAACATATATGCACACAAACACTGTAGCAACCAGATATATAAAGCAAATATTGGAACTACAGCGAGATAGATCCCAATATAATAAAAGTTGTAGACTTCAACACCCTACTTTCAGCATTGGGCAGATCATCCAGACAGAAAATTAACAAACAAACATTGTACTTAATCTTCACTACAGACCAAATGAATACATTAAAATAATACACATTCTTCGCCTCAATGTGTGGATTATTCTCAAGAACAGACCACATGTTAGGCCACAAAACAAATCTTAAATAATTCAACAAATTTAAAATTATATCGAGTATCTTCTCTATGAAATCAATCCAGACATTCATAAGCAGAGCAACCTTGGAAACCATAAAAACACATGGATATTAAACAATATGATCCTGAGTGACTGGTAGGTTATTAAAGAAATTAAAACAGGAAACAAATAAAGTGGAAATGCAACATATCAAAACCTATGGGATCCAGTGAAAGCAGTGCTAAGAGTAAAGTTTATAACAATAAGTACTTACATTTAAAAAGTAGAAAACATTCAAATAACCAAATAATAAATCTTAAAGAACTAGAAAAGCAAGGACAAACTAAACTTAAAATCAGTAGAAGTAATGAAATAATAAAGATCAGAGTAGAAATAAATAAAACTGAAACAAAAGTTACAAAAGATTAGTGAAATGAAAAGTTGGTTTGTAAAAAATAAAATAGGCTGGGCACGGTGACTCACCCTGTAATCCCAGCACTTTGGGAGGCTGAGGTGGGTGGATCATGAGGCCAAGAGTTTAAGACCAGCCTGGCCAAGATGCTGAAACCCCGTTTCTACTAAAAATACAAAAATTAGCTGGGCATGGGGGCAAACGCCTGTAAACCCAGCTGCTTGGGAGGCTGAGGCAAGGAATTGCTTGAATCTGGGAGGTGGAGGTTACAGCAAGCTGATATTGCGCCACTGTACTCCAGCCTGGGTAGCAGAGTGAGACTTTGTAAGTGGGTGTTGAACAATGAGAACACGTGGTCACAGGGAGGGAAACATCACACAGTGGGGCCTGTCAGGGGCTGGGAGACTAGGGGAGGGATGGGGTGGGGAGACTAGGTGTGGTGACTGGGGAGGAATAACATTAGGAGAAATACCTAATGAAGATGATGGGGTGATGGATGCAGCGAACCACCATGGCATGTGTATACCTATGTAACAACCTGCATGATCTGCACATGTACCCCAGAACTTAAAGTATAATAAATAAAATAATTAAATAAAAACAAAATAGACAAACCTTTAGCCAGATTAACTAAGACAAGAAAAAATAGAGAAGATCCAAATAAATAAAATCACTGATGAAAAAGGATACACTACAACTGATACCACAGAAATTCAAAGGATCATTCTAGAGTACTGTAAACAACTATATGCCAATAAACTGGAAAAATTAGAAGAAATAGGTAAATTTCTAGACACAAACACCCTACCATGATTGAACTATGTAGAAATCCAAAACCTGAGTAGATCAATAACATGTAACAAGAACAAAGCCATAATAAAAATAAGTCTCTTTGCAGAGAAAAGCCTGAGACTTTTCTTTGGTACAGTACCCTGCTGAATTCTACCAGACATTTAAAGAAGAACTAATACAAACCCTATGCAAAATGTTCTGAAAAAATAGAGTGGAAAATACCTCTACACTCATTCTGTGAAGCTGGTATTATCCTGATACCACAGCCAGCCAAAGGGACATAAAAAATGCTATAAATAGGCTGATATCTCTGATGAACATGATCCACAAATTCTCAACAAAATAATAGCAAATCAAATTCAACACATTCAAAAGATCATTCATCATGACCAACCAGAATTCATCCCAAGGAAGCAAGGATGGTTCAATATTAACAAAACAATCAACATGATACATCATGTCAACAGAATAAAGGCAAAACCATTTGATCATTTTAATTGATGCTGAAAAATTATTTAATAAAGTTCAGGTTCCTTCACAATAAACCCTCAAAATATGGGATACAGAAGAAATAAACTTCAACACAATAAAAACAATAGACTCACACTAATATCATACTGAATGAGGAAAACTGTGAAAGACTTTTCTCTAAGATCTGGAACAAGACAAGGGTGCCCCCTTTCACCACTGTTACTCCACGTAATACTGGAAATACTAGCTAAATCAATCACATAAGAGAAAGAAATAAAAGGCATCCAAAATGGAAAGAAAAGTCAAACTATTCCTGTTTGCAAATAAAATGAATTCATTTTTGTAAAAACCTAAAGACTCTACAAATAAACTATTATAATTGATAAACAAATTCAGTAAAATTGCAAAATACAAATTCTAAATAAAAAAATCAGTAGCATGTCTATATGCCAACAGTGAACAAACTTTTTAAAAAAAGAAATTAAAAAGTAACCTCATTTATTAGGTTGGTACAAAAGTAATTATAGTTTTTGTCATTGAAAATAATGGCAGAAACTGAAATTACTTTTGCATCAACCTAATACAATGGCCACAAATAAAATTACGTGCCTAGGAATTAATCAAAGAAGTAAAAATCACTACCATACAACCTCTAAAATTTGAACCTAATCACTACCATAAAACCTCTAAAATTTGAGCCTAATCACTACCATAGAACCTAAAACCTAAACCTATAAAATTTGAACCTAACAACTACTTTAGAGCCTAAAAACATTGATGCCAAAAATTAAAGAAGACACAAATAATTAAAAGATATTGCATATTTCATGGATTGAAATAATCAATATTGTTAAATGTACATACTCCCCAAAACAATCTACAAATTCTATGCAATACCTATCAAAATACCAATAATATCCTTCACAGAAATAGAAAAGCAATCTTAAAATTTATGTGGAACCACCAAAAGCCAAGATTATCCAGAGCCATCCTTAGCAAAAAGAACAAAACTGGAGGAATCTCATTACCTGACTTCAAATTATATTACAGAGTTGTAGTTAAGCAAAACTATATGGTACTGAATAAAAATAGATACATAGACCAATAGAACAGAATAGACAACTCAGAAATAAATTCATACATCTTCAGTGAAGACATTTTTGACAAAGGTGCCAAGAATCTATATTGAGAAATTACAGTCTTCTTCAATTAACGGTGCTGGGAAAACTAGATGTCCATATGCAGAAGAATGAATCTAGACCACTATCTCTTGCAATATACAAAAATAAAATCAAAATGGAAAAAAGATTTAAATTCAAGACCTCAAACTGTAAAAAAAAAAAAAAAAAAAAAAGAGGAAATTCTCCAGGTCATTGGTCTAGGCAAAGATTTCTTGAGTAATATCCCCAAAGCACAGGCAATCAAAGCAAAAATAAACAAATGAGATCATATCAAGTTAAAAAGCTTCTGCACATCAAAGAAAACTATCAACAAAGTGAAGACACAACCCATAGCATGGGAGTAAACATTTGCAAACTATCTGACAAGGGGTTAATAACCAGAATATATAAAGAACTCAATTCAAGAGAAAAAAAGGTAATAATCCAATTAAAAAATGGGCAAATATTTATATAGACATTTCTCAATACATAAATACAGATGCCAAACAAGTGTATGAAAAAGGACTCAACGTCACTGATCATCAGAGAAGTGCAAATCAAAAGTACACTGAGAATTAATTTCATCACAGTTAAAATGATTTTTATCCAAAATATGGGCAATAATGAGTTCTGGCACAGATGTGGAGCTCCATAATGGCTCTACTAACTTACATTTCCATAAACAATATACAAGAATTGCAACAGTTCACCTTGTACACTGTTGGGAGAAATGTAAGTTAGTAGAGCCATTGTGGATATGGAGTGTCCTCAAAAACTAAAAATAGTGCTACATGATCCAAAAATTTCACCTTCTCGATGCATACCCAAAGGAAAGAAAATTGGTATTTTGAAGTGATGTCTGCACTCTCCTGTTTATAGCAACACTAATCACAATAGTTAACGTTCGGAATCAATATAAGTGTCCATCAACAGATGAATAAAGAAAATGAGAGACATATACACAATGGAACCATAAAAGGAATGAGATGCTGTCATTTTCAACAACATGGATAGACCTGCAGGATATGATGTTAAGATAATTAGGCCAGGCACAGAAAGATAAACTTGTCATGTTGTCACTCATTTGTGGGAGCTAAAAATTAAAACAGTTGAACTCATGGAGATAGATAGTAGAATGATGATTAACAAAGGATAGAAAGGGTAGTGGTCTGGGGGATTTGAGAAGGGTTGATGGGCACAAAAATATAGCTAGATACAATGCGTAAGGTCTCATATTTGATCTTATTCATAACAAGGTTACAAAAGAGTGATCAGAGACAGAAATAATTTTTGTGCATTTTAGAATAACTGTGGAAGTACAATTGGAACGTGTATAACCCAAAGAATTGGTTTGGCAGCGGACACCCCATTTACCCTGATATTATTATTACACATCGTATACGTGTATCAAAATTTCTCACGTACCACATATACATATGTATGTATGTGTATATATATATGTGTGTGTGCGTATATATATATATGCCTACTATGTATCCATAAAAATACAAAATAGAAAACTTTTCAATTCCACATGATATCTGAGATGATCATTTTTTCTGTTAGTCTTAATGCTTTCTCTGTGAAGTGGTGAGCTGGAACTTGTCAAAGTCTTCATTTGGATGAAGGAAGATACATGATATGCTTATATTAACAAGAGACCGAAATAGACTCCAACCAGCAGAGAGGATAAAAGCAGAATCCAGAGCCTTATGATTTTTTTATGGTCATTGCATTTCCAGCTCATAATTTAGATCTTAATCTCCTGGGCTAGCCTAGAAAGGAAAACTTTCTCAAAGCTTTCACAACTTATATTAATTTGGATTTCCCAAGAAGCAGACCTTCAGAGAAATATTTGTATTCAAGCCATTTAATATTATGATCTAAGGAAACATGAATAGTAGAGCAGGGAAGTGACTCAAGGGATAAGAGGCAGTGAATAAAAGATACTTGATTAATCCATTTATCATAGTGGTAAGTAGAGCTTCGCCTACAGAGAAACTCTCTCTCCCCTTTCACCAAGATGTGAAGAAGATGGGATGATGGGGTGTTTATGTGCCCACTTTTAGTCATTGATTCTTTACTGCTTCCATGGATATTGATCTCAGAGCACTTTTGGTCTGCCACTCACACAGGCAGAATAGACTTCACAGTTCCTAAAGGGGAAAGACGTATCACACTAAGTGATGCAGATGCGAGCGGCTGGAAATCAGTTGAGGCACACTAACAGACCCAAGAATATGAGCTGGTCACCAACAACAATAACAATGTCTCTAAAGTTATTTTATTTTATCAATAGCTATTTTATAGATTCAAGCCCGTTTGGAGAATTAAAGACACATCCCTAGTCGTGACCTATTATAATAGTCGAGTACTATTATAAACTATTTGACCTTTCCCCAGACTCTTGCTAACTCCTAGAACCTAACATACTGCTTAAGGTCTATCCTGCAAAAGCAAATATGTATTGAATAATATCCTAAAACACTTACTGAAGAGAAGTGTGATTTAAGTACTGTGTAAAAGCTGTTTCCATTCACAAAGCATACCCTACTAATCTACTGTGAGTTGATTTGACTTATTATTTCAACAAATTGACAATTAATAAGAAATCAACAGGTGCAAGAATAAACACATTATGAAAGGAAGTACAGGAAATAATATAAAATAAACTTTTCTGGTCTTATTTTTAAAAATGTCAATTTGAAGCAATAACTTGAACTTGGGACCTATACTTCCTAGCTTTACTGAGGTATAATGAATGAATACAGGACTTTAATAAGTTATGAAATTTTAAGAATTAGCTTTCTTCTCTCTGCTATCTTTTCTTTCATTTAGTAAGTTCCTTCTCCCATTGAAGGATTTTCCATAATCTAACAGGACTGTTAATCTGGAAAATTTCCCATGTTCATTTACAGGTCACATTGGCAGATTTTGGTTTGATGTATAATATTAGGAAAACACAGCCTGTAAACATATTCACTTCTAACACCAGATCCTCCAGTGGCTGCTAACCAGGTGTTCTCCAGTTACCTCAATTCTGACACTATCTACTTGGAGACCAGCAGATCTCTGGTTAAGAGTTCAATCCCTCAAGACTACTCCTCACTTTAGAGGCCAATCACAAGTCCCAAGTTGTGGCCTGCATTTCTAATTGACCATTAATCAGGGTTTTCACAATCCACTACAGAAGTTTAACAGAACTCAGGGAAACACTATATTTATGTTTATCCATTTATTATAAAGAATATTATAAAAGATACAGATGAATATTAATTTATTCCTTTTATAGCTGAGTAGTATTGCATTGTATAGATATATACCACAGTTTCTCTATCTACTCATTGATTGTTGGGCATTTGGGTTGGTTCCAAGTTTTTGCAATTGCAAATTGTGCTGCTATAAACATGCATGTGCAAGTATCTTATTTGATTATCATTGAATTTATAAATTGTTTTGGGTACCATAAATTCAATGATATCCCAAATAAGATACTTGCACATGCATGTTTATAGCAGCACAATATTAAGCCTTCTAGTCCATGAACAGATTATTTTCCATTTATTTGTATCTCTTAAAATTTCTTCCATCCAGTGTTTTCAATGTATGAGTCTCCTACTTCCTTGTTTAGGTTTATCCCAAGTATTTTATTTTATTTTTGATGCTGTTGTAAATTGGATTAGATTTTAAATTTTCTTTTGCTACACTTCTGAAGCTGTTAAGAAAAAAATATTAAAAATAAATTGGAGCAATAGTTTCACAAGTCATAACACTTGGAGAATATTAGTCAATATTAGTCAAGATATTTTTCATTAGTAGTTAACCACATAGATTGTTGATATTTAATGACTACATGTGGAATAGATATAAGCATTAAGAAATGTATGTGCATTGAGTATCTTCTTAATAACAAGTACAAATGAAGTTTCTGTCATCTTTGCATTTATAGTTCATGATCTAGATGAGAAGATGCTATATCCACACTTGGAAAATGAACTAAATAAAATAGTAATATTGCAACAGAAAAATAAATGCCATAAAAGTTCAAAGGAATGAGGAAATGTTGGATGGTAGTCAAATAAGAACTAGTAGTAATGGGTCTTGCATTGGTCTGGAGAATAATGAAATTTAAACTTTAAAAGATGGAGGGAGAAACCCATATCAACAAGAAGGGAGGATACAGACAAGTGTTCATAAGTAGGAGGATCATTTACTGGAAGGAAAATTAATGAGTCTTAAGTATGTTAGAAAGACAAACAGGGATCCAGCTCCACTCCAGGGGAAATTGTGTGACGATAAAGAATATATAGTACAGTACAAAATGAAGCTGTGTTCCATATTGTTAAAAATCACTGAATGCCAGAGTATTTTGCTTAGGACTGTGAAGAGCTATTGATACATTTTAGGACTGAAATACTTAACCTAATTGCCCTGTTCAGAAAGAAAAATTGAATTATGATTTACTAGTGGATTGAATAGTGAACAGACTACAAAGAGGAAATATATTTTGTGGTTTAGTAAAGACTAGATATAGTAATAATAAGCTTAATAGCTGAGACTATAAAATTGCAGATTGATTTAAACTACAGAACCTCACCAAGAACTCTAAGGAAAATTTAGATAAAATAATAAGAAAAAAATCAGGTATATAGAGACCTGGGACAAAATTAAACTTTTCTGGCCACAGTACAGTTAAATTAGAAACACATAACAGCAAAAGTCTGAGAAATTTACAAATACATGGAAATTTAAAACCATACTTCTAAATAACAATAGATCTAGAAGTAATTACAAGGGAAATTAGAAAACACACTGAGATGAATGAAATTGAAAACACAATATATCAGATCTCTTTGGATACAACTAAAGGAGAGCTTAAAAGAAAAATTTATAAACATAAATTCTTTTTACGTAGCCTAAATGTTCACCTTAAGAAACTAGGAAGAAGTTTACAAAATTAGGGGGTTATGGTGGACAGTAGGGAGGACGAGATTGCCGCTCCAACTCGAATGGAGAGAGCAGTGTTTGGAGGCTCACATCATGAATTTTTGCTCCAGAATGACTGCAGGAATAAGTCAGGAAACCTGAGAGGACCCACAGACCCCTGAAGGAAGCAGATTGCTCCTACAGGACCCAGGAGACACCCCAAATATTGTACTGATATCCATGGCTGAGAGACCCACAGAAGATTCACATCACAATACTCTTCGCAGACAATCCCCAGTACCAGCCCAGGGGCTGGTAGACTTGCTGGGTAGCTAGATCCGGAAGAGAGATAACAATCTCTACAACTCACCTTTCAGGAAGTTACATCCATAGGAAAAGGGGGAGAGTACTGCATCAGGGGAACACCCTGTGGGACAAAAGAATCTGAAAAACAGCCTTGAGATCTAGACCTTCCCGCTTACCGAGTCTACCCAAATGAGAAGGAACCAGAAAACTAACTCTGGTAATATGACAAAACAAGATTTTTTAAATGCCCCCCCACCCAAAAAATCACACTAGCTCACCAGTAATGGAGGCAAACCAAGAAGAAATCCCTGATTTACCTGAAAAAGAATTCAGGAAGTTAGTTATTAAGCTAAATCAGGGAAGCACCAAAGAAAGGTGAAGCCCAATATGAGGGGGAAAAAATATATATATGAAGTCCGGGATTACGTTAAAAAACCAAACCTAAGAATAATAGGTGTTCTTGAAGAAGAAGAGAAATCTAAAATTTGGAAAACATATTTGAGAGAATAATCAAGGTAAATTTTCCCAGCCTTGCTAAAGACCTAGACATCCAAATAGAAGAAGCACAAAGAAATTCTTCACAAAAAGATTAGACATCCAAATGGAAGAAGCACTGGGAAATTCATCACAAAAAGATTATTGCCTAGGCACATTGTCATCAGATTACCTAAAATTAAGACAAAGGAAAGAATCCTGATGGCTTGAGACAAAAGTGCCAGGTAACCTGTAAAGGAAAACCTGTGAGATTAATAGCAGATTTCTTAGCAGAAACCCTATAAGCTATAAGGGCTGGGGGTCTATCTTCAGTCTCCTCAAACAAAAAAGTTATCAGTTTAGACTTTTGTATGCAGAAACTAAGCTTCATATATGCAGGAAAGATACAGACTTTTTCAAACAAACAAATGCTGAAAGAATTCTGCACTACCAAGCTACCACTACAAGAACTGCTGAAAGGAGCTCTAACTCTCAAAACAACTCTTGGAAACACATCAAAGCAGAACCTCTTTAAAGCATAAACTTCATGGGAACTAAAAACAAAAATACAATTGAAAAAAAATCCAAGGTATACAAGCAACAAATAGGCACAGTGAATGGAATGGTACCTCACATTTCTATACTAATATTAAATGTAAATAGCCTAAATGCTCCAACTAAAAGACAGAGACTTGCCGAATGGTTAAGAATTCACCAACCATGTGCTGCCTTCAAAAGACTCACCTAACACATAAGGACTCACACATACTTAAGATAAAGGTATGGAAAGAGACATTTCATGCAAATGAACACCAAAAGCAAGCAGGAGTAGCTATTCTTATATCAGACAAAATAAACTTTACAGCAACAGCAGTTTAAAAAGACTAAGAGGGACATTATATATGATAAAGGCCTTGTTCAACAGGAAAATATCACAATCATAAATGTATATGCACCTAATACTGGAGATCCCAAATTTATAAAACAATTACTAATAGAACTAGGAAATGAGGTAGACAGCAACACAATAACAGTGGGGGACTTTAATACTCCACTGTCAGCATTACATAGGTCATCAAGACAGAAAGTCAACAAGAAACTACAGTTTAAACTATACCTTGGAAAAAATGGACTTCACAGATACATACAGAACATTCCATCCAACAACCACAGAGTATACCAACAGCAGATGGAATTTCCCCAAGATAGCACATAAGATAGGCCACAAAACAAACCTCAATAAATTTAAGTAAATTGAAATTATATCAAACACTCTCTCAGACCCCAGTATAATAAAACTGGAAATCAACACCAAAAGGAACCTTCAAACCCATGCAAAAACATGGAAATTAAATAACCTGTTCCTGAATGATCATCAGGTCAAAAGTGAAATCAAGATGGAAATTAAAAATTCTTTGAACTGAATGACAGTAGTGACACAACCTATCATCAGAACCTCTGGGACACAGCAAATGTGGTGCTAAGAGGAAAGTTCATAGCCCTAAACTCATATCAAAAATTCTGAAAGAGCACAGACAATCTAGGGTCACACCTCAAGGAAGTAGAGAAACCTAACCCGAACCCAGCAGAAAAAAGGAAATAAGCAAGATCAGAGCAGAACTAAATGAAATTGAAACAAAAATATTACAAAAGATAAATTAAGCAAAAAGCTGATTCATTGAAAAGATAGAATTGATAGACCATTAGCAAGATTAACAAAGAAGAGAGAAAATCCAGAGAAACTCAATAGGAAATGAAACAGGAGATATTACAACTGACATGACTGAAATACAAAAGCTCACTCAAGGCTACTGTGAACACCTTTACATGGATAAACTAGAAAACCTAGAAGAGATGGATGAATTCCTCACAAGATAGAAAGCTCCTAGCTTAAATCAGTTAGAATTATATACCATGATTAGAACAATGACAAACAATGAAATTGAAATGGTAATTAAAAATTACCAACAAAAAACCCAGCACCAGACAGATTCACAGCAGAATTCTACCAGACATTCAAAGAAGAATTGGCACCAATCCTACTGACACTATTCAACAAGATAAAGAAGGAACCCTCCTTAAATCATTCTTTGAAGCCAGTATCATCCTAATACCAAAACCAGGAAAGGACATAACCAAAAAAGAGAAATATAGACCAAGATCCTTTATGAACATAGATGCTAAAAACCTTAACAAAATACTAGCTAACCAAATTCAATAAAATATCAAAAAGATCAACTGGGTTTCAGACCACGAATGCAGGCATGGTTTAACATACACAAGTCAATAAATGTGATATACAAATAAACAGATTTTTTAAAAATCACATTTCAATAAATGCAGAAAAAGCATTCAACAATATCCAGTGTCCCTTTATGATTAAAACTCTCAGCAAAATCAGCATACAAGAGACATTTCCCAAAATAATAAAAGCCATCTATGACACACCCACAGCCAACATAATACTGAATGAGGAAGAATTGAAAGCATTCCCTCTGAGAACTGGAAAAAGACAAGGATGCCCACTCTCACCACTCCTCTACAACATAGTGCTGGAAGTCCTAACCAAAGCAGTCAGACAAGAGAAAGAAATAAAGGACATCCAAATTAGTAAAGAGGAAGTCAAACTGCCAGTGTTTGCTGATGTTATGATTGTTACCTGGAAAACCCTAAAACTCCTCCAGAAAGTTCCTAGAACTGATTTAAAAACATCAGCAAAGTTTCTGGATACAAAATTAACGTACACAAATTAGGAGCTCTTCTCTACATCAACAGTGACCAAACTGAGAATCAAATCAAGAACTCAAACCCATTCACAATAGCTGCCAAAATAAAATAAAATCTTAGGGATATTTCTAACCAAGGTGGTAAAAGACCCCTACAAGGAAAACTACAAAACACTGTTGAAAGAAGTCACAGGCAACACAAACAAATAGAAACACATCCCATGCTCATGGATGGGTAGAATAAGTATTGTGAAAATGACCATACTGCCAAAAGCAATATACAAATTCAGTGCAATTCCCATCGAAATACCACCATAATTCTTCACAGAATCGGAAAAAAACAATTCTAAAATGTATATGGAACCAAAAAAGAGCCTGCATAGCCAAAGCAAGACTAAGCAAAATGAACAAATCTGGAGGCATCAAGTACCTGATTTCAAAATATACTATAAGGCCATAGTCACCAAAACAGCATGGTACTGGCATAAAAATAGGCAGATAGACGAATGGAAGAGAATAGAGAACTCAGAAATAAACCCAAATACTTAGAGCCAAGTGATCTTCAACAAAGCATTAGAAACATAAAGTGGGGGAAAGGACACCCTTTTAAACAAATGATGCTGGGATAATTGACTAGCCACATGTAGAAGAATGAAACTGGATCCTCATCTCTCACCTTATGCAAAAATCAACTTAAGATGGATTTGGAACTTAAACCTAAGACCTTAAATTATAAAAATTGTAGAAGATAACACTGGAAAAATCCTTCTAGACATTGGCTTAGGCAATGATTTCATGACCAAGAACCCAAAAGAAAATGCAATAAAAATAAAGATAAATTGTTGGGACTTAAGTGAACTAAAGAGCTTTTGTATGGCAAAAGGAACAGTCAGCAGAGTAAACAGACAACTCACAGGGTGGGAAAAAGTCTTCACAATCTATACATCTGACCAAAATGACTAATATCCAGTATCTACAATGAACTCAAACATATCAACAAGGGAAAAACAACAATCCCATCAAAAAGTGGGCTGAAGACATGAATAGACAGTTCTCAAAAAAAGATATACAAATGGCCAACAAACGTGAAAAAATGCTCAGCATCACTAATGATCAGGGAATCAAAACCACAATGTGATACCAGCTTTTGCCTGCAAGAATGGCCATTGTCAAAAATTCAAAAAATAGTAGATGTCGGCATGAATTCAGTGAACAGGGAACACTTCTACGTTGCTGGTGGGAATGTAAACTAGTACAACTACTATTGAAAACAGTGTGGAGATTCCTTAAAGAACTAAAAGTAGAATTACCTTTTGATCCAGCAATCCCGCTTCTGGGTATCTACTCAGAAGAAAATATCACAAGTTATGATAGGATATATTCTTATTTTATTTATTTCAAAGTATTTTAAAGTTTTCTTGAGATTTATTCTTTGATCCATGTGTTAATTAGAAGCATGTTAAGTTCTAAGTATTTTAGGATTTTCCAGCTATATTTCTGTTTTTGATATTTAATTTAATTCCATTGTGAGCTGAAAGCATACTCCATACAATTTCTATCTTTTCAAATTTGTTGAGATGTGTTTATGGCCAGAATGTGGTCTATCTTTGTGAATGCTCTGTGTGAACTTGTTAAGAAAATATGCTACACTGTTAATGGGTAAAATATTCTATAAATACCTTTTATATATATATTTATAAACACATATATAGTAAAAAGTAATAGAAGATATAATATGCCAATAAATAATATATTTAAAGTCTGTTCTAATATATAGTAACAGACAGTGATGATTATAACATATTATCAAAAGAAACTTAGGGCAATATAGTTTTATTGAAGAAAGTATTAAGAAATCAAGCAATTGCATTTTTCTGTGAAGAATATTTGGTTTAGGGTATTATAAAGGAACAAGGAGAATATACTTTATAGGCCCAGTGATCTTAAAAATAAGACTTAAAGTCTTATAGAAAATAACCAAGAAAGAATGGAGAGAAGAGTGTTTCAGTCTTACAGGAGAGAGTCTGGGAAAGCTCTAAAACCATAACAAGCATGGTAAAGAAGGTGAAAGGAGTTTCCTGAGGCTGGCATGGAAAAGATAGTGGCTAGACACAACATTGGGGAAGAAATCTGGAACTAAGTCATTCTACTTGTAATGGAAAGATGTTTATGGTTTTAAGTGTGGAAGTGATATGCTCAGGTTTAACTTCAAATAGATAATTCTGGCTGCTGAAGAAAAAGTGGATTGGTGATGAGGACAGACAGTAGTGAAGAGCTGC
Source organism: Cebus imitator (assembly GCF_001604975.1). NCBI lineage: Eukaryota > Metazoa > Chordata > Mammalia > Primates > Cebidae > Cebus > Cebus imitator. Next base: position 5,256,544 of record NW_016107346.1, on the reverse strand, counting down.
ACTATTGCATCAATAGTGCAAGGAACATTTGAGGATTATCTGGACAGGGACAATGGCAACAGTGAAAGTAGACTTCTCCATTATACCTATTACCTGGAAACATTTTTTCACGGCCTTTGTGGTAGTTTGTATTTTCCACAGATGGCTGTACCCACGTGTCCCATGCTTCACATTCCCACATGGCCTCATCCCTCTATAATTAAGAGTTAGAGCCTACTTTTCCTTTAGTTAAATCTGGCTGGCCTTAGTGATGTGCTTGACAAACAGATAACAGAAGTGATTTCTTGGCCTTCCAAAGTTAGGTGGCAAGAAGACTCCTGCTTGAGTCTCTTGAAATGCTTGCCCTTTGCGACATTCCCTCTCAAAACTCATGTCATGCTGTAAGAACCCCAAGACAGATGGAGGGTTTACATTGGCACTGCTAGTGATAGTCTCAGCTGAAATCCTGACAGTCAGCAACAACTGCCAGCTATGTGAGCTAGCCATCTTGAATGTTGAGTCCATATGAGCCCCTGTTGTTATCTGATTCCACTGCATGAGAAACCCAGTGAAATACTTGTCCCATAGAACCCAGTTAACTCACAGAACTTTGACTGACAATAATCAATTATTAATTTAAGCCACCATGACTTGGCATGCTTTGTTCCATAGCAATGAATAATCAAACATACCGTTAACACTTGCCATGATCACATCCTACCCTTTCTATCCAAATGTACTCCACACATTTCCTTTCTATATACTTTTAAATCTGTGGCAAATCAACCATAATTGGCTTATTTTATCAAATGGATTTTCTCATTGAAGTTTTAATAGCAAAACACCAAAGTATGTAAATGCCCCAAGGAAGCTTTTTTCCCCCACTTATGAGATAGAAAAACAAAAACTTCACTTCTGAAAAAAAATACTGAAATAATTAAATTTATAAATTATGTGTTTCTGATGTACATCTTAGTTCTCAGAATAAGGTATTTGATTACTTTATCATGACTTCTCATTATGAGGCAAGAGTCAGCTAAATTAAAAACACAAAGGTAAGTATAGGAAACCTCACTGGGAATGAAGTAAATTACCAAAAAAAAAAAAAAACTCCAAATCTTTGAAGCTTAATATTCCACAAGTTAGGCCAGTTTTTTTACTTACTTGATCTGACCTTCCAATTTGAGAGAAATGTTGACTTATATCTAATATAATTACATGTTCTTCATCTAATTATAAGGTACCTAACATTATTATCAGAATTCAATGCTCTTGTTGTTTTGTTGCTTCATTAAATTGAAAACATATAAATTGTTCTGGAAAAGAGAGGTGTTTTAAAAATGTAAGTCCAAATTTGTGTAACCAATTGAGGATTGAAGGAAACTCCGTAATCCAAGTAAGACATGCACGCAGTAAGATACTATTCCTATGCTTGAAAAACATCTAGTTCAGGAAAAGACAGATATATTAAGCAATAATGCAATATGGCAAAGCTAAGTACAAAACTAAATTCAATGTTTAAGGGGAACATAGAGAAGAGTAGTCAGCTTTACCTTTGGAAGTGATGGGTGAATAAGTGGAGCACAAGCTACATTTTGTGAAGTGGAGAAAAGGAGAAAAAAAGAAAACATTTCAGGGAAGGAAATTACCCAGGTAAAGGCAAGGAGTTGTGAGTGTGTTAAATGTTTTAGAGCAAATCTAAGAAGTTAGATTCACCTAGAACTTGAATTGTGTGAAGTCATGGCAATAATTAGAGATGAATTTATGAATGTAGGTTTGGAGAAGATTATAGGATACTGTTGGTCAGGCTAAGGAGTTTGAGTTATGTCCTGTACTTAACTATAGCTAGTGAGGAGCCAAAATTACATTTCCTAAGCATAAAATGGCATAATCTGATTGGGGGTCTGAATGTATAATTCTAGCACCATTATGGAGGCAGAGGCCAGTAGCAGGAGTATATGTGAGTGAATAGCATACTGCACTCTTTGTCAGTTACAATGGCTCTGAAGATTCCCCAGTGGCTATTTCATACCCCCTTTCCTCTCCTCTAATTCTAATACTGATCTTTATTCCTAGATGATAATTTTTCTTATTACAGAGCAAAGAAAATAAGAGTATTCTGAATAGAACTTTCATTATCTCCTACTGCACCTCTGCCTTCTCTTTAATTTCTATGGAAAAACTGTCCGTATTCCTAACAAAGGCCATGACTTCCGCTTGTGGCCTGGATTCCATCCCCTCAGTGTGACTGTAATGTTTCTTCCTTCTTTAAGCATAATCACATTTCCTCTCTACTTGATATTTCCCATCAGATCAAAATGTGGTCATTTCTCCAATTTTAAAACACATCTTTTTGTCTCATTTCTTTCTTATATTCATCCTTCCCCTTACAAAAAGTTTTCTCAAAACAAGTCTATACTCACTGCCGCCAATTTTTTTCCTCTCTCATCTAGTCAACCAGGTTTTCTGCTAGTTCACTTAAATTTCTCTTAGCTATGCCATTTCTTACTATCACTCTGCTGTATTTAATTTCCAATTATCTGACTTCATTCTGTTTAACAGCATTGCAGGAGTTGATCATTCATTTATACTTGAGTCACTTCTTTAGGTTCAATTCCAGGACTACACTCTTTCTTAATTTTACTTCTCAATCAGTGGCAGCTTCTTCCCAGTCTCATTATTTGTTTTACCTCACCTTGGTGATCTTTGAAATTTGGAGCTGTCTGTACTTCAGTTGTTGTATATTTTCTCTTTTCTATTTACATTCATTCTTTTGGTGTTGTCAGTCGTTGACCTGGCAACAAATGCCATCTATATGCTGGTGATACCAAAGTTCATATCTCCCCAGAACAACAAAACCATATATCCAACAACCTATGAAATAGCTCTACCTGTCTCAAACTTACAAAATTTAAACTGTTGATTTTCCCTTTAGTACCTCCTTTAGTCATATTTTCCCCATCTTTTATAAGCAAAGCTCCATCCAATTTCTCAGACCCAAATTAAATAAAAACCATTGATAATCTAAACTTCTCTCTTAGTTCCACACCTCATAGTCAATTCACAAGCAAATATATTAGTATTATCTTCAATATACACCTTTAATCTGATCTCCATCTCTACTGCTAACACGTTTCTATTCACCACCAGTTGGTCCGATACTTTCTTATCAGCTGGACTAATTGCAATGGTCTAACCAGCCTTCTTACTTCTGATCCTTATTCCCTCAAAGCTATTTTCAAAATAGCAACCAGAGTTTTACAATTAAAATATAGTCAGATAATTTCTCTCCTCTGCTCAGAAACCTCCAACACTTCTTGTCTCATTCCAAGTAAACACCAAAGTCTTTATGGTGGCCGACAAAACCCTACATTATTAAGTTTCCATTTCCCACTTGCTGACCCTTGTTAATCCCTTTTCCTGCTTTAATTATGTTAATAACTCTTACCACTGCCAAATATTCTGAGTATTATTTATTTTATATAAATTATTGTTTGTCTACCTGCCTTCCCTGTAACTGCAATGTAAACTCCATAAAGGCAGTATTTTTGTCTGTTGTTATTATTGCTTTGTTCCTATTTCTTAAAGGGTTTTAGACATACAGTGGGAATCTAATAAATGTCTGCTGAATAAATGAATTAAAAAGCTATTGCAAAAGAATGTAAGCAAATACAGATGACAGCCTGGAGAAACATACAGTATTACGTTGTGGAGAAGAGATGTGCAAAACACTTTCTGAAATTTATCACTGATATGCAAAATATGTAGGCAGAATGGAGACACAGATAAGAAGTCAGTCCCCCTTCCCTATGCATCTCAGGGTCAGGCAATATTAATTAACTGTCAGAAAAACTAAATGAGGGTTTACACTGGAAAATTATTAGAAAAGAGAGATCCATTGATACAGGGTGTTATAAGAACCTGTAATTGAGATTTCATCCACTTTGGATGAAAGAGAATGCTTTCAAGAAGAAATAATTTTAAACCTGAAATATTAATACTAACATCTTTAGAAGTTAAGGCAAGAGACTATGGTAGTTAAATCTGCTTTTGAGAACATCTATTAGGCATCAGGCACTATGCCAAGAACTGGGACTAAAATGATGAATGAGGCAGTCGTGGAGTTAACCATGATTGTTTCCGCCTCTAGTAGGGATTATTTTGGCTTGGGGGTCATGGGACTATTGAGATAAATTTAGATATATTTTGGAGCATTATACAATGGGCTTGTCAATGAATTTGACTGGCTGAAACAAGAAAATACAGGAATCCTAGATAACCTTTATAATTTCAGCTCGCCACTAGGTGAATGTGTACCATTTACTGGAATGTGAAGACATGCATTATTGGGGAAAAGAAATATCAAAGGTTCTATTTTAGACATGTCAATTTTGTACTGTCTCTGAGACATTTAGTAGAAGTTGACAAATAGTCATCTAAGAGTAAAAAGAGGTTAAAAAAAAGATAAGGAAATAACACCAGATTGTATAAATCCAGAAGATGCAAGCATAGTGTTTGATACTATAACACTGACTAATAAAAACTAAAGACAACATAAAAACAGGAAAGCAAAGGAAAAATTAAAGTGAGGAGAACATGAGAAACAGTGACTGGAGGAAAAGAGAGGAGTAGAAAAGGTAAACAGGAGAAAATTAAAGGGAAAGAGAATTAACAAAGCCTAGGAGTAATTAATACACTTGGAGTTTGGCAAGCAGAAATGAAGTCAGTAAAGGAACAAGAGAAAATGAGTCAATGAGTCAGCAAAAAGACAGAGGGCAATGACCTCCAAAGACCAGTTGCCAGAACTGACCTTACATGGAGAAGTAGAAGAAGGCGAGGCATCAGCATCTCTATTTTCACAGAAGCAAAAAGGCCAGCGGGTGTGTGTGTGTGTGTGTCTGTCTGTTTTTGCCTGGCAAAGACTTGCAAATCACTTTGGGGGCATTATCTTCTGATGGCTCCTATGTTCTCTATGAAATATGAGGATCAGTCATCTGCAGAGAGCATAGAGTAAGGTAGGGGGAAATTTAGAAGTTTAAGGAGGTTAAATATTTTAAATAATCAATGAGTAGAATGGGGAAGTATGGCCAAACAGAAAAGTTTGAGGGCGTATGTGAGATAATTAATCACAAATATTTAGTGAATCGAATTTTGTCTGTCATATGCCATTTCACTAACAGATATCATTTACAACTAAAAAGGGGTAGAAGTAAGATAACAAATCATGTTGGATTTCTGTTATTTTAGTGTGATGAATAATATAAAGGAAAAAACAGTGATTTAATTTATTGACAAGAGTTATATTGATTTATAAACTACATGCACACAGAATTATATAATCAGTTTTGTTTATAAAATGAAAAAATCTGTAGAAATATTCATCAACAAAGAATTAATTACATATACTTAAATGTACAATACAAATGATTATTACACAGTGACTTAAAATGCTGATCTTTTTATTTATTGACATGGAAAGATGCCCAGGATATATGGTTATATATGAAATGCAGGCTTCCAAAGTGCCTGTGGAATATTACTTACCTTACTTTTATTTAAAAACAATGATTTTATGTCAAGTGTTGGAAGTATATAGAGCATCTGCAAGTCTCATACATTGCCAATGAAAGTGTGAATTATTACAATTATTTTGGAAAACTCTTTGACAGTGTGTATTAAAAAATTACCATATGCATACCCCTAGAAACCACCAGTTTTACTCCTAAGTTTATGACAAACAGAAAATGCCCATAAGTTCTACCCTAAGGCATGCACTAGAATTTCATAGCAACAATATAACTAATAGTCCCAAACTTGAGGCAACCAAACAATGAAATCATTAAATGAAGTCTGGGGCATTTATATAATGTAAGTATATATATCAACAAGTATAAGCAAATTACATGACAAATAACAATATAAATATATCTTACAATCCTAATGTTATGCAAAATAAGCCAACATACAAGAATAGCTTGAGTGATGGGTGCACTAAAATCTCAGAAATCACCAGTTAAGAACTTATCCATGTAACCAAAAACCACCTGTACCCCCAAAATGTTTGAAATCTTTAAAAAGTCAAGGAAATATACTCTGTGCACAGGTGTGGTTATGGGAGGGCTTCTGGAGCTCTGAAGATGTTCTGCCTCTAGAATACTTACTTGGTCACTTTCTATATGTAGGCTATGCTTTTCATTGTAATTACATAAAAATCATTCTCATGCATAAAAAAAATCTAGAGAGATATATCAATATGTTAACAATTATGAAATCTCTATTATAAGTTTATTGGTGATTTATTTTTTCTACATTTTGTTTCATGTGAATTTTTAAATTGAAAATGCATTAATTTTTTATGCAGAAAAACAATGAAGGTCTTTGCTTTTCTAAGTGTTAACTATGATTTCCAGAATAACTACACTAAAATTATGAGGATCATTTTTCATCTTCAGAAAAAAAGACAAAGACACTCTACATCTTCAAACACTTGCGAAAACTGAAAATAAAAATTAATACCTATTATTATTTTAGTGAGTTGTCAGCATTTGACCTTAAAAATTTAATTTTTAACATATTTAAAAATTTAGTCAAATACTAAAACAAATTCTTTGACTGTTTCTGGCATTAACTCTTAAAAAGGGCAGGGACCATCTATTAAAACTAGTAATCTCCTTAAATTCTTTACTGTGGACTCATTTTCTTAAACACCTACTTATATTTCACCACTAATGGAATAGGAGAGATACTCCAAAAAATGCCCAATTATTGTTAATCCCCTCCTTTCCCAGGCAAGTCAGATCAATCTCGTTGAGTGTTTTTGTTCCCTTCACAGTGAAATGGTCTATTTAACAAAATGCACACGGATAAGCTTTTTGCTTGAATAAAGCTCAAGAGGATGGAATTAAATTAGTTTAGGATAATTATTTATAATTAGATATTCGTAATGGAAACTGAATAAATCGTACGTTATTCTAACAACTTGCTTAAATGTGCTGCTCCGTTGACCACTCCCCATTTCCCTTCCCCATATGAAAATAAGAAAATTGCTTTCCAGCTTTCAAGGCAGTATTCCATCTGCTCAGAAAATTACCCAAGGCACAGTCAAAAAAAGTTTGTAAAGTAAACATTATTTGTCACTCAGCTAAAGAACAGCTAACTAAAAGCTGAAAATATAGATTGTGCAACTCTATCCCTTAAACTTCCATGAGAAGGGTGAAAAAAAAAAAGAGTCAATGCTACTGTAAATGTGATTATCTGTAAGTGTGATTATCTGTTATCTATTTAGTTAGACACCTGGATGTGAGTCTCTTGAAAAATTATCAGGTGTCAGTCCACAGTGCTGGACAGAAAACCTAGCCCTAGGTACTGGCCCAGCTCCATGAGGGTACCTTGTGAACCACAGAGCTCTGTGAGCAATGTGGTATTTAGCAGGCCGTGCCAGGGGGACCACATCTGTTTTGAATCAAGGATGTCTTCACACCAAGGGGGTTGAAGAGATAGACACAAGCAGCCAGCACTTCTATAAAATCACCAGGACTTCGATTTTTATCTTTTTCTCATCAAAACAGCAGAGAGGTTAACTTCTCCAATTGACGGATGTGTAAAAGGCTGGTGCAAGAAAATGCCTGACGTGCTTTATGAAGCTCCATAGCAGAAGAATGTTTTCATCCCTACCATGTGAAAAATTTAAACTTAAATGACTTCCACATGGGGAATTTTGTGTTACTCCATGTGAGTCCCTGGCTTTTGTCTTCTACATGCCATTGCTCCTTAAATTAGATTTGTTCATTTGCTGAAACTCTCTTTACGAATTCTAAATAATAGATTCCTCTTGATTCCAATACAATAAAACTTTTTATCAAATAGCTTTAAATCAGAAAAAAAGAGAAAGTTTCATCAGAATAGATCAACCAGGGATTCTGATTTGACCTGAGTTGTTCTGTGACTGTATTTGTTTAACTATCTTTTAAGTATCTGCTTGACATTAGGCAGTTGAGACAGAAGCAAGAGAGAGACAAAAAAAGAGATATATAATATATACGTTATGACTTGACCCATTGTACAGCATGGATCATGACATGTTCCATGACATAGCAATGTGAATTCTTCGGCTCACAGTTCATTTTGTTTCGAGCTTAGTACATAGATTAAGTTTGCAATGCATCCACTATCTCTTAAGGAAAAATCAAACTGTAAATCATATCCAGATATGTCTCTAAATTATATCTAAAAAATAATAGAAATTGGTGAGTTAAGTGAAAGAGGTATGAAGCCATCATTCTAACATTAATTGAATACTAATTGCTGTGATAAGAAACTTGCACATACACTTTCTTCAGCTGCAAAGTAGATATCAACCTCTTCTCTTTTCAGATAAGATCCAACATGTATGACTTTGTGCCATCCTGAAGGTAACCTGTAGATATAATTGTTGAAAAGAGCCTGGCACCTCTTTCCTCTCCCTTTTGCTCCCCTCTGTCACCATGTGACATGCTGACTCCCCTTACCTTCTGCCATGAGTAATGGCTTCCGGAGGCCTTCATCACAAGCCAAGCAGATGCTTGTGCCACACTTTTTGTACAGCCTGCAAAGCTATGAGCCAAATAAACCTCTTTTCTATATAAATTAACCAGTCTTAGGTATTCCTTTATAGCAGAGCAAGAGGAATTAATATACTATATGAGGTGATAAATATGTTAATTAGATTAGTTGTGGTAATCATTTTACAATGCATACTAATATTAAAATGTCACATCGTACACTTTTAATGTAGAAAATTATTTGTTGAGTATACCTCAGTAAAGCTGGAAAAATTATATGCCTGTAAAAAATTTCACATGTACTCTGTAAATATGTAAAATATTTTATATCAATGAGAAAATGATGTCTATAGTAAAAAAATAAGCCATCTTAAGTCCATTCCTTCTCAAATGGGCACCTATATTCATCTCCTTAAGCCTACCTAATCTTCAAATAAAGACAATAACAAGGTTATAATTCCATTTGATACAATTCTACATACAACTAAAAACACAACAGCCTCTTTTTCAGAAGAGGAGATAAAGTGCTTGAATATCTACTCCTCTCTTTAATGTCCCATAACTTACATACTACAATGCAAAATATTTTTAAAATACTGTGTATTTATTGTTCAAATGCTATTTAAATACTATGATATAAAAGTGAATACATCTTATGTTACATGATAAGAAATAAGAGAAAAAATATATATGTATGTATAAACATCCATGCATATACATACATGCAACATATTGGCAACAAGATAAGAGGGATATGCTCAACAATTACAGTCCTCCTTTCTGTAAATGGTCACACAGTCACAGCTGTTATTTATCACAGCCTTTGTCTGCTAGCCATTCCGTATTTCCTTTGCCTTCAGAAAATCCCTTTTTCTGGAGTTACCCAAACTCCAGCTGCAGGGTGTCCTGAAGGGCCTGGGGCATTAATAATCCTGCCTTGATTTGAATGCTAATAGTTTTCCATTGACCTTAACCATAGTGCATGGTAATACTAAGAGGCATCCAAAGGAATCTGCTATATTCCAGACATATTCTTCCATACCTCCATTGTGGAGTAGTCAGTTTCTCCTTGGTAGTCAGGATCAATCATCTCATCCAGCAAAGTAACTCCCTTCTTTGCTGTTGATTTAGAGGCAGCAGGAAACCAAAGTTCCTGGACAAGAGTCTTAACTTCCAGTTCAATAGAGTCGCTGTTATGTCTCCTGGTGGAAATGTTTCCCCCTTTGGAACTAAAACCTTTAGGCTAGCAGATCATAAGGTCTTGGAAACAGGAAACAAAAATTTTGCAATAGGTCACTAACGGGTCATAGTGAGTGATGCCATTCCCATTTCCAACTCTGGACTCATGAATACTGGCTATGGGATAAACTACACTATATATTGGATGCTGATTGAGACCATATGTACAGCCTTCTGGAGAACTTGCCCCAGCCCCGCAAGGCATTGTCATGTACCTAGCACTGTAACTGAGTCTTAAAAGACAATTCTACAATTTTATCAATCCAGCTGCTTCAGGATGGTGGGGAACATGGTAAAACCAGTGAATTCCATGGGTATGGGCCCATTGCCACACTTCATTTGCAGTGAAGGGAGTATATTGATTATAAGCAATGCTGTGTGGAATAAGACAGTGTATCAGTGAAAAAGACAGTCTGAAAATTCATAGACAGTAGTTTTGCCAGAAGTATTGCATGTAGGGAAGATAAATTTGTATCCAGAGTTAAGTGTCTATTCAAATAAGAGCAAAACATTGCCCCTTCCATGATGGAAGCATTCTAATGTAATCAACTGGCCACCAGGTAGCTGGCTGATTACCCTGGGGAATAGTGCCATATTGAAGACTCAATGTTGTTCTTTGCTAACGGCAAATTGAATACCCAATGGTGGCTGTAGCCAGGTCAGCTTTGGTAAGTGAAAGTCCATTTTGCTGACCTCATGCATCACCTCCATCTCTGACACCATAACCACATTTTTTTTGTGAGCTCATTGATTCATGACAGGGTCTGGAGAAAAATTGTCTGGTATCCACACAATGGATCATTCTGTCAATTTAATTATTAAAATCATCCGCTGATGATGTCCCCTTTTGAAGCATTCACATGAGGCACAAATACCTCCATGTTTTTTCCCATTTATATATGTTTATCCATAAAATTCTTCCCCAAATTTCCTTGTTGTCAATTTATCAATCATGTTATTTTCAATTTCCTGGCCATCCAGCCAGCCATGGGTCATAGACCATGACTCAATATGTAATCACATATCATTTCTCCTTCTAGAAAGTGAACAATCAGATGCAATGCTATGGTTCTACCCCCTTGGAGAAGTTCTCCTCACCTGTGTTATTCAGGAATGTCCTAGAAAGTGGCTGTAGTGCTGCAGCGGTCTACTTTCAGGTGTTTTCTGCATACAGTAAGAAGCATATGTAAACCACACCTGAGTTTTCACCTCCTCTGTTGACTGATTGTAGGAAACTCTCATGAGGCAATAGACACAGGCTAAGCACCTGAGCTGTGACTCACCTATCAGGTCCTGCCAAAGCTCCAAATAGCATTCCTATCTGCCACTGACATTTCAAGAACAATTGGATCTGCTGGATAATATGGCCCAAGTGGGAGGGCAGTTTGCAAAGCAGCTGGGACCTGTAGCAGTTTGCATAACAGTTGGGCCCCACACAAAACTAGCAACATCTCAGGCCACTCAGTAAATGGGCCAGAATAAAACACCAAAATGAGCAATGTGTTGCTCCTACAATCCAAAGAAGCTCACTAGGTATCATGCTTTTTTTTTTTTTTTTTTTTTTTTGAGGGAGGGGGATGTAAGACAGCCCTGATGCAATGATGTATTCTTCACCTTAGAAGGGATGTCTTGTGATTCCACATACCACTGGACCCTTAGAAATTTTGTTAAGTTCAGTCCTGAACTTTTGTGGGATTTATTTCCCACACTCAGACATCCAAATATTTTACCAATACGTCTAGAAAATTGCACATTAGTTCCAATCAGAATAATGTCATCAGTGTAACAGACCAGTGTGATATCTTTTGGAAGAAGGTGATCAAGATCCTTGGAAACAAATTATAACCTAGGGCTAGGGAGTTTATATACACCTGAGATAGGCCAGTGAAGGTGTATTTCTAGCCTTGACAGCTGGCCATAAATTGCTTCTGATAGTCCTTGCTGACAGAAATGAACAAGGAATTTGTAAGGTCAGTAGCTACATGTCTGGTACCAGGGGATGTATTAATTTGCTCAAGCAATGAAACTACATTTGATACAGCAGCTTCAATCGTGTCATCACCTGGTCAAACTTAAGATAACTCATTATCATTCTCCCAGATCCATCTGTCTTCTGCATATGGGAAGATGGTGGGAATAACCACCCTGCATCTTTTCAGATCCTGATAGTGGCCCTAATCTCTGCCATTCTTCCAGATATGCAGAATTGCTATTGACTTACTATTTTCCTAAGTAGAGGCCATTCTACTGGGTTCCAGCTGGACTTTCTCATCATAATAGCCCTCACTCCATAGGTAATGGGACCAAAGTAGGGATTAAGACAACTACTGAGTAGATCTGCTGCAATCATGCATTCTGTAACTGAGGAAATAATCTCACAATAGGCTCAGAGATGCACTGAGCTCACTATGAAATAGATCTAAGCTAAACTCCACCGATCACCTGATCCCCATAAGTCCCTACCTTGACTGGGACCATAGTTAATTTTGAGGTCTCCTGGAATTAGTGTTAGTTCATACCCAGTATCTTGTAGTCACTGAAAGGTCTGGTTATTTCCTTTTTCCCAGTAAATAATCACCCTATTAAAGGCCATAGGTTACTTTGAGGAGGGCTGGGAGAAGGAATAATGGTATACATTTTGGCAGTGTACACAGATCTTTTCATAAGTGGACCTAGATTCCTCTTTATTCAAGAGACTCTAGGTCTTTAAACTGGCTCAAGTCTGGGAATTGACTGAGTGGGAACATGTCTCTGTGTTTTCATGATTCAGGCTAGACTTTTGGTAACTTGACCTAGAAATGTTCTGCTTACATAGATCAAATAAGAATTTAGTATGCTTTCTACTTACTTCACTTTAAGGACCACCCATGGTAAATGAGCCAACACTAGAGGTCTGCACAAGTCAGACTATTCTGATTGCTGCTTCAACTCTCCTGTCCTTCACATAACTATTTCCATCTTGACTTGGGCTGCTGAATGCCACCACTTGACCCCTGCCACCCCAGGAACCAATTACTCACATTGTATTTAGGTTTTCCAATTTACTGACAGCAGTTCCCACTACAGGGACTGGCCTGTAGAGAAGAACAGTCACAGAGCACTGAAATGATGTTAGGTTTTCCATTACAAATTTATTTCTCACAGTATTAGTAGAAAGATATGTCTTCCGTATCTTCTCAGTGTGAGTGAGTTGGTTTTAAATGACAGACTCACTGTAACATTCTAATCTCGTTAGGCCTTTGAATCAATCCCCTCCTGCACAGTAAACCCACGCAGGTCTGGCATTATGTCAGCCACCCCTTGTTGATCCACATCCATAAGGTTTGTCAGATCAAACTTTATGTTTCTTCTACTATTATATAATTCCTTCTACTATTACATCATACCTTTAGTGTCTATTCCTACACGTGTTCCCCAGATTTCTTACTACATATTTAGAAAATCAAGTGGATATTTTGAGTGTAGCATACCTCCTTGTGGGTAACACATTGTACCTGCCTTTAGGGACCTTAAGTTTGGTATAGATACAGAAACACAAACAGTGGGTTCTTTACTTTTTTTATGTTAATTATTGTATTTTTTTCCAAAATGCATTCTTAGGCTAAAAGCGTGGGTGGGTTCTTAGAGGAACAGCATTGACCTACTTTTATGGCAAGTTTCTCAGGGGATGTCATTGCTATTTTCCCAGGCAATCATGGTTAATCCTCTTCATGAGTGTGGAGAAACCACACTCCCAATGGGGATGAAGAGGTCTCTTTTGCTGGCAAAGAAAAATGTAGGGGCTCAATGTTACCAATTTCCTGAGGGTCCTCCCACATAGCCCCATTTTAACTTTCCTTCCCTGTCCATGTCATCCTTTCCCAATCAGTGCCCTCACTTAAACAGTGCACAAACTATGAGTCTGGGCCTATTTGCATTGTAATTCAAGATGAGGTCCTGATTTTAGTTTTCAGCATCTCAGCCTAACAGCTGTAGGAGACAAAGGTCTCCATTGGGGCAGACATAAAAGCTGTCAGATCATTTATGTAGCATTTAAGCTTGAAACTCAAATTCATAAGCTAATTCTTTCCTTTTACCCCTTTTTCCAGCAGCATTATTAGGGGAAACTTGTCAATCTACTATTTGTTACTTTGCCAAGAATATTCAGAAACATCAGCTACACAATTACTCAGGTCCTTGCTCCTTATAAATGGTTGGTAAGGAGTACTCAATGGTGATATTTGTTTATCCCTTTTGCAATTTCAGGCCATGGACTCTCTGTGTTCTCTTAACTCCTAGAAATAGTATCATTAGTGCCTTTAAATCTAATCAGATAAGAGAGCCAATTCCAGGAATTCCAGAACCAATTCAGAAAACTCATGCTTAAAATTCTGGTCCTGTAGAACTATTCTAGGTACCAAAATCTGGATCAGGCTCTTTCAGGGAAATAATAGGAGATTATGCACATACACATACATATATATATATACACACACACACACATATATGCATACATATATGTGTGTGTGTATATATGTATACCCAACCACACTTTTAGCTTAAGAATGCATTTTGGAAAAAAATACAATAATTAATATGTGTGTATATATATCCTACACACACACACACACACACACACACACATATAAATTAGGAATTGGCTTACATGATTGTGAAGGCTGAGAAGTCAGAAGAACTGCAGTCAACAAGCTGTTGATCCACATCCACAGACCTGAGAACCAGGAGAGCCAATGGTGTGAGTTCCAGTCCCAATCTGCAGGCCTCAAAACCAGGAAATCTGGTGGTGTAAGTTCCACCCAAAAAACCTGCAGGCTTGAAATCCAGGAGTAGTGGATGTTACAATTTGAGTCGGAAGACAGGAGAAAAACAAAATCAAAAAACAAACAAAACAATACAAAACAGAAACAACTATTGTCCCAGCTCAATCAGTCCGGCAGGAGGAGTGCCTCCTTATTATACAGTCAGGTCAGACTTTTTGCTCTATTCCTTCAACTTTGTGGATGTAGGCCATTTACATTAGGAGACCAATCACATTACTCAGTCTACTGATTCAAATGTTAGTTTTATCCAGAAACACCTACAGAGACACACTGAGCAAAATGTTTGACCAAATATCTGAGCACACAATGACCCAGTCAAGTTGACTCACAAAATTAATTATCATAAATACTTACCTCAAAAGTTTACACAAATATTAAATGAGATAATAGATATAAGTCCCTAGTTAAGCCCAAGTGTAAAGAATAGTTTCAACAAATGTTGGTCATTGTCTGCATTAGTTATTACTATTAAGTTCATGGTAGAAAATGTGTTAAGTATTGATCCATTTAGAGATTAAGAGTAGAACTGGGCCACTACTCTACCAGACTCTGGAAAACCAATGCTAAGAATGATTTCTTGAAAGATCATACAGATACTAGACTTTTCTTGGGAGTAAAAGGCTTACACTTATATTGATCCCTCTGAAATCTTTATCTCCTGGTTTTGTGGGTTAGTTAAAGCCAAATCTTAACTGCCTCACTACTTCTTATCACAGGCAGTTTAATAAAGCAAAGGCAGTAGTGGAGAGAGAGGTAGAGATTGAAGTAAAAATTATTAACAAATTTTTAAACTTGAATTACATGATTTGATTTAGGCTTTTAATATATGATAGTTAATGTAAGCTTTCTTTTGCTTCTTCCTAGAAAGAATGACACTATCGGTTTGATAGTAAAACATATGTACTAATGGATAGATTTTTAAGCATGACTGGTTTCACAGTGACAACACTGATTAAGACCATGTTTATAGACATTCTTGATTACAGCTCTTAGAGTCATTATGTTAAAGCTTTACCTCCAGCATTCATGCACACAGCCTGCTCTACATTGCCACAGCTTTGCATCCATGATTATTGTTTTTCAATTTTAAATTATGCATTGAAGCCATATTTACAAGGGTAAATATCATAAATGTACAGATTATTAAATTTTTACAAACTGTATAGTCTTATAAGCAATAGCCAGATCAATCAATACAAGATTTTAATGATTAATTTCCTGCTGCTGTAAGAATATAGACTGCTTAACCTCCAGAATTAAAGCAAACTGCCATTCTATAATTAACAACACAGATCTATGGTTAGAGTCAGGATTCAAATTCAACCCTCAGCTCCACCACTGGCTAATCCCTCTCTGACTAAGTTTTCTCCTTTGTAAAATAAGCATAATAATATGCCTATCTTATAGGTATATTAAATGAGTCAATACATATAAAGAGCTCAGAAATGCCTGACTCATAATAAGCTCTCAATAAATGTAAGCCATATTTATTGCATAGTTCACTTCCCCTCATATTACTTGTTACCAGATGGTGCCTGAAATGACATGAAGTGCTTGCTGAATGAATAGGAAGGAAAAATAAGAGTCCTTTACCTAACAGAATATAAAGTTTCAATGAAATTACACCATGCAGAGAAAGCAATTTGTCCTGTTTATAAGGAAGACAAACAAGGAACTGGACTTTGGCTTTGAGCTGTGTGAATGGGAGATGGCATTGCTTCCGTGACCCACATTCACGTTCTATAACAAGACCAGAGAGAAACAGCTTTTAGGAGCCCAAGAGGAATAATCATCTAAGAGTCGCTGTTTGACTAAACAGCTACTCCATTCTTTTCTTCTACACAGCCGTTCCTTGCACCTTTCAACTGTTTGGCAATATGACTCTCCTGAGATTGAGAAACAGTGTGTCAGATTCCATTCATCCTTAACATAACAGAGGAGTGGTAGCTATAGTATACCAGAAAGGGCACTTTCATTGATCTGCAGCACTCTGTTTCCATCACAGGGAAGAATCTTCTCACAATCAGAGCACGAGAGAACTCAACAGCCAAGTGAAATATTGGACAAAGTCGAGTCACCCCCACGCCCACATAGAGTCCCAATTTCACAAAAGAGTAAGTTCATGAGCAAGACCATCACTAATAATTTGCTATAAAGAGTAGCAATTTTTCTGTTTTATTTGTGGAGTGTTGCAAAACTCTTGATGCTAATCCTCACATTGATTTACATATATCTGAACCATTTTTTTTCTATTTCCAGCTAAAGAAATCTGTAATTTATTGAGCTATATTTAGTTACAAACTTTCCCTTTTGAAATCTCCGAAGTTAGAAATCTAATAGGCAAGATGAATTAAACAAGGATCATGTGAATTAGGAAGTATATGCAAAAGATTATTTGCTGATGTATTGATATTGTGAAGGTAATGTTCCCAGCCAGAGGCCTTGCTTCAGTCTGTGGCTATTATTTAAGTGTTATTCAAGAATTACTCTTTTCACATAAAAATTACATGGATGGGTACTTCAGAAGTTCTGTGATTTCTTCATTTGCATGCTTCATTAAACTACCAAACTGTTTCAGAACAAACAAGCAAACAAAACATTCAATAGTCCAGTTAGTTTTTTTTTTACTAAATAGTTGTTTCATTCTATGAGACCATAACATTGATATTATGATCTATATTACATCATTGCTTAGCATTGAATACTGGCCATAGGGCATTGCAGACATTCATATAGTTCTTGGTGTACACGTGATACAAATTACCCATCATGTCACTAGAGAATTGAAATGCAAAGTAAAAGAATAAGAAAAATCTTACAATTGTTTAAATGCTCTTGAATTTTTACCATTGTTAGGGTTATTCTTTTCTTGTATATTCATTTGAAGCTTCTCCTAGAAGCTTAGATTAGACATTGTCATATTTTGTTTTCATTTATTGAAATCAGTTCATTTAGGCACTTCTCAAGCCTCTCAGTGGCAAACTACCTCATTTTCTGGCAGAATGCAGAGCGTGAGAATTGAAGCAATCGACTTTACATAAAGTACACTCTGTACTTCCTCCCCAGGGCAAGAATAGTTTCCATCCCAGACACACTCCAAAACCTTCCATGATTTTGATGACAGTAACAGTAAAAAATTACTTCACATGTACCAAAATGGGCAACAATAAATCTTAAGCATCTTTTCACAGCTTTGACAATCGTAACTTACCAATTGAGAAATTTACTTTGTGAGAGTATAGGGAAACTAGGAAAATACACTTAAATTTGCTTTTATTTTGCCAAACTAATCCACTGTTGCAAGTGCCATTGCATCAAGTGGG
Organism: Cebus imitator; assembly: GCF_001604975.1. Taxonomy (NCBI): domain Eukaryota; kingdom Metazoa; phylum Chordata; class Mammalia; order Primates; family Cebidae; genus Cebus; species Cebus imitator. Next base: position 5,238,643 of record NW_016107346.1, on the reverse strand, counting down.
ACAGTATGTGAAATAAAGTGTGCTGGCAATAGAATTCTCCTGAATTACACACACACACACACACACACACACACACACACACACACACACACAAAACAAATTATATATATATATAAAAAAAATGTGTCATATGTAAGCTTATAGGAAATGAAGTAGGTTTGGAGATATAGGCACACTTTTCACCTTCACTTGCATATACGACAACATAAGTGTCTAAAAAGAAAAAAAAAGATTAAACAGTCAACTGAAAAGAAAAGATTTTCATAATAAGGGAGATAATTATATAGACGGAAAAAAAAGACAATGTCGTCTACAGTACTTATTTCTGTGGAAGTGGGGGAAGCCTCAACTGCTTATAAGGACTGCAATTGCACTATTTAAGAATTTGAAATTAGGATTCTTCAACATGTAGAGTGAACTGTGCACCTCAACATTGCCTCAGGTTCTTATAAAAATGCAAGCTTTGGGGCTTTCCCTCAGACCAATGAATCAGAATTTATTAGAGGGAGCCTGGGAATTTTAATTTTCAGCAGATTTCAGTAATAGGAGGAACTAACTTTGAAAAGTAGAAAAGATACCTTTCCAGGAGAAGGAAGAACAGAAACAGAGGTAATAAGGTTGTTAGATTCTGAGGAACAGAAAGATCTGTTTAGCCAAAATATAGTTCTCAAAAGAAAGAGTGTTGGAAGATGAAGTCAAGATATAGGCAGTCCAAACCAAGTAGTGTCTTCTAGCTCATGGTGTGGAAACCCTTCCCCAACTTGAAGGGTTAGTTGGAAGTCATTGGCAGATATTAAATATGAGATGATCATATTCAAAATTAAAAATACCAGTGGAATCTGCAAAGGGGAAGGTTTTAAGAAGCTACCAAAGAAATTTTACATCTTTATCAATTCTTTTTTTTCTTCTTGTGTTTTTGAAGGACAAAGATAAACAGTGTGTTCATGGCTAGCCTTATTTTGGCTGAAACAAACACATTTCTTTTTAATGACAACTCTTTACTAATTGTTTACTCCACTGAAAGTATAGAAAACTGCAGCTAGAAAGAGAAAATATCTTGGACCCTATTACTAGTATTAGTTGATCTTATATCAAGATTTCCCTAGAGTACATGCAATTTGATATGCCATAGCTGTGGCTTTATGCATGGGAAGGTATGTGGGCTCTGTAGAAGACCTCAGTACACCTTGTAAAATAAGAGAAAGGTAATGTTTTAAGCAGGTCCTTATTTTGGATGACATCTGATCCTACTTCTCAACTTTATTATTAATTTTCCAGGATATTATCTAAATAAACAATTTTATATAAGAAGGGTACAGAATAATTTCATAGGGGATATCACTGCTTGCTTTGTATACTCTTACTGTAGAATAGGTTGAATTTACAGCAGGAGCAAAAATAGCTTCACAATGGAAGTAGCTGGAAAGGTTCTAGTTTAGAATTCAGAGAATGAAATCTTTTTTTTTTATATAGTTTGAAAAAAGATTTTTTGACATACAGATAGTGCTTGAAAAGAAGATTGGTTTGGTTTTTCTAAATAAAGTAATTGCTAGACCAGTAGTTCTTAACAAGGGAAAACTTATTCCTGTTCCCTCACCCCAAGGGAATATTAATCAGTGTCTACAGACATTTTTTATTATCATAACTGAGGGAGTACTACTGGTATTAGTGGGTAGAGGCCAGGGTTATTGCTAAGCATCCTGTGGTACACATGACAGTCCCTGTCCCCTATTCACATATATGACAAATCATTATTCAACTTCAAATATCAAGAGTTCCCAGACTGAGAAACCCTAGACTAGAATTTTCAGTATGGTAGAAATGCTTACCTTACAAATAATAAAACAGACCCTGGACTACTCTCTTGTAGTATTCATGTGTTTGCTGAAAAAAGAGGTGAAAGTAATTGCCACACAATAAGATTTAGATACATCTAGTCATATAAAAGTATGTCCCACTAAGTGAATTCCTCAGAGGTTTAGGGGTATAATAATTTATAAAACCTATTCTAGACCATTGTGATTCTTAAATAAACAACAGGAGAGAGTAATAGGCTAGGAATCAGAACTACCAACTCATCTCTCCATTCCAGCTCTAGCTAACTATAATTTTTGAGCAAAATACCACCTCCTTGAGTTTCTATTTTCTCCTCTGTAGGGTAGGAAGGGTAGGGTATATAATATATATTATATGGGAAGCACTGATTATAAACAATTATAAGGTAGGTTATATAATATATATTCTATTTTCTCCCCTGTAGGGTAGGAAGGGTAGGATATATAATATATTATATGACTATAATATCTTTTCTCATCCTGTGACTCTGTGATGTGGCGTTTTTCACTGTGTCAGTCTAACTAAATAAGGACTTTATTTTCCAGAATATCGTACCCTAGATGGTTACAATTTCGGGTTGGCCATAAGAAAAATGTAAATTTTTCTTAAATTTGGAAGGTCTGTGTAGGTCAATGGATACTCACTTTGCTAGTATGAGTCAGTAGCTAGTATGAGTCAGTAGTCAGATTTGGGAGGTCTGTGTAGGTCAATGGATACTCACCTTGCTAGTATGAGTCACTAGCTTCTCCAGCCCATGCTGAATCTCTACTATCGAGGTCTCTTGAGTTTGGAGTCAGGGACTCAACTGTAAAACAAATGGTGCCACCTTCTGCACTGACAAGGTTGGAGGCACTGGTAGACACATGCTCCCAGTTTGTCCCTGTGGGTCCTGATTTGTCGTCCTGTTATTTGAACAAATGTCTGCTTTGTGTCCTTATTCTCTGGCTTCAATTTGTCTTCATTCTTTCCTGCTTCAAGCCCAGTGTTCTTTCCACCAGCCCTGACCTAGTGCAACTTGGGGCCTTTGTTAGCCTTTTTTGCCAGATCCAATAATTGTGTAAGGTTTAATGCTTATAATAAATCCTTTATTCTATATCACTCATAAGGGTTCTCCTTCCCTTGTTCTTCTGATAAATATGGAATGTATCAGTGCCAATGATTGAGTGGGGAAATGGAGATTAAACTCCACTGGAGATTATAATGAAACTGAAAAATGAAAATCGCAAAGTAGACATACTTTTGGCCAAGCACAGTGGCTCACGCCTGTAATCCCAGCACTTTGGGAGGCTGAGGTGGGTGGATCATGAGGTCAGGAGTTTGAGAGCAGCCTGACCAACATGGTGAAATCTGGTCTGTACTAAAAATACAAAAATTAGCTGGGCGTGGTGGCACATGCCTGTAATCCCCTTACTTAGGAGGCTGAGGAAGGAGAATCGCTTGAACCTGGGAGGCGGAGGTTGCAGTGAGCTTAGATCGCACCTTTGCATTCCAGCATGGGTGACAGAGCAAGACTTTGTCTCAAAAA
>NW_016107346.1:5221143-5235264 GCF_001604975.1 Cebus imitator | reverse complement strand
TTTTAATTTCTACTTTTTAATTTATTTCTTCCTTTTGTGATTTTCATTTTTCTTGACTGAATCTGAAGTGTTTTCCATGTTTCTCTAATAACTAACAATGGTAACTCATTTTTTTCCTAAGCATAATGTAGCTAGGTAGACCCTCAAGAAATGTATACTTTAGGAAAATTGATATTAAAATTTAAGAAATAATCAAATTAAGCTAGAATACTGCGCACCAAAAAGTGTTCCACTGATCAATACTGCTAGCTTTGTTTTTCAAAATGTACTGTCTAATAATAATTTTAGAAAATATTGTATACTTTAGCCCATTTTGAAAATAAATTGTATAGTAAGAATATTTTGCAAAAAATCTTGACATCAAGCAACATATTTAATTATATTTAATCCAGTATTTCCCAACTTAATTAAGCATCAGCTTTTATTCCCTCATAGATATATTAAAATTTTTTTTAAAGTGTAGAAAATTCTGAACTAGATAATGTAATGAAGCACTGATTATAAACAATCTAAGTGTTTAGAGAAAAGGGATATAAATATGAGGTCCAGTAGTCTTGAAGGATAGCGTAAAGGAAGCATAGTTTGTATTGGAACACAGGATAAGAAGTATTTGTATGAGCATAAAAGAGAAAGAATAAATAACATTTTACAAGCAGTGGGTGATATAATTGAGTGGAATTTATAATATAGGGAGAAAGCCAACTTTTGGTGAAGAACTATCTGATGGAGTCATATTTCAGATGGCTTTGAAATCTAGTCTAATTTTTTTTGACTTTTATTGATAGGAGTCAGAAAAACAGATTGTTCAATCATTAAGTGTTACAAAAAATATTAAATATTTTGCTAGTAAATTAGAGAGTCAGAGTTCAAACTCAGGAGCTCTGAATCCAAAGACTGTTATTTTAGTCTTTAATATTGGATTTCCTAATATTGGATATCCACTGAATAATAAGTACATTTGGGGAAAAAATGGATTCATAAACAATCTGCAAATTTGGATAATAGGTTACCTCACAATGGCTTACACCTGGGGGAACATGGAAGCTTGAACATGGGCATTTTGGAAACAATGTGCCAAGCAAGTTACAAATCTATGTTCTGGTCATATTTGAGGGAGTCCCATGAGCTCACTGAGGTCATGGACCTGACATTGAAGGAATTCATTCAACTGAAATAAAAAACAGAAGCTATGGAATTAGCACCCAAAGTCAGAAATATAACCAAGCATGGAGATTTCCTGGCAAGAATAAAAAGTTATGGAAAACTCATCTCCTGCTTGCCTGGTCTAGTAAAACCTGACTGAATTATTACAGAAAGGTAAAAAAATTAAAATAAAATGATCTATTTGTAGGATTCCTACCAAGGGAACATTTTTGGAGTTGGAATCGAAGGCATAGATATGAGGTCCAGTTGATTCCAAAACAGTAGAAAATTATAAAACTGCTTGGACAATCAATGGCTTGCCGTTGCAAATCCATCTGGATCACACACTGAAGTGTACTCCTGCTAAGTGCACAGAGATTTCTCTGGCTTTTCTGAGCATGCTTGTATGTCTGCTGAAGTGATCGGAGAAAAGAACACAGACTAAGAGCATCATTCATAGTTTTAAATTTGGTCAGTTTGCAAATTCTTTACTCCTTTTTATTCTTACTCTCCTTCTTTATTAGAAAACTAAACCTTATTACACTCAGAGAAATCGAATGAGATGAGTTATTAATATAGAGTCCAGGGTGTGCACATTTGTTAATGCTGTTTATGTGTAAAATAAATGAAAATGAGGGAGAGAGATTGACAACTGCAAGCCTGGGACTCATAATATATTTTGAATACAGGGTTTTTTTTTCTCTTTTACTTCAGTAAACTATGTTTCTTAAACTATAGAGGAGTGAAAATGATTTCAAATAACTTGCTGTCAAGAATCATGGAATGGGTGCTTTTGATTAATCCTTCTTTATTTTATTCTCACTAAAATAAACTTGGATTATTTAGAAGTAGCAGATATGCAAAAATCCTTGAAAATAAGAAAACATACCATGAACAGATTAGTAATTCTCAGCAAGCTATAATTTACTCTCACTCCCTGCATATTCAGAGTGGCTGACATTCATTGCTTACTCCCAATTAGTTTAAAAATGCAAAATCTACCTGGAAAGGCATCCAGCATCCAGCATGGCAATTAAAGTTTGATAGAGAAGCTAATCAGAGCATAAACCAATGATGTAAAAGAATAAATAATATAATTTTTTTGTCTTTTTTGTTTTTGACAGAGTCTCACTCTGTCACCCACACTGAGTTGCAGTAGTGCTATCATAGCTCACTGCAGCCTCAGCCTTCTGGCACAAGCAATCCCCTTGCTTCAGCTTCCCAAGTAGCTGGCACTACAGGTGTGCACCACCATGTTTGGCTATTTTTTTTTTTAAATTTTTTGTAGAGACAGGGTCTCCCTATGTTTCCCAGGCTGATCTTGAACTCATGGGCTCAAGCAATCCTCCTACCTTGGCCTCACAAAGTACTAGAATTACAGTTGTAAGCCACCATGCCTGGATGAAAAGACAATATTTTTTGTAATGTTTTTGTTAATGCATTTAATCAAAATGCTAAATAAGGTAATGAACAATGTCCGAAGATAATAATGTAAAATAACAAGTCAATTAATTCTCACAAAATGCAGGACATCAAGAAGACCAGTTAGCAAATAAGACAGAGAGCTTAATAGAATTGGGAAGGAAGGATGGAGAAAGATGGCAAAATAGAAGGTTCCGGTGATATTTGCCCTGCAAGAACACCAATTTAGCAACTATTTACATACAAAACAGCACTCATGGTACCTGGTTTTCATTTCACGTCCCTGAGAAAGGCACTGAAGAGTTAGAAAAAGTCTTCAATTGATGATGCCATCCCTCCCCTATCCCCATAGCAACAGTGGTGTGGTGCACTGAGGAGAGGGAGGTTACAGCATTTGCAAGGCATTGAACCAAGTGCTGTCCTACTACAAAAGAAAACAAACAAGTACCAAACTCAGCTGATGCCCACCCATGGAAGGAGCATTTAAATGACTCTAGCGAAAGGGGACTCACCAATCCCAGTGGTCAGAACTCAAGTTCCTGCAAGCCGTACCACTGTGAACCAAAGGGCTCTGGGGCCATAACTAAACTTGAAAGGCAGTCTAAGCCACAAGGACAGAACTCTTAGGCAAGTCAGAATGCTGAACTGGATCAGAGGCAGTAGACTAGGAGGTGGGGGCATGTTACCTACTGAGACCTCAACCAGGTCACCTAAAAGAGTGCTGATGCCACCCCACACTTAACCACAGGTGCACAGGTAGTATCCAAAAGATACCCCTTCCCTCCACATGAGAGAGTAGAGGGAAGAGTTGGGAGAGTTTTTTTCTGGCATCTTGGATACCAGCTCAGCCACGGCAGTATAAGGCACCGGTCACAGTCATGAGGCCCCATTCTAGGTCCTAGCTCCCAGACAACATTTCTAGACACATCCTGGGATAGAAGGGAATCCAGTCTATTGAAGGAAAGGCTGAAGTACTGGCAGGATGTATCACCTGCTAACTGAAGTACCTTTGGACCCTGAATAACCAGCAGTGATGCCCAAGTACTATATCAGAGGCCTTTGGCGAGACTGTGAGACTTGCTGGCTTCAGGCGAGACTCTGCACTTTCCCAACTGTGTTGGCCATGAGCAAGACTCCTTCCACTTGAGATAAGCAAATGGAGATTTTGTCTTGCACCTTAAGCACCAGCTTGGCCACAGGAGGTTAGAGCACTGAGCAGGTTCTTGGAAGTTTTCAATTCCAGGTCTTGGCTCTTGGATGGCATTTCTGAACCTGCCATCAGCCACAGAGGAGCCTACTGTGCTGAAGAGTGAGTCCCAGGCCAAGCAGCATTCACCACATGCAGACTGAAGAGCCCTTGGGCATTAAACAAACAGTAGTGGTAGTCTAGATATACTCCCCATAGGCCTGTGGTTGTGGTGACCAAGGAGTGAGGCTCTTCTGACTTCCAAAAGAATGGCAAGAAAAGTGTCTTGTGGTTTGAGTGGCAGTTCATCCACAGTACAATAGAACACCAGGTAGATTTCTAAGATGTTTAACTGGTCACTGGCTACCAGATGGCACTTCTGTACATGTCCGGGGCCTGGGGGAACTTGCCATCCTGAAGTAAAGGACACAGGCCTGGCTGATTTTGACTCTTTCTGATTATAGAGACCCAGGTACTTGAATGAACATAGGGCATAGCCCGGAAGTAGATATAGCAGGCATTGGGTGAGACCCAGTACTGTGCTGGCTTCAGGTATGACTCACTGGAGTCTCAATGGTGGTACCCACAGGTGTGCTTATGTCACACTACCCACAGCTCCAAGTGGCAAGGAGAGAGAGAGAGAGAGAGGGAGAGAGACAGAGAGACCCTGTTCATTTAGGAGAAAGTAAGGCAAGAGAACAAGTATCTCTACCTGGTAATCCAGAAATTTTTTTCCAGATCTACAACACCATCAAGGTGGTACATCCACAAGCCTGCAATAAGCACAGTGTTAATGGGCTTAGGGTACCCCCTAAAGCAAATACAGCTTAGATCAAGTCCTTTTGAATATTTAGAAAACATTATCAAGAAGATTGCTTATAAGCTCAGACTGAGAAGATTACAATACATACTAACTTTTTAAGCCCAGACACCAACAAACATCTACAAACATCACGACCATCTAGAAAATGATGACCTCAAAAAGGAATCAAATGAGCCATCAGGGACCAGTCTTAAAGAAACGGAGATATGTAAGTTTTCAGACAGAGAATTCAAAATATCCGTTTTGAGGAAACTGAAACAAATTTAAGATAAAACATGTTTATTGTGCCACTGTTCACAGTAGCAAAGACTTGGAACCAATCCAAATGCCCATCAATGATAGACTGGATAAAGAAAATCCATGGAATACTATGCAGCCAAAAAAATAGATGAATTCATGTCCTTTTCAGGGACATGGATGAAGCTGGAAACCATCATTCTCAGCAAACTGATGCAAGAACAGAAAACTGATACAAACACTGCATGTTGAACAATAAGAACACATGAACACAGGGAGGAGAACATCACACACCAGGGCCTCTTGGGCAGTAGGAGGCTAGGGAAGGGATAGCATTAGGAGAAATACCTAATATAGATGACGAGTTGATTGGTGCAGCAAACCACCATGGCATGTTTATACCTATGTGACAAACCTGCATGTTCTGCATGTGTACCCCAGAACTTAAAGTATAATAATAATAATAAAAACTCAACCAGAAATTCTGGAATTAAAAGTGCAATTGATGTACTGGAGAATGCATCAGAGACTCAATGGCGGAACTGATCAAGCTGAAGAAAGAATTAGTGAGTTTGAAGACAGGGTATTTGAAAACACACAGTCAGAGGAAACAAAATAATAAAACACAATGAAGCACAATGAATAAACAAAATAATGAAACACACAGAGAAAACAAAATAATAAAACACAATATCTACAGGATCTATAATATAGCCACAAAAGGGAAAATTTAAGAGTTATTGGCCTTAAAGAGGAGCAAGAGAAAAATAGTGGTAGACATTTTATACAAATGGATAATAACAGAGATCTTTCCAAACCTAGAGAAAGCTATCAATCCAAATACAAGAAGTTTATTGAACACCAAGCAAGTTTAACCCAAACAAGACTACCTCAAGGCGTTTAATAGTCATATTTTCAAAGATAAAGATTTTAAAAAGGATTCTAAAAGCAGCAAGAGCAAAAAAGCAAATAACATGTAATAGAGCCCCAGTACCTCTGGCAACAGACTTTTCAGTGGAAATGTCATAGGCCAGGAGAGAGTGGTATGGCATATTTAAACTGGTGAAGGAAAAAAAAATTAACCTAGAAATTAAATCTGTTGAAAATATCCCTCAACCATGAAGGAGAAATAAAGGCCTTCCAAGACAAACAAAAACTGAGGGATTTCATCAACACCAAACCTGTTTTAAAAGAAATGCTAAAGGGGATTCTTTAATCTGAAAGAAACAGTTGTCAGTGATCAAGAAGAAATCATCTGAAGTTACAAAGCTCACTGGCAATAGTAATACTAAGCACTGGTAACACTAAGTACAGAGAAACCAGTTATGTTACAACATTGTAATGTGAAGTGTAAAGTACTGTTACCCTAAGTAGAAAAAGTAAATGATGAATCAACCAAAAATAATTAGTACAACTTTATAAGACATAGATAATACCATGATACATGAAAAGAAACAATGTAACTTACAAAGCAGGGTAATGAAGTTAAAATGTACAGTTTTAATTCATTTTCTTTTCTCTTGTTGGTTTGTTTATGCAATCAGTGTTGAGTGGTCATTATCTTAAAATAATGGGTTATAAGATAGTATTTGAAAGTGATATGGTAACCTCGAATCAAAAAACATTCAGTGAATATACACACATAAAGCAAATATATATATATCACAAGAGACAATTGCCTTCAATTACAAAAAGGCAGAGAGAAAAGAAGAAAGAGAAGACCAATATACAACCAGAAAACAAATAACAAAAATGCCAGAAGTAAGCACTTACTTATCAATAACAACATTGAATTAAATAAATTAAACTCTCCATTTGAAATATAAAGAGTGGCTGAGTGGATGAAAAAAATAACACCCAATGATCCACTGCCTGAAGGAAACATATTTCACCTATATATTAATAGATACATATAGACTCAAAATGAAGGGATGGAAAAAGATACCCCATGTCAGTTTAAACCAGAAAAGAGCAGGAATAGCTATACTTATAGCAAACAAGGTAGATTTCAAGACAAAAGCTATCAGAAGAGATGAAGGATGTAATTATATAATGATAAAGGGGTCAAATTAACAAGTAGATAAACAATGTAAATGTGCATCTCAGTGCTAAGCACCCAGGTTTCTAAAGCAAACATTATTAGAGCTAGAGAGAGAGCTAAACCTGCCTACAGTAACAGCTTGAGACTTCAACATGCCACTTTCAGCTTTGGACAGATCTTCCAGACAGAAAATCAATTTTAAAACATCAGACTTAATCTTCAGTATAGAACAAATGGACCTAATAGGTATTTACAGAACATTTTATACAACAGCTGTAGAATACACATTATTCTCCTGAGCACATAAATCATTCTCAAGGACAGACCATATATTAGACCACAAAACAAGTCTTAAAACACTAAAAGAAGAAGAAATAATAGAATTTTTGACCACACATGGTCAAAATTATTAGTTTCTGAAAACTAATAATAGAGCCCCCATGTGATTCAGCAATCCCACTGCTTGGTATATACCCAAAAGAAAGGAAATTAGTACATTGAAGAGATATCTGAACTCCTATGTTTGTTGCAGCACTGTTCACAATAGCTAAGATTTGGAAACAACCTCAGTGTCGATCAACAGATGAATGGATCTAAGAAAAATGTAGTGCATATACACAATGGAGTACTACCTAGCCATAATAATGAGATCTAGTCATTTGTAACAATGTGGATAGAACTGGAGATCATTATGTTAAATGAAATATTAAGCCAGGCACAGAAAGAAGAAAGACAAACATGCCATGTACTCACTTATTTGTGGAATCTAAAAATCAAAGCAATTGAACCCATGAACATGGAGAATAGAATGATGGTTACCAGAGGCTGAGAAGGGTATTGGGGGTAGGGGTGGGGGGCCTGGTGTGTGTAGAAGTGGGGACAGTTAACAGGTACAAAAAGGTAGTTAGAAAGAATGAATAAGGCCTACTATTTGATTGCACAACTTGGTGACTATAGTCAATAATGATTTAATTGTACATTTTAAAAGTAATAAAAGAGTGTAATTGGATGATTTGTAACACAAAAACACTTAAGGTGATGAATACCCCATTTATCATGATGTGATAATTACACATTGCATGCCTGTATCAAAGTATCTCATGTACCCCATAAATATATACATTTACTATATACCCACAGAAATTACCATAAAAATTCTTAAATAATAATAATAATAAAAGGAAGAATGTCAATTAGCAGATTTGATCTTTCTGATTTGTTTTCCTTTTCTTTATCGTCAAATGAGCTCTCTTCCATGTAGCAGTAAAGATGGGTTTCAGTATTGCCGATATATTATTCTTGGCATCTCTGATTTTTGAAGGAAAAAAAATTGCTTTCACTATAGATACATCAGTTAACACGAAGCTGATATAATTGGTCCAACTTGGATCTGACATCCATAGTTCTGAGCGGTTAGTCCCAGGTTACATGCCCACCTTAGAAATGAACAGCAAAATGAATCCTTTATGAACAACATAAACAGAAATTAAAGAATAAGAGATTCCATTACGTGAAGAGTCTGGCCTTGCATCCTGACGAAGAGAAGTAGGCAGTGAAAAATAAGCAATATTTTACACCAACTATGATTTAGTTCATCTTATATGGACTCTTCGGCTGCCAATATTTAATATCATATGTAATATCTGAAAATAATGCAGATTAATATGGCAAATAAATAAATAGTTCATTTGGGGAGCACATTCAACACTAGAATTAGTAAATCAGCATTTGTTTTATATTGCCTAAAGTATGTGTATCTTTATCACTTTGACTTGTACAAACTAAAGATGAATTCCTTTAGTTTGTACAAATTAAAGATGAATTTCTTTAATTGAAAATTCTTCTTTGTAAAATATGTGCTATAGATAGCAATCAGGATATGAAGCAGGATAATTCTTTAAACTTAATACAAAAATGTCTTCTCCCTAAAAAAAAACAGCAAAAAAAAAACCACAACAAAACAAAAACAGTCTATATTTTTACAAATAAACAGTAAAACAATGGCATGTGCCAAAAGAGAGCAAAGGGAAACTTGCCAGACCAACATTTGCTCAGGCATGTGGGCCCTGGTGTCACACACTCAATCACTTACATTTAAATAACCAGGGCCACACATTTCATTTAAGGAGGCTTACATTAAGTGAAAGAAAAGAGAAACTTTTGCTTGTGGCCCCTTGTGCATAGGTTTCCCCCCAGACTTTTTTCTTTTTTCCTTTTTCCAATTTGTGCTCTGGCCATGGTGCTGAATGCTGGAGGGCCACAACTTGACCAGCCCCAGGCTGACTCGAAGAGCACATTTCTAATTGTGGATTTAAAGTTATAGTAGATACTATTCTTTTTTAAGAGGTAGATATTTTCTGACTTTTTTTTGAGCAGGAGAACTTTTGATGTGGGATAAAGCAAAGATCTTGGCCCAAAGGAGCCACATTATTGACTGTACTTCAGGGAGGAACATTTGTCTCTGCTTTCATGTAAAATTACAGTTACTATTTCTTATACCACACAGACTCATTAACTGGCTTTGAGAACAAATTAATTACACACATGACTTGCATCAGTGAGGAAGAAACTACTTTAATACTTTGAAAAATAAAAAATATGTATATTTTCTTTACTTAAGATGTAAGTTACATCTTAAGATGTAAGTTATATCTTAAGATGTAACATGTAAGTATGTACGTAGCTACATGTAAGATGTATCTATTTTGTTTGGCTTTATTTTCTATGCCCCTACTATATCTCTAGTATGCCAAAATGCACATTATACATAGAAAGCATTAAACATTTTTTCTTAAAAAGATTTTTCTTCACTTATTCTCCGTGATATGAAAACAATTTACTATCCTCTCTTCCTCAGTTACTTTATATATGTAAGTTGTACGTAGGTTATAGGATTATGTGACGATTCCGATTAACTTATACTTTTTAAAGTGTCATGAGAGGATCACTAAAAATTAGTACAATTATCATTTAATATAAGATAAATAAAAGGTACTTGAATATGAAATACATACTTACATTAAGGCCTTTCAAAATGAAGGTGTGTTTCTTAACACTTAGAATTTCGAGTTCAAATAATTATATTAAGTACAAAAATATGAAAACAATAATAAATAATATTTTTAAAAATACCAAATGACTGCTGAGCCTAACTCTCCAAGTGTTGAGTAAAAAAAAGAGAGAGACTTAATTTTTATAGACACATTTACTATAACTTTCTGCATGGGACAATATGAACAATGCCTTAGAGGAAATCTAAAAATGAATTTCAAGAATTGCCAACTAAGAAATGACTGATTGAAATAATTTAATAAATACTAAATAGGGAGAAATCATTGGAAGAATAGTAAAAAGTGATAAAGCAGAAATTAATAATATTAATGAAAATTAAATGTGTTAGTTAAAAATTATTTTCACAGAAAATTGTTGGTAACAAATCATGTTAGATACATTCAGCACCTGTCTATCTATACCTGAATGACCACATTCCAAAATGGTAATTTTGTCAAGGTGGTGTTATACAATATATTATATGGTGTCATATAATATAAAAAATTATATTTTATATCTGTTTTTTGAAAATTAGTTATGATTTAATAAAAACGAAAATGCCATGTATTATATTACTGAATTATTCTGAAGCTCCAGATTTAATGTATTTTAATTACTTCAAAATATACTTACCATATTTTCTTGTTATGAGATATATTATTTTTTAGCTTTTAATTTTGATATTATTATAGACCAGCCAGAAGATATAGGTAGGTGTAGATATAGACAGACACATTCATAGAAGCACATACATGGAGGTCCCATGCATTCTGCCTATCTCTCCTCCAATGTTGTGTATAACTATACTACAATGCCAACAACATAGAGCTGATTTTAATACAATCCATGACCTTTTTAAAAATTTTGACAGTTATACAAGCATTTACATGCACTCGTGCACATGTGTGTGTAGTTCTATGCAATTTTCTTACATGTGTAGCTTTGTGTAACCAGCATTACAGTCAAGGTGCAGAACTGATTTTGTACCACATGCTACCTATACCTCTTCCCCCAAAAGCCTTTTCCTCTGCAAACTTCTAATCTGTTTTCTAGTCATACAATAACATTATTTTAAGAATCATAAATACATTGGATTATACGTTATGTAGACTATTTTGATTGGCTTTTCTCAGTTACCATAACTCCCTGAAGACCCATCCAAGTTGTGTGTGTAATAAGAATTTGTTTTCTTAGGGAGTATCATTCCAGGGAATAGATATGCTTCAGTTTAACTATTCACCATTGAAGACTATTTGGGTTACAGTTTTTTGGCTATTACAGGTAAAGTTGAAAACTGTAACCCAAATATTCTTCATAAAGATATTAAGAATATGATTCAAGTACAGGGATGTGCATGTGGGTGTATGTGTGAATATTAGTTTTCATTCTCTAGGATAAATGTCCAAGAGTGAATTTCTAGGATGCAGATAAAATATATTTTTAGTTTTAAAAGAAAATGCCAAATGAATTTCCAGACTGATTGTCTCATTTTACATTTATTCCAGCAATGTAAAAACAACTTAGCTTTTGTACATCCTTGCAAGTATTTTGTGTTTGTACTGTATTTTTAATTTATTTATTCTGATAGGTGTGTAACATATTAATATATTATCATGGTTTAAATTTGTGTTTCCCTAGTGACCCAAAGTGTTGAACATTTTTTATGCACTGTATTTCCTCTTTTGTGAAATAACTGCTCATGTTTTCTGTCCATTTCAAATTTGTTTTTTTAATTAATATGGTTATGCATCATTTATATGCTGTTGATACAAACTTTCTGTCATATATGTGCTTTGCAAATATTTCCTCACAGTCTGTAGTTTATCTTTGCATTCTCTTAACAGGGTTCTCAACATGGCAATTTTTTTTGTTTTTTTGAGGTTCAATTTATCAATTTTGGATTGTGCCTGCATAAGTATTATTACCTGCATTACTATTTAAAACTGGTGCTTGTGTATGTATCATCACATTTACTGCTGGAATGTGGAGGCAAAGAATTTTTTGGTGGCTTACATTTCTATACCAGGCTTACATCTAGGGTTTTTTTGTCTTTGTTTTTTGAGTCAATTTCTGAAAGGTATATTTTTTCATAGAAATAATTTTCAAATTTGCAGCAGCAGTTTTCTGAAATTGTTGCGTTAATCCTGCTGTTTTCTTTTTATTTATGCTATATTATTCAAAATTTTGTTGACTTATGCTTTTTTTTCCATTGGTCATTTTCTTAGGGTTTTGTATATTTCATTAGTCTTTAAAAAAATGAACATATTGCATGTTTGTCTCATACTTTATTGTTTGCTCTTATGTTTATTATGTTCTTTTTCATATTTAAGGATTTATTGTTTTTTTCTAATTTCTTAAGCTACATACATAATGAATGCTTAGCCTTCATTATTTTGACCATAAAAATTTAAGGTCATATATTTCTTTTAAAACACTTTTCTGCTGAATTCCACAAAGGGTGTGTGTGTGTGTGTGTGTGTGTGTGTGTGTGTGTGAAGCTAATAGACTATATTTTCAAGCATAGTCTTAGGTTTGCAAATAAGTTAAACAGTATAGAGAGTTCCCATATATTTTCTTTTCTCCTGCAAACAGTTTTCCCTGGTTAACATCTTGCATTAATGAGAACATTCGTCACAGCAGATGAAGCACTATGAGTAAATCATTGTTAACTAAAATGCATAGTACACATTAGGTTTAAAAGCTTACCAGAGTCTTCTTTCTAACAAAAGCCTAATCTCCAGGGGTATGGAATTTGCCAGAGGACAAATCTAAGACATTATTCTATTTGGGGAAGGAAATTTTGCCTGGCACTATCCTTTTTGTTTCATGTAAGAGGAAAAACTAAAAAGTAAAACTGTGCATCCCAGAAGTAGGCTGACCTAAAAGGAAGACACTGAAACACGAAAGGTGATTTAAAGAGTTTACTTGAGCCAAAATAAGGATGGCTGCCTGGAAGACTCAGACCCAAGCAACTTTGGGTATAAGCTCCATTTGGTCTTTGTTACAGGCAGATTTTAAGGACAAAAACAACAACAGCAACAACCAAAAAAATAAAATAAAATAAAAAAACAGGACAGGGAGTGTGTTATACAAAGTTCTGTAATGAATTCTCATTGGTTTACAGAAATAATATTTGATTAGTGATTGGCTATACATTGTTAAGTGATGAAGTGTGAGATATAGTGTCTGGTAATAAAAAAAAATAGGAAACATTGAAGAAACTAAAAAACCTATCAGAATCAGATTAAGATATGACACAGATGTTGGAATTACCAGACAGCATATTAAAATAACTGCGATTATATGTTAATGATGCTAATAGAAAAAGTAAGCCTTATGCAAAGTCAAATGGGTAATGTCTGGTCTTACTTAGAGAAATTAAAGTGCTGAGAAACAATCAAATTTATATGCTGAAAATTAAAAAAATAGAATTAGTAATAAAGTGACTTTGGCAGGATCATTACTGGACTCAAGAAAGCTGAGGAATAAATCAGTAAATAGAAACTTTCCAAAATAGAACACAAACAGAAAAAGGAGAATGTCAAAAATACAGCATAGAATATCCAAGAACTGCAGAACAATATCAAGAGTTTAATGTATGTATACTTAGAATATAAAAAGGAGATAAAAAAGGACAGCATTAGTAATATCCAAGAACTTTACTAACAAAATTAATAACAGACATTACACTATAAATTCCAGATAATAGAGCCCCAAAAAGATGAATATTCAGTGGGAAAAAAAGCTAGAAATACTGTATTCAAATTGCAGAAAGCCAAAAAACAAAACAAAACAAAACAAAACAAAACAAAAAACAAAAAAAAAAGAAAGAAAGAAATATGTTGAATGAATTGGTTGGTTGGGAAAATACATATACAGGAACACAGAGATAAGTGAATTCAGTGACAGCAATGTCACAAGATATGGGATGGTAGAATTCAGATTAGATTCTCATAAGATACCCACACTCCATCTAAAGCAATATGCCATTTGAAAGTGAACATGGATTGTTTTAAAAATGTATATGTAAACCCAGTGAAAATCACTAAAAAGATTTAAAAATTTTTTTCCCATTTATTTATTTTATTGTATTTTAGGTTTGGGGGTACATGTGAAGAACATGCAAAATTGTTGCATAGGAACACACATGGCAGTGTGATTTGCTGCCTTCCTCCCCATCACCTACATATGGCATTTCTCCCCCTGCTATCCCCCCCC
>NW_016107346.1:5212787-5216643 GCF_001604975.1 Cebus imitator | reverse complement strand
CAAAGCAGCCGCGCGGGGCAAAGCAGCGGCGCCGGCCGGCGCTGGCCGGCACAGCCGCGCTGGCCGAAACAGCCGCGCTGGTGACCGTGGAGCACCTCTGCCCGGGAATTTCCTAGTCTGTGGGCAATAAAAACACGGCATCCACTCACCCTCTGCGCTTTCACTGGGAGCTGCAATCCTGAGCTGTTCCTAAACGGCCATCTTGGATCCACCTTCCAAGATTTAAAATTTTTAACCAAGAGAAAAAATAAAAATTGAATCATATAAAGGCTCAAGGAAGAATAGAAAAGAAAAAAAGAAACAACTGAATAAAATGTTGTTATACATATGTTACATTTTAAGTCAGTAGTCTCAATGATCACTTTAAATGAGAATAATCCAAATACATCTGTTAAAAGGCAGAGATTGTCAGATTAATCACAAAAATACTACTTTATGTAGTCTATAGGAAACTTTCTTTTAAATATAGACTCAGGTGAGTTAAAAGTAAAAGAAATAATATATACTGCCCTAAAACTAATCCAAAGAAAGGTGGATTGGCTATTTTAATTTTTAACAAAGCAGACTTCAGAACATGGAAGACTACCAGGGATAAATAAAGGCTTTGCATAATTACAAAGGGGCCAGTGCTCCAAAAAGACAAAACAACCCTAAACAATTTTGCACCTAACCACAGAGAGGCAAAACATGGCATAATTGAAAGGATAAAGAGACAAATCCATTATCATAGTTGGAGATTTCAATATCTTTATGTCACTAATTGACAGATCAAGCAGGCAGAAAACCAATAAGGATACAGATGATTTGAGCAGCAGTATCAATCAACTTGCTTGAATTGACATTTATAGAATATTGCATGTGACAACAGCAGAATACACATTCTTCTCATGCACACATGGAGTTTTTACTAACAGAGCCCACTTTCTGGCCATAAAAAAAGCCCTAACAAATTCAAATGAATAAAAGTCATGTAAAGTGTGTTAAGTGACATGGAATAAACTAGAAATTAATAACAGAAGGATAGCTGGAAAAACCTCAAAATATTTAGACATTAAACACCACACTTGTAAATAACACTTGGATTAAAAAAGAAGTCTCAAGAGAAAATTTTAAATGTTGTGAATTAAATATAAATGAAAATACAACATATCAAAATTTGTGAGATGCAACTAAAGCAATATTTATAGGAAATTATATCAGATTTAAAAAGGTTCTCACTAAAATGACTACTAGGAAAAAATTTTTAAATTTGTAACCTAAGCTTCCACATTGGGAATATAGAGAAGGGAAGAAAATTTAAAGCTAAAGAATTTAGAATAAAATGAATGATAAAATTTAAACTTGAGATTAGGAAAAAAATGGAGACATTGAGTAAAGCCAAAAGTTTGTTCTTTGAAACAATCACTAAAATTGATCAGACATGGGTAGAATATACATATTTTAACAAAGACTCAAATTACCAATGCCAGAATTTAAGAAGAAATCATCATTACTATCTCCATGGACATTAAAAGATAATAAAGAAATATGCAAAAGTCTATGCCCACAAATTTGACAGATTAGGTAGGTACAACTCTAGAGGAAACATAAATTGCAAAGACTCACTCAAAGAGAAATAGATAATCTTAATAACCCTTTATCTATTAATGAAATTTAATTAGTAGTTATAAACTGCCCCAATAATTTAAACACCAAGCCCAGTTGCTTCACTAGTGAATTCCACCTAAAAGTTGAGAAAGAAATAACACCAGTGTTATACTATCTCTTTTGGAAAATAAATGCAGAGGGACATATTTTAAGGACACATAAAACACATTTTAGGGCACATTTATGTATTCTCAGAATGTGTCCTAACACATTTGATGAAGCCTGAATTACTTTAATACCATACCAACTGGAATCATTGCAATGAAAGAAAACTACAGACCAACATGTCTCCTTGAATATAAACAAAAAATTTTCTGAACAAATATTAGCAAATTGAATCCAGCAGCATATAAAAAGGATTACATAGTAAGACCAAATGTAGTTCATTTCAGAAATCTAAAGCTGCTTCACCATTCATAAATCATTCAATGTAACATAACGTATTAGTACACTGAATAAGAAAAAAACATAAGATCACAGCTATAGGTTTAGAAAAAACTTCTGACAGATTTCAACACCCATCAATGACAAAAACACTCAACAAATTACAAATAGAAGGGATCGTCTTTAACTTAAAAAGTATATATAAAACATCTATAGTGAATATCATACTTAATGGTGAGAGACTGAATACTTCCCCATTAATTAAGGTTGAGAGTGAGACAAGAATGTCCTCTCTCACCACTCCTGTTCAAGATCATAGCAGAATGTTCAACATTATAGCACTTAGCTAGTGCTATAATACTAGGAAAAGAAATTAAAGGTATAGAGATCGGAAAGGAAGAAACAAGACTGTATTCACAGGTGAAAATTTCTGTAGAAAATGTACCAAAATTTACAAAAGCAAAAAAAAACAAAAACTTCCAGCACTTATAAGTAGAGCAAGATTACAGCATACAAGATTAATATTAAAAAGTCAATTCCATTTCTACAAGCCAACAATCACTAATTGGAACTTGAAATTTCAGAAAAAAATACTATTTGAAATAACATCAAAAAATAAAATCAATTTCCAAGTCAGGTATCTGATAATGGGCCTATATTCACAATGTATAAAGAACTCAAAAAACTTGATACTACAGAGACAAATATATCAATTTTTTAAAAAGGACAGAAGATGTGAATAGATATCTGTCTAAAGAGGTTATACAAATGTCCAAAATGAGAATGCAAAGTGAAATATAAATTAAAGCAATATTGAGATACCATGTCACACTCATTAAGATGGCTATAATAAAAAGATGGAACTGATTCTAAAATTTATTTGGAAAGAAAGGATTTAAACTAGTCAACAGCATACTGCAGAACAAAGTTGGAGGACTCACAGCATCTAATACCAAGACGTATTATAAAGCTACTCTACTGATGCCAGTGTCATATTGGCAAAAGAATGAAGATATTGATGAATGAAATAGAAGACAAAGACCAAAAACAGACCTGTGCAAATATAGCCAACTAATTTTTGACAAAGCATAGGCAATTCAATGGATAAAGAGTAGTCTTCAAAAATTGTGCTAAAATTTATGTCAAAAATAGACCTAGATACAGGTGTCACACTTTAGAAAAAATTAACTCAAAGTGAATCAAAGACATACATGTAAAATACAAAACGATATAACTTCTGGAAGGAAAACGTAAAAAATCTGTGACTTTGTGTTTGGTGAAGTTTTATTTATTTTTTGGTCATTTTTCTGTTTGTTTGTTTTGAGACAGAGTCATGTTCTGTCACCCAGGCTGGAGTGCATTTGGTGCCATGTCGGCTCACTGCAACCTCTGCCTTCCAGGTTCAAGCAATTCTGTGTCTCAGCCTCCCAAGTAGCTGGGATTACAGGATTGTGCCACCATGAGCAGCTATGTTTTGTATTTTTAGTAGATACGGGGGTTTCACCATGTTGTCCAGGCTGGTCTCAAACTCTTGACCTTAAGTGATCCACCCACGTTAGCTTCCCAAAGTTCTGGGATTACAGGCATGAGCCACCATGCCCAGCCTGGTGATAAGTTTATATTTTTATATATATATATATATATATATATATATATATATATATATATATATATATATATATATATATATATATATGTATATATATAATACATTATATATATAATACATTTATATATATATAAATATATATATAAACACAATCCATAAACAATGATGTTAGACTTTTTTAAAAGTAAAACTCTTGATCTATGAAAGACACTGTTA
>NW_016107346.1:5200027-5212771 GCF_001604975.1 Cebus imitator | reverse complement strand
GTTTATATTTTTATATATATATATATATATATATCAATATATATATATATATATATATATATATATAAAATACAATACATATATATATATAAAATACATTATATATATAATACATATATATATATATAAATATATATATAAACACAATCCATAAACAATGATGTTAGACTTTTTTAAAAGTAAAACTCTTGATCTATGAAAGACACTGTTAAGATACTGAAAAGAGGAGCCACAGTTTGTGAAAAAATGTTTCCAAATCACTCATAAAGATTTTTCCAGAGTATACTAAAATGCTTAAAATTCAGCAATGAGAAAATAACTCAATTTTTAAAAAAATTGGTCAAAAAACTGAACAGCTACCTTGCTGAAGAAGATATACAGATGGTAAATAATATATGAAACTGTGTTCAACATTAAATATCATTGGGGAATGTAAATTAAAAGCAAAATGAGATACCATTACATACTTATTACAATGGCTAAAATTTTCGGGGGCTGAGGTAAGGGGTGGAATTGTCCATAACAAACATTAGTGAGGAAATGAATCAAAGGAATTTTCCTTCATTGCTGAACAGATAGAAAAATGAAAAAATTTCTTTGAAAGGTAGTTTGACAGCTTCCATACAGTGGAGTATTATTCAGCAATATAAATTAATGGACAATCAGTCAGATCTCAGATGTATATTGGTAAATGAAAGAAACAAGTTTCAAAGTGCTACATATTGTATTATTTCATTTATATGACATTTTAGAAAAGAAAAACAGCAGAGATAGAAATATGTCAGTGATTAGTAGGGGCTTGGGAAGAATGAAGATCAATTAAGTAAAACAATTATATTTTTTAGGTCAGTGGATCTATTTTGTCTTATACTGTAATGGTTGATATGTGACACTATGCCTTTGTCAAAACCCATAGATCTTTACAACACAAAGAGTTAACCTCAATATATAAAAATTTATAAAATCAATTATAACTTCTGCAGACCCCAGAATGAAATCAAGATTATGACAAAGGAACCTAATGGTATTACAAGTGTCTGGCATAACCTCCGTGAATGAATTGGAAGAAAAGCAGATGACCTAGACAACTTTGGAAATTAGTAGAAACTGTAAGACTAAAAGCAAAAGAAACTATACATAAGCACTGTACTCAAGTTGAGTGAAGTTGTTTCTCATTAGAGTACAGGTTAACCATTCTAAAATTGTGCACATATGCTGGGATTGTACAAATAAACTGTTGGTAGAGGGTAAGAACCAGGTTTCTCACTGTTGGAGAGGGAAGTTACAGATATGCAAGAGAAAAGGCTAGAATGAGCCATGTGGTACAGGATGAGAGTAGGAAGCATCAATATTAACTCATGTTAAGCTTGACATAGATACAGATAAATATACATAGAAATAATTAGATAAATGAGTGTATATCTAGGTTAGTATACACAGATATGCTTCCTGGTTCTGTCCACTGAGCTGACCTAGAAATACTGACACCTCAGGGGCAATGAGCATAACCTGGACTCAGATTTTCGTTTATAATACCATTCTCCAATAAGAGGAAGCAGGGCTCCTTTGAGAAACTGCTGATTCCAGGCCTGAGAAAGGAAGTATATCAGATAACCCTAGAGTATCTTGTGATGTCAGAAAGTAAGGAAGTGCTCAAAAAACAAAATAATAGGGCATGTCAAAGTGTCAAAGGAACCAACTGAAAGATCTCCCAATGGCCAAAGCCAAATCAATGTGAGTAACAAAGTAAATAATATAGAATTGGTCAAAAACACAAAGAATAAAATAAGTATCTATGAGTCCATAGAGATATACATGCATCATTAAATAAATAGGGAGAATAGAAAAGTCTCTTGCATAGATAAATTACAATTTACATAGATACTCTCACCTCAAAGAGACAAGTGTAACTCTTCATTCCTTAAGTGTGAGTTGTGCATCCCCACCAAAATCTATAACCTCAGTTTAATAATGAAAAATATCAGACAAATTCATGTTGAAGGACATTCTACAAAATGCCTGACCAGTACTCTTGAACTGTAAAGACAGTCAAAAACAATGAAAGTCTGAGAAACCATCACAGCCTAGAAAAGCTTAGGGAGACATGGGGATTAAATGTACCATGGTATTCTGAATGGGCTCCGGGAACAGTCAAGAGAAATTAGGTTAAAACTAAGGGTATCCTAATCAAGTATGGACTTTAGATAACAAAGTGTTATCTAAACACTTGTGTTAATACAAGTCCATTCATAGTAACAGACTTGTAACTGTAATGTCAAAATAGGGGAAACTGGGTGCAGGATACATGGGAGATTGGTAATATTTTTGAAACTTTTGTGTAAATCTACAACTATTCTGAAAATTTTAAAGTTTGTTGGATGTAAATATAAAAAACAAAATAAAAATTATTTTTAAAAATTCATTATTATATTTCTTAAATCTTGCTATCAGACAGCTATTGTGGGTTTTCAGATGTGGAGAAAAGATTTGGGATCATCTCACTAATAATAATCCTACATTTCTCATTGATATAAACTTCTCTACCAACATGTCTTTTGTGATTGTTCAAGTCATTTGCCAATAAGACATTTATTAGGTTGGTGCAAAAATAATTGTGGTTTTCCCCATTCCTTTTAATGGCAAACGTTTGCACCAACCCTAATATTTTGCATAGTTTGGTATTAAGTACAACCATAAATCTGCCCATTAGGAGTAACTTGTTATTTAATAACTTATTTTTGTATAACATCTTGAGTCCACCTGACATTGCTTTTTTGTTCTTTTAAGAAATCAAATTACCTACTAACTCTTTCTTATCATTTTGTCACCAGAACTTACTATTATCCTTCTGGTAATACAGCTGGACTCAGTTTCCTAATCTTCCTTGCAGCTAGGTGTTGCCAAAAGACCATACTGGTGACATGCGAGTAGAAGAGATGTGTGGTACTTAAGTTAGAGTGACCAATAAGTGAATCTTTCCCATGGTTTATTTACCCATCTATCAACTGAATGGAGAGTTCTCTGAGGGACTTAAAGAAAGCTGAACTTCAACATGAGTGAAACCAGGTTTCCTGAATGACCTCATCAGAGGCTGTATGACCAGGAACATGTCCACTGGACTAGGACATGAAGGATAAATGAATTTTTATTCTATCAAGCTGTTGCAATCGTGATTTTCAGTTCAGCTAATATTTTTAGCTTAATCAGTGTACATTTCCTTCATCCTCACCTCCTTTTGAAATTATCAGACTCCTATCTGTTTAATCTATTTTAACTTATATAAGAGAGATAGCTACATAGATCTCAGTATGATGCCAATTTATTTTCTCTGTACTAGTGGGATTAAGTAGCATTTTCCATGTTTATTGGCATTGCTTTTCTCCTTCTCAGACTTTCCCATTGATCTCTTGCCCATTTTCTTTCAGGTTATTTATTTTTTTATCATTGTTTTGGAGGAATGCCTTAGGTTTTTTGGCTACTAAGCCTTTAGTGGCTATGTTCGTTGTTAATATTGTCTGCCAATCTGTGGTGTGGACTTTAACTTTGTTCATGGAGTTGTTTTTTTTCCACTGATTTTATTCATTTTATCGTGGTCAATTTATCATTCACTTCCCTTGTGGATCGTGCATTTTGTCTTGTTTATGACATTAAACTTTACTCTGTGTCCACCAAGGGATTTTCTTATGAAGTCTCCAAAAAGTTTTAAAGTTTTTGTTGTTCACATTTAGAATCTGAAATGTATGTTTTTATATCATTTGGAGTAATATTATAATTTAGTAATTATTTTTAGTTGATTCTGTCCACAATGATTTGGAATACCATCTCTCTTACAGAGAAAATATTCATATACATGTGGGCCTGTTTCTAAGCCCTCCGTTCTGTCACTAACCTAATGTGCATGACAGCACCACCTCTGTCTGTTGCCCATACCGGTATCTCACCATCCTGATAACTGTATTACTGGTGTGCATATCTGATGATACAGCTACTCTTTTTGTTCTTTTTCAAATTTATAAAAGTCTTAAACCCTATTTTCTTCCATAAGATTTTAGAATCTGTTTGTAAAGGTCTGTGAGAAAATATTTCAATCAGTCATTTTGTGATTTTAATTGGAAATATGTTTTATCTATAGATTATTTTATTGAAATTAATATTCAGTCTTTCCACCCACAAACATGGTCTCTCCCTCAGTATAGTAAGGTTTCATTTAGTGACTTACAATGAGGTTTAATAATTGTCTTTATACACAAGTTTTATTCTTTTTAATCCTTGATACCTTCTGGTTTTTGCTCCAACGGCGAACAGAATTTTTATAAAATGCATAACACTTTCTAAGTGGTTTGGACTGTTGCACAGAAATGCTATTGATTTTGTTTGTTGGTCTTAAAAAACACAAACTTTGTTTATTCCTCTCTGCTGGCTATATTCAAATATCCATGGAACATACTTTTCACAGTTTCTCAATGTTTTTAACTTAGTCTTGATGAAAAACTTCCTGCCAGTTTAATTTTTATTCCTTCCTAGAAAATTTGCCGATTCTTTATGAATTCTTATGTTTTTCTTTCTCTTGAACATGCAGTTTTACCACTACGGGTCTAAATGTGTATTGGTTATATGACTAGTCACATGACTATCCCTCACAGTGAATTGTTTCTTCGTGTCATTTGTTAATTTTTTTTATTATCAACTCTTTTTTACCTCACATTGGTTATTTAGTGTTTTGTGTAGGAATCTTGTGCACTCTGTGCTCTGAATAAGTTGTTACAAAACACCCATCAGGTTCTTTACGTCTTTCACTGTCAGACCCTGAGTGGCATTCGGATATTCTCCCATCACATATATGATATAAATTAGAATCCAGACACATAGAGTGGCATAGAAAGCCCTGGGCCTTGCATTTCTCATGTAAGATTTTGTTCCATATCAAGATCCATACCTGTAATTCCAGGTACTCTGGAGGCTAAGGCAGAAGTATCTCTTGCACTTAGGAGTTCGAGGCTATAGTGAGCGATGCTTGTACCATTGCATTCGAGCCTGGGCAATAGGGCAAGACTCTAAATATATAATGACAAAAAAAAGCTCTTATTTTCTCTTCTATGGACTAATGGCTAACATTAATACATTAATTTACTCCCTTTATTTTTTAACCAAAGAGAAAGCTCTTCTAGGGTCCTAGCTTAATGCAAGGCTATCAACCCCCGGTTAACTTCAGTGCTATGCCTTTTTTTTTTCATATATATATATATATATATATATATAAATATTTATTATATATATACACATATATATGTATTATATATGTGTATTATATATATATATGTATTATATATGTGTATTATATATATGTATGTATACACACACACACACACACACACACACATATATATATATATATATATATGTATGTATATATATGCCAGGTGTGGTGACACACACGTAGTAGATCCTCCAGCTACTCCAGAGGCTGAGGCAGGAGGATCATTTGAGCCAAAAGGCAGAGGCTGCAATGAGCCATGATTATGCCACTGTACTCCAGCCTAAGTGACAGAGTGAGACTCTGTCTCAAAAAAAGCCCATTCCAGTTTTCTGTATGCATATGGTTTATTCTGTAAGGTTTCTTTAAGTCTGATACTCAAAATATCAGCTAGATTTTGTGCTGGTGATGACAATGAGGGACTATGAAGAAGTAGAAGCTAGGTTTTACTTCTATACAGTGAATATAAAAATTATCCATGGAAGGTAGGGAGGCTGTGCATATGTGGGGGCAGTAGGTACATGGGAACTCTCTGTACTTTCCACTCAATTTTGCTGTGAACTAAAACTGTTCTAAAAAAAAAGTCTATTTAAAAAAAAAAAGTTACCCAAGTCAGAGTGAAACAACAGAGAACTGACTGTGTAGGCTCCTGCCTGGGCCACATTTTGATACAAATGGTAGTTAACACAGTGAATTGTTAAAAATATGATGGACTTTGTGCCATGTGATTCACCTGCTAGAGCCAAGACTGCTATTTGTGACCAAATATCTGTTCTTGTCTCCCCGCTCAGTAATAAAACCTTCATTTTTTTAGTTGGAAATTTGGCTTCCTAGTACAGAGCCTTCATTTTCTAGCTGCTCTTTCAGGTAGGTATGCCAAGTGACTAAAG
The DNA here is from genome assembly GCF_001604975.1 of Cebus imitator. NCBI lineage: Eukaryota > Metazoa > Chordata > Mammalia > Primates > Cebidae > Cebus > Cebus imitator. Next base: position 5,206,627 of record NW_016107346.1, on the reverse strand, counting down.
TTTTGGCACAAAAATAGGACACAACTGGAATTGGTGAGTATTTTTTCTGGGCAGTGTACCCAAAGAGACAGAGCGTATTTATTTTTTATTTTTTCTTTCTTTTTTTTTTTTCTTGGCCTCTTCTTCCTGACAGCTTGGCAATTAAGCTGTATTCCCAGAATTGGCTGAAAGCATCCCTTTCAGCTAGGTGTGCCATAGGGTTAAGTTCTAACCAATAGGTGTAAACATAGTACTATCTTAAACACTCCTGGAAAGTTGTCTTTAAAGGGAGGTAACATAGTCTTCCCAACTTTCTCCTTTTTACTAGCTAGAAGCTTCAGCAAATTTGAGGATGAAAGAACAATAAGATAGAAGACTGAGTCCCTGGGGAGTGCTGAACTGCTTTCAGGCCCTGCTCTGTTTTCTTCCAATTTAATATACGTGAAAGAGAAAAACTTCCATCTTGTTTAAATGTGTGGTTTTTTTAGGTTTCTGTGTTTCATGCTAAATGGATTTCTATTAGATACAGGATTAAGTACTTGAAAGTGGAGTACTAAGAAAAAACAAAAACACGATACTAGGTTTAGACGTTGAGTGGCAGGTGGCGTAGACTCAATATCACAGGCTGCTCATTTTGTGGCAAACATTTCCATGCTTTAACTTGAAAAGGGGGTGACATGCTGACTGAGGCTGTAGTTTTCGGGGAAATGATAGGAAAGATTAAAGATTTTCGTGGGTATTGGCTGCCTCTCGATGCTTTCAGAAAGTCTTACAGGCAAGAAGGCAGTGGAGGAGCGGAGATGGAAGGGACTACAGCTTTGCTAAAAGAGTGCTATTTTTCTCAGGCCTACAATCAAAGTTGGTAATTTGGATCATTGCAAGAATAAAAGGGCAGCTGCTTCTGCACTCAAAACTGAACCACTTATAAGCAGTGGTTAAAAGCCTGCAAGCTTAGTAAAAGAGAAAACTATTCACCCCTCATACATCAGCATTGGCCTGCTGGCAAAGAGTAGATTAAGGATACTTCTCTCCCACCAAGTGTGTTTTAAACAGCTTTCAAGGTAGTTGCTATTAAATTGAGGGGTAAGGCTGGGCACAGTGGCCCATGCCTGTAATCCCAACACTTTGGGAGGCTGAGACAGGCCGATCATGAAGACAGGAGTTCAAGACCAGCCTGACCGATATGGTGAAACCCCATCTGCACTAAAAATACAAAAATTAGCCAGACACAGTGGCATGCACCTGTAGTCCCAGCTANTTTTTAAATAAAGATGGGGTTTCACCACATTGGTCAGGCTGGTCTTAAACTCCCGACCATAGGTGATCCGCCCGCCTTGTCCTCCAAAGTGCTTGGATTACAGGCGTGAGCCACCACGCCTGGCCTAGTGCTATGCCTTTTAACAAGTGCAAAACAAAAAAGAACAAATTACCTGTCCTTAGGGCATTTGAGGAGTCTGGCTTCTGGTTAAAAGACCTGTGTGTGATTTTATCAGGCCCAAACATAGGCAATGGCACAGGTTTTACCTGGCTGCCCCAGAGGGAGGCTGCCCTCCCCACAGCAGACCCAGAGCAGGGCCTGTGTGTGGGAGTGTGAGGGAGTTTCAGTCAAGCATTCGGAGCCCGCATTCCTAAGCCTCTTATCAGAGGCCTTGGGCTGAGGTCTTCTGCAGGCACCAAGGCCTCCTTATAGGAAGAGAAAGGGGCAACCCTGGGGACACATCCCTACCCTGACTGTGCCCAGGACTTTCCAACTCCCAGCCCTTCCTCCTCACTCTCCTGCAAACTCAGCGTCCCTAATACTGCAGGAGCCTTTTGTTGAAGGCTCCCTCATTGGTGAGACGACCTCCAGGGGTCCCAGGAAGGCACTGCCCCATGGGGGAAAAGGAAACAGGGGAGTCAGTGCTTTCTCTGGTTTTGGCTTCTTGTTTATATCACAGCAGAAAGTGATTAAAGGCTTAATTCATTTTTGGCTTATTGATTTAACTGGCTACCCCATTACCTGTCAGCTAAGCTCTCTCTCCCAGCTCAGCTGAGCTCCTGACAGCTTTACAACCCCACCCCTTAATCCAATATGTATTCAGCCCGCAACTGTCCCAGGCTACTCACTCATCAGCCTGTGCTTTGCCATCTCAGCTTTACTTCGCTCTGTGTTTCTACATCCTTATTTTCTGCCATTCAGGCTGACATATTATAGTAGCATATTTTATCTAGAACATCTATGAGTTTGTAACTACAGAGACATCCAAGAGAGCCCTGCCCCTACATTAAAGAAATAAGAATCCTCATTTTATTCCCTAAGAACCCTCATTTTATTCCTTCACAAAACATGGGAACACTTCTGGTAAAACTAAAGGAAACATTGCAGTTTAACTATTCCTCAAGTCTACACAGAGCAGAAGAGAGAAAGAAAATTTAAACTGGATGGCAAGTAATTGTATTAGGTTAAAATGAATAATTTTCAGACATGAGACTCATTATTGAAATAAGTTGCTGAATTTGTTATAAATATTCTCTCAGAATTAGTAAAAAGGGAAGACACCCAATTCTTAGAAATGTCTTGAGGCCTACCTGAAAGGAATTGCTAAGCTTCCTCCCTACCCTGCATGTCCATAATGCCTACCTTTGAAAGGCCTCTAATTGTATAAATTATTTTGTAGCTCACAAATTTTAAAATATCTATTTCCAGTGACCATATATTATCAAAGGCATTTAATACCCATATGAGAACATTAAATACTTCTATTCAGAAATCCAGAGTATTATGGATTCCATGTGCTGGACAAGAAGTAACTTCACTTATCATTTTGTATGTTAAATACAACTTCTTTTCCTTTTTCAACTCTCTCCCTCTATATGAAGACTTTGCCCCTCCTACTGTTCTTCCTTGATAGCTCTCAGAGTATTTGTTTTGGTCAAACTCCCTAGGATCAAAGTCCGGCATATTCGTGTGTGTGTGTGTGTGTGTGTGTGTCTGTGTGTGTGTGTGTGTGCGCGCGCGCGCACCTGGGTGCGTGGCACATGCATGAGTATATGAAAATAATTTACTAAAGATGTTCACTCAGGAGAATCCCATAAGGGATTGGGGAAAATAAAGGAAATAAGCAGCAGCTATCCAAATAGGTGTTCCAGATGAAGTCTAGCCTCAGCCTGATTCTTTGGAGGACTTTGGAATGTGAATAGCATTGCAGGGTTTGTTACAAGGGGAGAGTTTTTGGCGTCCTCTCATCATTCAGCCTTTGGCTATCAAGCATTTTCTCCCACAGGAGTGTAAATCCCAGGTGTTGCTGCGTAGCATGGTTCCAACTGAACAAGGGGAAGTTTTGAGAAGTGAAGGCAGAGCTGGGAGATGGGGACACTAGAAGGTCAATGGAATCTTGACAAGACACTTACAGTGTCTACTACATTTTAATTCATCTTTTTGTCACCTCAAGGCAGTATGAATCAAGATATAATGAAGCCAAGGGTTTGATTCCTTTATTTGGGCTTTGCCCCAAGTTGACTACTCAGAATTCGCAAAGTGCTTAGACATTTTTAAAAATGTATTTTAAAAGCATATGTTTACTTAATTACTCCTGCATTTCTGCTTACTTGGTTTTCCTGCATTTGATATTTACTACAAGTAACTAGGACTATGGCTACGAAAGTAGAAAGGGCTTCGGTGGCAGCGACAGAAGCTGCTATGGCCTGGCCTCCTGCTAGGTCAAGATAGGTCACATTGCAAGACTCAGTCACAGCTCAGGACTTTCCAAGACTGAGCTCAGAATTAATAAAGAAGTCTGAGTCCCGCTTTTTGGGCTATTTCACATATAACAAAACCTTTACTTTGGTAATGAATCAAGACACTGGTAACCAGAGGTCTGCAGCCAGACAAAGTTGGGTATAAATTCATTTCCAGTAGACCTCAGTCGTGTGACCTGAGGTATTAGACATTGCCAGCCAAGTAAGCTGCAAGAAAAAGCTCTGATTATAATAGCCTGTTCTCCAAACTTTTTGAAGCTGGGCTTCAAAAGATGTGTGCATCAGATAAGTTTTTGGAGAGTGACTCTATCATTTAAAGAGATCGCTGTGTTATAGCATTCCTATACTTCCTTTCAGCAAGAAAAAACAACTAGAAATATCCCCCAGCTGCCTGTGACTACTAAGTAAATGGTTTTTAGTCACAAAAAAATGCTATGAGGATAACATGCCAAGCCTATAACTTCAAACCCAGAAAAACACAAACTATAAAGAGCCACGTGATTATTCATTTCCTTACTCAACCTATATTATTCATAGCCTCCTGAAATTCCTAAAACATCATGGTAGGTTTTCCTTGCACGAGCAATAATTTCTAATAGTTTCCACATTCCAAAGACAATGAAGGCAAGAAGCCAATATTCCAGGGACAAGTTCTGTGACATGAAATAATGTACGGAAATTACTACCATCGCTGATTAACACTCACTAAGTGCCAAAAGCATTTGACTTTAATTTGTAGGTATTTTTTTTTCTGGTTTACATTTTATTCACTCCATGTTGTGAAACAAATTTCAGAAGTAACTAGCCATAGTCCTAGTTATTTTTTTTTCATAATTTGTATGTTACATAAAAATCTCCAATGTAGTATCTATATTGCTATGTGTATATATGGTATAGTATGCACCATCTAAAAGAAATAGAAAGTAATAATATAGGTAAAAATTATGGATTTTTGTTTAATCTGTCCTTTATTAACTCATTTGAATTGTCATGTCATGTTAAGATTCTTGAATACTAGTTTAACATGCTTGTGATTGAATGAACCTACTAAAAGTATTTTCAGGGGAACTGCAGGGGTCAAACTCATGGATTTCTATTTCAAAAAACTTTATTGGCCAAGCGTGGTGGCTCATGCCTGTAATCTCAGCACTTTGGGAGGCCAAAGTGGGTGGATCAACACAAGTTGGGAGTTTGAGATCACCCTGACCAATATAGAGAAATCCAGTCTCTACTAAAAATACAAAATTAGCCAGATGTGGTGGCACATGCCTGTAATCCCAGCTACTCGGGAGGCTAAGGCAGAAGAATCTCTTGAACCTGGAAGGCAGAGGTTGCCTTGAGCTGAGATTGTGCCATTGCACTCCAGCCTGGGCGATAAGAGTGAAACTCCCTCAAAATAAAAAAATAAAATAAAATAAAATAAAAATAGAAAAAAGAAAACTTTACTAAGTGTAGGAGAGATAAATGAGGTACAATTTCTTGAGGACTTGAAGCTGTAGCACAGCATTTGTAAGCACAGAATATAGATTCAAACTTCCTAGATTAAAATGCTCACTCTACCCCTTACTAGCTGTCCTTAAAAAACCTTAGAAAGTATTTAGTCTCTCTACGTCTGCGTATACTGATTTGAAAATGGGTTTAATCATAGCACCTATCATGAGGATTAATAAATGTGAAACATTCAGAATAGTGCTTCGAAAACTAATAGTGAATGTTCTTTCTCTATTATTACTTTTAAAAATATATATATTTCAGGCTCCCACTAGACCATCTAAACTGGTATTGTGACTTTTCTCTTATAATAAGATACCACCAAAACAAGTGAGATGAATAGATAATAATATTATTAGTAAAAATAACATGGTCATTTCCTCATTTTTATGGGAAATGGCAAAAGATACACTGTTCTTCTTTTGATAATTCTTACATTCCTTTTTCATGATATCTAGATCAAAAAAGAAACAAGGTAATTACTGAGGAAGACTTAATCATGAATCCTTAAGAAATAGCATCTTTTTTGCGTCCCATAAGTCATTTCACTGTTATGACTCTTCCTCCTACAGCATGCCAGAAGTGCTCAATAAATGTGTAAGAAAGTTTCCCCAAATATGAAAACAAGCAATAGAAGTAATAGGGTGTACTTTCCACACAATGCTGAGTGTTGACTAGCAAACTGTGTGGGAACACTCTGACTATAGATATCTGTGGACAAGTTATTTAGTTGGTACAAAAGTCATCGCAATTTTTGGCATTACTTTATTGGCAAAAACTGAAATTACTTTTCTACCAACCTAATATTTCACAATTATTTAGGAGTAGATGAGAGCCTGCAGAAAAATAGTAAGAAAGCAAATTATTCTTGAATATGAAGTTTCTCCCCACTGGGATATAATTGATTCCTGATTTTCTGCCCTGTAATAAAGATTACACCAAAAATTACATGTTTTTGACCTATAAGAGATTAATCAATTTTATATTCATTATAAAATTTACTTTATCATTCATAACTGCCTGTATGACTCGTGTGTGTGTGTGTGTGTGCGTGCGTGTGTGTTCCTCAGATTCTTCTTTGAATCCATCTAGTATCTTACTGGTTCCTTCATTGTAATGAATTGTATAAAATATTTAATGCAGGTTAAATATATATTTAAATGAGAATTATGCATTTCACTATTTTAACTTTTTCCTTGAAGGTAATTTTAGATTAACATGCATTTATAAGAAATAATACAGAGAATTAGCCAGATGTAGTAGCAGGCCCCTGTAATCCCAGCTACTCAGGAGGCTGAGGCAGGAGAATCACTTGAACCCTGCAGGTGGGGGTCGCAGTGAGCTGAGAACATGCCACTGCACTCCAGGCTGGGTGACAAGAGCAAAACTCCA
>NW_016107346.1:5150491-5199997 GCF_001604975.1 Cebus imitator | reverse complement strand
ATACAGAGATCTGATCAGTGTGGTAGCTCACCCCTGTAATCCTAGGACTTTGGGAGGCTGAGGCAGGTGGATCAGTTGAAGAGTTCGAGACCAGCCTGGCCATTACGAGGAAACCATGCCTCTATTAAAAATACAAAAATTAGCTGGGCTTGATGGCACATGCCTGTAATCCCAGCTACTTGGGAAGCTGAGCCAGGACAGTCGCTTGAACCTGAGGGGCAGAGGCTTCAGTGAGCGGAGATCACGCCACTCCATTCTAACCTGGGTAGCACAGCAAGACACAAGGAAGGGAGGAAGGGAGGAAGGGATCAAGGGATCCTCTATATGCTTCTTAGTTTTCCTCATCTTGCAAAACTATTTATATACTGTCGCAAGCAAGATACTGACATTGATACAATACAGACAGAAAAAAATTCCATCACCAGAAGAATCTCTCTTGTTGACCATTGAGAGTCACACCCACTTCCCTCTCATCAAACCCTCCCATCTCTAATGCCTGGCTTTCACTAACGTGTTCTTCACTTCTATAATTTTGTAATTTTAAGAATGTTATATCAGTGGAATGGTATTTGCATAGAATTTCAAGGGTTCTTGGGATGACTTGATGAAACTCATCCACAGATCCATTTGAATTAAAAAATGTCTGCTCTGGACCATCTGGCCTTGATTTGGCCTTTACACTAGCATTGGAAAGGTGATTAGAGTCTAGAAGAACAAAGAAAACAGTGAAGAAGCAAGATGGGATTTCACAATACCAGGACAATGGAGAGACAACTTTGGAAAGAAATTAGTCATAACTCACAAGGAGAAGTCCACCAAACTTGATATCCCCAGGGACACTTAGGGTGGGTAAAAAGATTTGAGAAGCAATGAAAAAAGGATTTCTAGATCTTATCTCCTGCACAGTGTTCTTCTATAGCTGTCCACATCCTGCCCACACATAATGGGCATAATATCCCCACCCTTCTTGCAAAAGAAATATTATCAGTTCTCAACAGCTCTGCAGGCACCCACTGCAAGCAAGCATAATATATCATTGTTTTCATTTTATTATATTAGGGGGTAGCTTTTTCATTATCCTTTGGCTGGCTCCTCAGTATATATCAACAATGAAGTGTAACTGTTCTATGATCCATTCTTCTTTCTTGACTGATATTGCACAAAAAATTCTTGCCATATTTGTATGAATGTGCTTTTACCCAGAGGATACTCTACAACCCAATTTTAGGAGAAAAAATATTTAGGAGTACAATATGAACAGTAGGCATTGAGTGGGATGTCAAATGGTAATACTGTTTTGAGAAGTGTAGTGATGACTTCCTACTATTTATTTATATTGCAGGTTTTGTTTATTTTTATTGACATATGTAAAGTAAAAATAAAATTCCGAGCCCCCCCACCCAACCATCTGAGTAGATGCCTTCTCTCACTCAAGACACTCCAAAATTAACCTAAAATACTGGTTCAGGCCATGACAGGAAGAAAGGGTCAGACATACCTCATTATACCCTACTCCCTTTTGGAATTCAGGAAAAGCTGACCAGCTTTTAACATCTACACAGACCTTAAGTCTGATAAGAAACATTTATTATAATTCTCTCTGAATTATAATAAGCCTACTCTCTGGAAGCTTCATCTGCATGATAAAACTTTAGTCTCCACAACCCCTTATTGTAACTCAGACATTCCGTTCTATTGATAATAACTTTCAATGAATTGCCCATCAGAAAATTTTTAAATCTACCTGTAAGCTGGGAGACCACCTCCCCACCCCCACCCCCCACCCCACACCGCTACTTTGAGTTGTCCTGCCTTTCTGGACCAAACCAATGTATATCTCACATGTATCTGATTGATGTCTCATGTCTCCAAAAATATATAAATCTAGACTGTGCCCCCACCACCTTGGACACGTGTTCCCAGGATCTCCTGAGGGCTTTGCCATAGTCCATTGGTCACTCAAATTAATATATCTTTATTTTCAAATTTGACTCTTTGTTGATATATATCACATTTATATTTAAAGGTATATGTATGCCATAAACTTGATTAATTTCCTCTACCTGAGAATACCTGAGAAACCAAACTTTACCTGCCTCTTAGAAGCTACTCTGAAGCCCCATTTTATGGTCACAGTTTTATCTAACACCTTTTTGAAGGCACGGCTGAACTGGAATTAATTCAGAAGCCATTCACATTTTGTAGCTAATTTATTCCAACTATATTCATTCTAATGCTATCTTATTACCTCTGAATGCTTTTCCTGGTAGTTATCCTCCAATTTAAGAGATGTGCCAGTCTTGCATTGATACTTCATGATAAGAAGGTTCTCAGCTTCTTTTCCAAATAATTGCTTTTGTTATTTTAGCTTCTTAGCATCTAGAACTCTGGCCATTAAAACTCCCTTCATGAGAAACAGCAAAGACACCTTTTCATCCTGACCTCTATTTTAAGGATCAATTAAGAGGCCCTTGTCTGGGGAGGAAGCAATGTATCTATAAACAGGATGGGAAGTACTGATCACACACTGATACCCACATTCTTGGACAGGCAAAGTGCAAATCTGGAAAATATTACAGTGACTTGGGCAAGAAAACAAGCTGAAATGTTCATTGAATCTTCTTCATTGATTTAGAACCTATGAGTAGATGTTCTTTCATTGCTGTGAAATGTAATGACAGGCAGGGCTTCAGATAACCATCCCCAAATCCGGATGCTTATCTAAAGTAAACCTGCCTGACTGCAATCCTTTATTCTTTTGACTTTCAAAAATAGAGCCTGAATTCATGGGGAGCCCTGCATCCTAGGCAATGGGGAGCAGTTCCTGTGTTTAGTAAGGAATATTTCTTAAGGCTTTATTCCCGCCCCCCCCCCCCGCTTTCCTCTAGGTTACACAAATCTAGGGCAAAGTAAAAGAAACAATGAAAATTACAGAAGCAAGAGTGGGGAGAGGTGTTGTAAAAGGGGAGACGTAGAAAATCTTAGGTTTCATTTGTGACTGTGCTATTTTTAAATTGAAGGTCTTTGCCATAGTATACATACATCAATATCCACTAAATTCTTCTGCTCCGTTTTTTATTTAATTTATTTTTATTTTTGGAGATACTCCTGATATGTGCTAAATAGAAGGTATTCTTATTCAGCAAGACTTTTCCAGAGCAAATCTGTGACAACACAGGAACTTAAGCTCAGATGTCCTCAGTTTCTCTCAGAGGCAACTGCTGCGCTGCCAACACCACCCAACTCCCAAATATTGCTCTTAATTTATACTTTTATTGTCTTCATTTGTTTCTTTATTCATTCATTTAAAGATTAATTGAACACCTACTTTGCATCATAACTTGAATGTCTTAATGTCCTTTTATCTCTTAAGAAATTTGGGAAATACTTGATTAATCCACTTTCCCAAGGCAAAAGATCTTAGTATTATTTTAATTTTCATAAAATATGAATTATTAAGGTTATAAAATGCTTTGATGTCAGAATATCAAAGCCCAACACCATTAAAAATAGGAGCCAAGTTTAGGGCCCTTGCTTCTCAGAATCCCTTAAACTTACCAACTTAAGAGTCAATTTCCTACTTGGACCTTTTGTAAAATCTGTCCTGCTCAAGTGATAATTTGAATATACACAAATTGAGATTGGAAACTTGATTTCAAGCCCTTTGCCTTTATTTTGCTTTCTTCTAATTGATTTTTTACACTAAAACCGAAATGCTTTCTACCCACCAATATGGATTTTGTAATGAAAATCCAATCTTGACGGTTACTACTTAAAACCTTCTTTTGAGAGAAAACTCAATTCTTCTGATGATCTTTAGCAGGATTTGGCTACTGCCTACCACTGGGATTCTTCTAATTTTCAATCTCTTTGTTCTGTAATTCTGAGCTGAGGTTTGATTTATATGGACAGAAGAGAGTTTAGTGCAGTCCTGAAAAGTACCAGAGAAGAGAAGATGCTTGTGAGAGGTCACCAGATTTTAAAAGGCTTCAGAGCTAATATAAATATAAGGGAGGTTCACAGTCTTTTTACTGATTTCTTCTTCAAAACCAAATTTGAGGAAATAAAAGTACTAACTCCTAATATATACAGTCTGAGGAGGCCCTATAATGATGTACTGTTCTTCCTGTGGTATTGGTGAAATTGCTGTTGAGCTTTTTATTGATGAAACAAATATATTTGTAAAAACTTCAAGAAATAACAAAAGGATACAATAATTTTCACCAATCTTAATAAACTTTTTTCATATTTTACTATTTCTGGAATAAAAGAAAATAAAAAAGAATATGCAAAAATTTATGGTGCATTATATTTAAATATTTCTTTTTAGGACTACATTGACTACTAATTTATAGTAGTTGGTTAGTTATAGTTAATAAAATATGACAGCTAATTTTTCCTTTCACACCACAGCTTTAGCATATACTCCAGTGATAAGTGTTTCTTGTGTATACTTCTCCATTTTTCATGCATATGCAATTTTACAAACAAAATGAGAACATAGATGATTCACAGTTCAAAACTTGGCATTACATTTATATGTTTGCAGGAAAATTCTGAATAATGTTTCTAGTAAACATTATACCATGTTATTTAGAATATTATCATTTTAAAGTGCTACTGGATTTTACTTGCTAATAGTATATCAGTATGTCAACATTGTCAACGTTGATATTTATAAATTCATTGTGCACAGTTTTTGTAGTTTCTTTAATGTGACACTGCCTTTCTCTATGTTATATTTGGTGTCATAATAGTAATTTGGAAGTTTTTCTCTCTAAGGTCTAAAACTGTTTAATTATCTTTGAAATCCTATTTCTGAAAGGTTTGAGAGAATGTATAGGTTTATAAGTAAAATCATATGAGCCTAGTACTTTTGAGGGGGAGAAAGGAATAGTAGGTATTCAGATTTTTTGTCAAGTATGTTAATTTGTTCCAAAGAAAGTGGCCCTCTTTTCTAGAGTTATTATTTTTTCTAGAAAATCATGCACTTCATCCAGGTCCTTAAATGCATTCACCTAAAACTGAGCAGACTGTTCTCTAGAGTGCTTGTGTATTTCTTCTATATTCATGGTTATTTCTCCTTTTTTTCTTAATTTTATATATTAATACTTCTTGTATCTAATACATTTCATTAATAGTTGACTAGTTTTTTCAAAGAATCAGATCTTATATTTATTCATATTTGTAATTGTCTTGATATTTTTTTTTGCCCTCCTTTTTTGTTCTTAGTTCTTGAGTCAGATACTGAGTTATTGAGTATTTCATTTTTATTCTTTCTGGTTTAGTGAGCTAAATTTGTACAGTTCTGGGTAATGTTTTTTGTTTGTTTGTTTTCTGAGACTACGTCTCACTGTTCTATCCAGGCTGGAGTGCTGTGAAACAATCTCAGCTCAGTGCAACCTCTGCCTCCCAGGTTCAAGCCATCCTCTTGTCTCAACCCTCCTAGTAGCTGGGATTACAGGCATGCACCAGCGTGTCTGGCTAATTTTTATATTTTTAGTAGAGACGGGGTTTTGCCATGTTGGCCAGGTTGGTCTCAAACTCCTGACCTCAGGGGATCCACCCTCCTACACCTTCCAAAATAGTAGGTAATCTTTAGGAACTAAGATTAATAATGTTCCTCTGAAGACTGCTTTAACCATACCTCTTTCATTTTGATGCACAGATTTGTACAACCCTTATTTTTCCAAGTGTGTTGTAATTTAATTTCTGATATTAATTTTGACCCAAAAGTTAATGAGAAATTTTCTTTAACATTTTTCTGGTAGGGTCATTTTCTCTTTTTTAAAATGTCTAGTCTTATTACATTAGGAGAACAGAATGTCACTGAGAATTGTAACCTAATACAAGGTAGAATTTTGTAAATAATTTATGTACACATAAAAAGAAGGTGTCTTTTTGATTTTCTTGTTATATAATTACATGTATAATTGTGATATGTACTGTTATATAATTGCATTGAACATGTCATTAATATCCGTACGTCTTAAATATCTGTGCTATTTTTGCACAGTTGGTATGTTTTTCTCTGAATGAGGTAGGTAAAAGTCTCTGCATGTATTTTTTCAAAATGTGTTTTCCTTATTTTGGGGTTTGTCTTTCCTTCAGATTTTTTAGGCTATGTGATTTGACTGAAAAAAATTCATGACATATATTCATTGTAATTTGTGACACTTTCATTTTTGAATGGCTATCTTTATCACATAAATTCAACCTTGTTGGATACTATTACTCTTGTTTTTCTTTCTCCTTGCCTTTTTGTACTGTGTCTTTGTCCAATATTTTACAATTTATCTTTTGCACTATTCTAAATGTCTTTTATTTAAAGAGCTTTGATACAGTTCTGATTTTTACTCTAATCTGAAAATAGTTTTCTTTTTACAAATAAGTTTATTTTATATGTATTGCTAAGATAAATATATTTTCTTAGGTTCACCATCATATTTTATGCTTTCTATTTTTAATACTTAATTTGTGTTTCTAATTTTTGCTATGATTTGTGCATTTTTTGTTCTATGGTCTGAATGTTTGTTTTCTGATAGTTTAGAAGATTCATGATCTTCAGTTTTCTGCTTCTTATTTTCATGGCTTCAGTGAACACAGCAAGACAGAGATGTTTTTGTTCTGCCATATATATTTAAACTGTCCATTGATTTAAAGTGTTTATATTTTCTTATCGGTCTTATATGCTACTTTGGAGTCCATAAACTGAATATTATGAAAGTTGGGAACTTTGTTGGAGCTAATAGAATGTCAACAAAAGAGCTGAGGATCACCCAAGATTACTAAACTACTCAGCCTCCACTTCACACAGAACATTTCTGCTTTCATTTATTTTGTACATTTGTTCATGAAAGATTCCAGTTAATAAAGGGCATGTGACTGAAATAAGTTTAATGCCGTTGATGTAGATATCTAAAGCTGGTATTTTCTATTCAGAAGTGAACAAAAGCAATACACTAGAAAGAGATGAATACAGCTGTCTTCCCATTTTCTACCATGAGCAGTAATTTTCTGACTCCTTTTAGGTTGGTGCAGAAGTAATTTTGGTTTTTGTTCTCCTTTATGGGAAATAATAATGTAAGTCACTCCTGATTTTTAAAGCTCAAAAAATTAAATTCTCTCTGAGTGATTCAAGTTATATTTACCAAGTATGGTTCACTTAGAAGAAAGTCAGTTACTTAAGAGAAAGAACAGGAAAGAATTGACTACTGTAAAATGAGTTTATCTGTTGCCCAGGTATTTTCCATGTTTCATACAGACTGATGATTCTAATAAAATGTTCTCTTCCCAAGAAAACAGCTATAATTTTTCTATGATTAATACAAATCCCAGTGTCCAGGTTTACTCATTCATTCATTCATTCAAAGATATTGAATACCTACTGTATGCTATCCACAGAAGTGGAAACAAATAAGTGAATTAAAAGTAGATGCTTCCTGTCATCAAGATTACTTGCTCATCTTCTAGTGGGAGAAATAAGAATTGATGATAAAAAATTGTAGGTCGTTTTTGGGAGGTAAAAATTTTGGAGCTCTCTATTTCCTGCGCCTAGCCCAGTATCTGGCAAATAAGCACTAAATAAACATATGTTGAAAGAACAAAGGTTGGGGAAGAAAGAGAAAGAGAAACTTTGAGTTGAGAGTCACAAATTATTTCCTTGAAGGTTAGGTAAGATTCCATGAAAATTTAAAGAAACCATGTAAAAAGGATACCAAATCAATGATGAAGCACACATGTAATAGACAGTTGAAGTGGTGACATGTCAAGAACCATGACAAAGCTAGAAATGAGTCAGATGGGAGTCCTCAGATTTCAGGTCAAGATAACATGGCAGAGAGTTCCAGTCTTTCAGCAGGTACACAGTATGACTGAAGCCATACTACAGGAACATTATTGTGCCAGTAGCATTTCTTGATCAGATGTTAAGTTTCCCAAAACCACTTGGGGGAAATCATAACTATATTATCAATTCTAAAGCAGAATCAGTGCTGCAACTTCCCTTCCTTAAGACTCAGTCTGAAAAATCATTCATGGAAATGAGTATGGCCCATTGTTGTTTTAAGTGTTTTTAAATGGAATGATTAATAATAGAAAATATTGACATTAAAGACAATAAAAGATAAATATAGGTACATGAATGATTAATCAAGTCAACTTTATCAGTTCAAAAAGATCATATAAGAAGCAAATTTGGAACTGACTTCTCCACGTTTCCCATCAGTGGTATCTTTTGAGAAATTAACTTCTTAGTGACATCCCAGTTCTACTTTATTTTTTCTCCAATAGACTCCATTCCCCCTAACCCTTACCTAGCAGATAAAGTTGGCTGGGTTTCCTACTCATTTGACAGTAATATTCTCTTTAAATATATGTAATGACACATTGATTCCTTCCCTGGTCTGTGAAATCCTTAAGAGCAGCAGCTTTGTCATTTTGTTCTTGTCTCAGTAGTGGCATGTATGGTCTGTAGTAGGTAGTAAAGATGGTAAAATTACAGACCATCATTCATGTAAAAATCTTAAACACTGATTCAATATCATTAGAGTATAATCTTTACCACTAGCAATCTTTTTTCTGATTCAGCTGTCTTTGCCTTGTAGTTTATTACAGAAACATTAGCCTAGCAAATTCACAATTTTTACCTCTCTATTTTTTTATAGAGTTGATGATATCAGGGCATGTTTCTTAGTTTCCAAGGGCTACTGTAACAAATTACTACAAACTCAGTGGCTTTAAAATTCAATAAAAATGTATTTTCTCACAATTCTGGAGGCCAAAAGGTTTCAAGAGGGTTGTGGTCCATCCAGAGGCTTTAGGGAGGATTCTGTTTCTCACCTCCTCCGGTTGCTCACTCCAAACGCCATTCATGTGGTCACATTGCCTTCTCCTATTACTTCTTATTAGCAGAATTGTCATTGGATTTAGGATGATCTCATCTCAAGATTGTTAACTTAATTACATTTGCAAAGACTCTTTTTTTCAAAATAAGGTAGCATTTACCGATTCCAGATTTTGACATGGACATATATTTTGAGTGTCACCATTCAACCTACTACAATGTGCATCTGAAGTTTCTGGTCAATTTTTCATTAATCTTTTTTACAGCAAATAGGAATTGCTGAGTCTAAATCTATTTTGTGCAATGCAGTCGACCCTCAGACCCCTAAATGTGAGAAAAACTTAATTTTAATTTGTGTCACAGACTCCAGAAAACATGTTGAGAACAGAGATAAATATATTTACTTATGAAAAGAATTCTACACTTCAGTTTTCTCTTTTTGCAAGTTAGGCACTTATTGAGAAAAGAGTGATGTTTACTTTTCAAACATTTCTGGCACTGAAATATGTGAACCAGCTTCCCTCTTTTGTCCATGATCCTCATTAGTTATGTGACTTTGAGGGTAGGCCTAGGGCTGGGGGTTCGGCGTATAGTAGGATTAGGACTATAATTAAGGGTTAAGGGTATGTTCAGAACTAGGATAGGATTACTGTTAGGATTACTGTTAAAATTAGGTTAGCACTGAAACTAGAGTTATGTTTAGGATTAGAGCCAGAGCTAGGGCTAGGTTTAGGGTTTAGAGTTAAGCCAGGATCTGGGTTAAAACTTGGGATGAGCTCTAGCATTAGGTCAGGGTGAAATTTAAACCTAAGATTACGATTTGAGCTTGGTTTATATTAAGAACAGTGTCAAGATTCAGTTAAGGGTTAGGTGAGAGTTGGAGTGTAATCTTAACCAAATCACCTTCTCTGAAAGCTTCCTCTTCTCTAAAATGATGATAATGTCACAGGATCCTTGGGGTGTTGCTTTGCCAGCAAGAAACCTCTGTGGCCAGTGGCACCCTGCTGGGCTCATTCCCCCAACTTGGCCTGGCAGGCTGCACTCAGCTTACACTACCCACCTTGATTCCACACTTGCCAAGGGTAAGCCAGGCACGGAGCAGCGAGGGGTGCCTGAGTAAGCAAGCACGGGGTCTGGCCACTCTGCACAGCCAGGCATGCCAGCTGCAGTGGGGAAGGCAGCTCCAGGAGCTGGCATGGGTGCCGGCTCCCTGAGAGGCTGTGGCTGACCAGGCTTACTGCAAGTGGCTTCTACAGTGAGCACTGGGGAACATGGTGGTTCCCAGAAGCTTGGAAACATGGGGAACCACAGGGCCCCAAAGAGGGTGTCACAGCCCTAGCTCAGGGAGCTTCTAGGACTGGGTTCCCCAAAGGACAACAGCTTTTCACTCCTTATCTCTTCTCTTCTTCTTACCACCCACAATGTGGCAAGCAGCGGGGCATATTTCAGTCCTGTTTGTATTACAGCTCTTTCAATCCCACCATTTGGCAGGTCCACATCCAGGAAGAATGAGGTACCTAGACAACTGGAGGGTGATCAAGGCAAAGAGGTACTTTATGGAGCAGTAGTACAGCTCTCACGAAACTGAAAGCAAGTAGCTCCTTTCCACAGGCAGGATGTCCAGACATTGGCTGCAGTATGGCTGAGTCCAAGGTTTTTGTGGGTATCAGAGGGGAGGAGGTATGACCATGGGTGTGCCTGGAAAAGCACCATCAGTTCTCACTCCATCAGCAGAACTGGCAGCCCAGCACCTAGGCTTCAGGTCATTCTGGGGCTGAACGTGGGTCTTTACTGGGAACCCTCTCCTTCTGCCCTGGAGCCAGTCTGCCTCCTGCTGCCATCATCCTGCAGTCCACAGCACCCAGATGACTGCAGTCCTATGCCAAACTGCCCTCACCCCACTACACAGCCTCCTTCCCATGCTCATCAGTGCTCAGAGTCCAGAGGTGGTGGAGGTGGCAGGGGCTGGCATGTCAAGAGCTGCATCAAGCATGCACATACCCAGCCGAGTTGCGACATCACCCAGGCTCAGCTTCAACTTCGCTGCAAAATCAGAGGAGGGGCCAGGAGTAGGGAGAGTCTCAGCTGCAGCAACAGGCATTTCCAAGCTGGTAGGGAAGTGGAGCTTCCCGGGACCCCAAGAATGCAGAGATTCCTGGGTCTGCAGCTGCAACTGGGTGGCTGCAGCTGTGCCTAGAAGGGTGAGGCTCCTGCCTGTTCCCAGATCCCATTGGCTCCGTGGGTGGCACAGCCCCAACCATGCCTTCCCCACTGCAGCCAGTATCATGGCAGTGGCTGCTCCAGACAGTCCACCATTGCCATCAGTAACATTCACCTTACGGCCCTCTTATGTGGAAAAAGCACTCTATTACTCCATAGGAAAGCTCTTAGAAAACTCTAAATTACAATGAAAACTGATATGATTATTTTCATATATAGATCAAAACTGTGTTTGTCCAGAGCAAAGTTACATTTGACATAGTTTGGTTAAGCTGATGTGATTTTTTTAAATAAATATTATTGATTATAGTCAATGCTAATTCATTCCAAAGTAAGCATTCATTAAACACTGTGTGCTATATATGGTATTGTGATCATTGTTTTAGAGTGTTTGCAGGGAAATATGTTTATATGACATTGTTCTTTCTCTAAAATAACTTCCCATCTCTAATGGTCAGACAAACCCATTCTGAAACTACAGTGAACATTTGAGGGTAATGTGTGCATGTTTGTCTGTGTGTAATGTGTTTTACTGAGATTATCACTGATGAAAATTTTAGCAGAGAAGCACATAAATAAGAGCTGGTGTAGTCTGATAAGGCTTTCCAGAACACAGATTTTATCTGGGCTGAAAAACTGGGAAGCATTTATGAAGGCAATGGGAAGTTACACATGGTTGCAAGGAAAGTGGAGCATAGGCTGTTAGGCCTATTTATGACCATTTATGCCCAGTAGTTGTTGAACAAACCTAGAGTACGACCAAAGTGTGTGTTGTATGTGTTAACTACTAGTGAGGGAAATGCTTGCATTATTGTGCTGCAAGCAAACAAGAAGGGGCCTTGAAAACCAGTGGGTATAATTTGGATGTTTGTCCCCCCAGACGTCATGTTGAAATGTAATCCCCAGTGTTTGAGGTGGGGTTTGATGAGAGGTGATTGGACCATGAGTGTAGATTTCCCATGAATGGTTTAGCACCATCCCCTTGGTGCTGTCCTTGGATAGGGAGTGCATTCTCATGAAATCTGGTTGTTTAAAAATGTATGGCATCCCTTCCTCCTTTTCTGTCTTTCTCCCCCCTCACTAGGTGGCATGCTGGCCCCCACTTTGCCTTCTGCCTTGAGTAAAAGCTCCCTGTGGCCTCCTTGGAAGCAGGGCGGGTGCTGGCACCACAATTCCTGTACAGCCCACAAAACTGTGAACCAATTAAACCTCTTTTCTTTAAAAATTACCCAGCCTAAGGTATTTCTTTATAGCAATGCAAGAATGGTCTAACACGCCAGGCAAAAGGTGTTGGAGTAGGTGTCATATAAAATATCCAGTGACAAATGATTTCTCAGTAGAGCATTAACATATTTCAAATCAGTAGATTAAACACAATTACTATGATCTGAGAAATGAGTAAGGATCTGAAGTTTGGGAAACCGAAGAAGAGACATCCAGCCAAATGCTTCTGTCAAGGCTGAAGTTATAAGTGTCTGAATTGCTAATGGCACTTTAAATGGAAAGACAAATGGCTCCAGAAACATTTGATAGAAGCAAATATCAACATTTCCTGATTAACTAAATGGGAAATATGATGGTAGGGAATAATGCAACATTGCCTTTTGATGTAGGTTGGGCATGAGAAAAAGCAGGGTAAGACAATTGACAAAGATGGGGAACTTAGCTTTGATTTAGCAGAAGTACTTACCTGGATTAATCAATTTTAAGTTTTTAGGACAAAAATAATTAGATTTAGAGCTCAAACTATAAGAACACAAATTCAAATATTTTTTGATGGTTCAGAAAACTCTTCAAGACCATGGATACATACACTACTTTTTGCTCACATTCCACATTCAGATGAGACAAACTTTTGGAGCAAGGACTTTTTTCTTAAAGTCCTGCAGTATGTGTTTCTTCTTTACTCTGCATATGTGAGGTGGAATAACATGATGTTTACCTGTGTGTTCACTTGTATCTATAATGCTCATACAATCTTACACTCATTTCTTACTATCAATTTGTGTGTTGATTGTGTGTGCTTATGTGTATAACAAGAGGGTAAACAGCCATAGATGAAGAGGCAAAAAAAGAAGATGAATATATTTCTATTTTGCTTGTATATTACAATGAATAGTAGTTAAGAGACATGACCTTTCCTTTTTTTCTGAGTAAAAATTAAAAAGTCATTGGGGCCTTTCTCATGAAACTACAACTTGAGGACCTCGCCCTATCCTGAATTTTGAGGTGTGGTATGACCAGCATGAGTTTAAACCACCTCCTTTTACTCTTAAGATTCTCAATTCAAGGAAAAAGCTTGAGGCTGGAACAATATTGTTCAGTCAACACCCTCTCAAATCCTGGTGAAGATGAAAGGGTCCATAGCTCCTTTTTCATTCTTTGTGACAGTTAAGCCCTGTTTTGCTTTTCTTTAATACAGATTTCACCTAGGGCCTGTTCTTTTTCAATGTGATCCACTTGGCCGCACCCATTTGGAAGAGCCTATTACTCTGGTCAGGGTTGGTTTGGCTTGCTACAAGCTCTTGCTGCATTCTTTTTTTAGAGCCTGCCAAATGTGGGACAGTGGGTGTGCCTTGTTGACATCCTGTGGTTCATCAGATACGTAGGATCATTCTGCAGTGCAGCCTTGTTAGATGCTTACAGCTGTGCTAGGAGGCCCAAGTCAGCATGTCTGAGAGGAAGCCCAAACTCTGGTTCACATGAAGGGTCATTTAACCAAAATGCTTGTGGGAAATGGGAACACGGGCATGCCTTCCTTTAATGAAATACAGGGGGCCCTCCTCATACCTAGATTACTGATTTGCTATTGCAAACATTTGCCTATCTCTCCAAACCATAATTTATCCCCAAAAGATGACTGTATTACTTAGGCATTTAGACACAAGAACCATGCACAAAATGCACTTCCTGTGTCAGTTCTGATTTTTAAAGTCCATGTTCCATTTTTGATTTGCCACATGAAGACCAAAAGCCACTCTCAAAGATAAATTCTGGGATACGGGGAATATTAATGTGCAGTTAAAATGTATATTCCATGTGGGAAAGACCCAGAGGACTTAATTTTGGACTGGAGGAGGCAAGGATCACCAGGAGGTTGTCACTCAAATATGTCATCTAACAAACCCACATCTTATCCACAATTACAGGTTTAAATTGACTAACAGTCTCATCTTATTAACTGCAAATGCTCTTTCAGGTGTTCAGACTTCATTCACATTTAATTATGACATATTTCAATAAGATTTAAGCTTCTCTTTCCGAATACCTGGAATTCACAAGAAATGAGAGTGTGGAGGGAGAAGGTGAAGGGTATGCTTCATTCTTAAATCTATTGCAGGAACTATTATTATCATTAACATGAAAGAAAAAAATATAATCACAGTTTCTCTCTGATTAGGTTTCACTGAATATTTTTAACATGAAAAATAGACTCTAATAGAAAGAGAGAGAAAGGTGTAAATCAAATGTGGCAAAAGTTGGTGATCCATTTTACCACTTCTGAACCTTTCTGTAGATCTAAAAGTTTTCGAAATAAATAGTTATTTTAAATAATGAAATCTCACACCTGATGAGTTTATTTTGAAATCATTGATGTAGTCAACTAATGGTTGATACCGTTAATACTCATTTTTCTATGAGCAGAAAGAATAAGAGCAGTATTTATGGAGGTGAAGAAGATAATATTAGAGAACTAGGAGGTAAAATAAGAAGTGTGTGGAACCAGAAATTGGGAGGCGGGAAGCAGGATATGAGACTGAAAATGAAAATGAGATAGAAGAAAATAGAACATCTCTATAGAATTTCACCAAAATTCCTACCTGTGAAATATCTACCATGGACTGAGGTTGACTGAAGCTCACATTAGTAGATCCACCCTGGATTCTGAAGTTGAATTTCTTATCTTTCCTGATTTATTTTCTCTCTCATATTTTGTTTCTCCAAGATAGGTAGTTGTTTTCTTCATTCAGGATTTGATTCCCCAATTAAAAAGGAGAGAACATTTGATTTGTCTCTCTTCCTTCTCTTCTTTCATCAGTTCTGACCTGCATTTCTGAGACTGCCCTATTTTAGTATGATCAATGAAGCTCATGAGCCACCTTTTTGAGCACCTGTGCTCAGCATCTTTCACACAGTTACATTAACTTTCACAAAAGAGACAACTGAGATTCAGAGAAGTTATATAATTCATCCAACTTCATGTGTAATAAAATCCAGGGCTGTGATCATAATCAAAGCCCCTTGTTTCGAAGTCAAACACCACATTTTGGAGAAGTGGCTTAAAAGCAAAGAATTGAAGGGCTGCAAACATGCTTTACTTAATTGTAAAGAAGACTTAAACCTTCTATTGAATCTCATGATAAAATGAATGCTGGTGACTTGACAGAAATGAGAAGTAAATCTTTAAATTTCAGTAAAGTAAAGGTTAAAATAATTTTCATAGCTCTCTCACATTGATTTTTGTCACAGACTTACCTTAGGATGGGACCTGGAGACAGATGACCCAATTCTGAGCTCTGGTCTTGGTCTGTACCCTGGGAAAAGCCTCTTGAACTGTATCAACCTTGATTTCCCTCTTTGCAAGAAATTCCCACCTTTTCTTCTTCTCAGGAGCTACTATGAGCATTGAGACAATGACTGCAAGACCCCTCCCCCATCTTCCTAAACAAAGGGCAGCCTGCAATTGTTGTTATTGTTACTTGTAGCAAACAAAAAAATTGGCAGCATTTCTGTACCATTTTCATGATACTCAAATATTTATTTTTATAGCATAAAATATTAAAGTCCTTAGACTTTCTCCTATGATTATGGTTTCTTGATGCCATAATTTAAAAATCTGAACTTAACTCCAGTCCTTCATGTTCAGTTATCATAGAAATTATCTACATAATAATCAACTTTCTAAGTGCTGGTCTTTCTCACTACAGAACATACAAATTGAAAAAAAAAATCTGATTCTTTTAATGGACTATCATTGGGCAATATAGGACAGCATTACCTAGAAGTTTGGATTTCATGGATTACTAATTTTATTTATAATAAAATGTGTGCATATGTGTAATACTCTGATTTGCCAAACACGCACACATACATGTACACACACACACACACACCCACACACACACACTCCACCAATCATCAACTCTCAAAGCCATTTTCTAAAAGTAAGGGCAATTTAACCTATAAACCATTCTCAGAATAAAAGACAAAAGTTCTTAAAAATTAAAATAAATTTGATGTCTTGAAAGATGGTTTAACCATTATTTTTCTAATTTTACCACGATCCGTTAGAGGCCTTTCTACACATGCTGATTCACATATGAGCTATTGGAAGCCATTGAACTTGCAGACATATTAAGAGTAAACTGCCTCCTCCCAGTTGAGGTATTTGACACCATCTACCCAAAGGCTCCAGTCCATTTCTTAAACTGCTACTTTGAGTCCTCCTTGCTTTCCTAAACAGGTCTATTTTTAGGACGACTGCTTCCTTTTAGAGAAAATCTTTCTCAGTCCTTTCAGGTCGTGTCACAGTCTTGGTGACCGTATATAGTAAGTAAATGTTGGTCTTAGTTCAGTTTCTCTTGTCCAAAATAAAGGAAGAAAATACATGGTTTTGACTTTATATTTACGCTTGTGATGCCTTCCTTTTTATTCAATAAAACTGACAGAAGCAATAATGATTTCTCTAAAGAAAAGACAATTTATAGAAAAGAAACATATTTAAAGTACTGTTTCTTACTTTTAGTTTTTTTTATTTGGTAAGATAAGATTTATTTAAAAGATGAAAATATGATGTCTTTTCTCTACTTTTTCCTCATATATTTTGGGAACACGTTCTCTGAGAACCATGTAAAATATTTTTGAGATAAACAGTATTATCTGTCTAGCAGTGGATTGTTTTTCCACAGCTGGAAATTCAAAAGAATAATTTGGGAATTAATTCAGCCTTCACTTGGGAAAAGAATTTAAAGAGGATGTCAAGTATTTCTGGAAATTGAAATGTTACCAGAATGACAATTCCTTCAGTAAATGTAAGATATTAAAAATATAAGAAATGAGGGAATAGTTTTAAAAATATACATCACTCCCCCATTCCACACATCACCTCAGTCTTACAAAGTAGCATTCTTCTGTTTCTCTTAGTATATTCAGAAAGATTCCACACTTAAACATTTCTTATCACATACATCCAGTCCTCAAGGTCATGCCCTGTAGCCATTCTTCTCTGTCTCTAAAGTTATTGCAGAATTGGGTGTAGTCTTGTGTATGCTAGTTCTTCATTATTCTCTATACAGAAAGGTCAAAGTATAATATGGAAATTCTTGAACTTGAAAGGGGCACTCAGCCTACGTATCCAGCTCTGCCCAAATTAAAACATCCAAAAATACCATTTATTCTTACAACAGCAAGGGCTGATGTCAAACCCAGGGGAGTAAGAATATCCACTAACAAGACTTTGAAATTGCTCTCAGTGACTCAAACTTTCCCAAATTTCAACAAGATTCCTTCAGAATTAAAAAAGACATGACTGTTTTACTCTACAACTTCAGCATCTGTAATCTCATAACTTCTTCTGTAATGAGATAAATCTACAAAGGACTTCCTACTATTTAACTAGAATGAAAAGTCAGAAAACTAGATGTTGTTCCTCTGAAAATGATCACAAATCTACATCCCCAGGTTTCCCCCATGTTTTACCATTTGCTAGCAAGAATTTCCTTAATTCCTCAGAAGGTAAGATAAAATATAGGCACACAGAACAATCTGAGAAATATTAGAAAGCACTGTTAATATTATGCCAATATGAGGAAACTGGTCAATTTTCACAAAAGCTTCCACCTTGGTGGCATTTTTACAAAAGCTTGCAAGTGAGTGGCATGAGCTGTAGACAAGCACACATAGTCAATCGCAGCTCCTCAACACCCTTAGTTTAAGGACTCTCACTTTAGATAAACAGGATAAATAAAATCTTTCTGAAGTAAGATTGACTACTATGAATTTTCTTATCAAAATGATGATAAATTATAATAATTTAGGAGTCTGGCAGTCTTACAAACACCTTCCGATAAAATATATTATTGGTTGGGCACTTGGGGGCATAATTGTAGAAGTTATCTTGCATTTCTATTATCCAATGGACTATTCAATGTTTATAAACTTTGATACTAGTTTTAAATAAACCTGACAATCTCATCTCTTTGAACAGGACTTGTTTGTATGAATATAGAAAAAGATACCCATTATCAACATTATGATCCTTCATATGTAAACAGAAGCAGTTTAACAAAATCCACAAATAACAGATCATAATTTGCAGTGTAAATAGTCACTGGGCCTAGGATTTTCATCCCAAGCACACCACACAAGACTGTGAGCCTATCTAAGTTCAGGCATCACATCTCATTTATCATGCACATCTAGCAATATGATCAACACATAGCAGAAGCACCATAAGTGTTAAACTATACATTCTATAAAGACATGTCTGTCATACTGCCTGTCAAAGCAGAGGGCCTAGCATACAATAAGATATATTAAATCAATGTGATATAAATGCTGTAGTGGGTGAGTAAATTGATGAATGGTTTGAATTAGGTAATTAGTGGACAACAGCAGAGATGTTTCAGGAGGAGATAATGTCATGGAGGCAGTTGTTAGTAAGCTGAATACCATGGATGGTAGGTAGATTCATTCATAGAGGCCACTGGAAGCCATTAAATATTCTTGAGGGAAAACAGAGTTGGTGGAATTGTTATCTGAGAAATACTGTGGTGTTTTTATATGTTCGATTGAGCAACGAGAGAGTAAAGAGAGAAAAGATCAAATATATCCATAAGCTTTAACACAAAAGTGGAGAATGTCACCTTCCAAATATTTCTCATTTCTCTACCTCTCACTCTCCTTTTTACCTTCTACTAGACTATTTAAATATATTCATAGCTGAGGAACTTTCTCCTCCAGTCTATTCTATACTACTAGAATTATCTTTCTAAATTTATTTTTTTTTAACTCATATAGCCAGAAACCTGCAACTGTTCTTCAGTTCCTAATACCTCATGTTAAAACCTTGAAACTGGTGTTGTGGCCTACCAACGTAGAATGGTACAAAACCTCTACACTGGTGTTAGGAAAAGAAAACATATAAATCCCTTGTGTTCAACCACTTACTAACTAGTTTCCTCAACCAAGTATCAAACTAGGTAGCTCCCAAGGACCTTTCTAACTTAGCATTTTGTATTTTGTTTCACCTTGTCTTTGAGGGTGCTCTTTATGTAACCTAAACCAGTGCCTCTCACACTTCACTGTACGTATGAATTAGCTGAGAATCTTGTTAAAATGCAGATTCTGACTTAGTGGAACTAGTGTGGGGTTGGAAACCCTGGATATGTAAGAAGCTTCGAGGTTACTTTAATGCTTCTGCTCCATGGATGAAATTTTGAGTAGCAGTTCCCTATTTGTAGAGCTTCATGTTGGTTAAACAGTATCTATTTTATCCTTTTAAACTTTGTTGAATCTGTTAGTCAACTTGGAATGTCCTCCTATCCACATTCATCTGTCAGAAATTATCTCATCTTTTCCCTAACTTGTCTCATTACAGCTACAACTCTGTTACCTCAATAAAATTCTTAATCCAATCCCTTACTTGCAAAGGAAGCCATCTTGCTTTCCCTGACCTTCCATAGCTCTCTGTATATCTCTCTTAGCATCATGAAAACCTTGTGTTGTAGTTATTTGCATATGTGTCTCTTGCCTCCCTCTAGGTCATAAGCCACCTAATAATACAAATGATATCTGGCACTTTTGACTGAAGTATATGAAGAAGAACATTCTAGGGAGAGAGGGGGAAGGGACATGGTCACACTAGTAAGTGTCAGGGAAATACAAACCTAGTACAACTCTTAACACATTTCCTTTTATTACACTTGGCAGGCATTATAATATGCATGGCTGTATCGTCAGAACACAACACCTGACACATTGCTGGATTTCCATCCTTGTTTACGTTTGCCAGTTGAGACACAGTAGGAGAAATGACAGTCTTATTATTTGCATGCTTAACTTTAAGGTGTTGGAAGACAGCCCAGTGAAAACATCCTTCCTACATTTGAAATTTGAAGCATTAGGAGACATCCCAAGCAGTAGAGCTGGGAGTGGTCCATTTGGGGCATAATCTGCTTTATTCCACCTACAGAGTTGCAAAATTAATCTATTTCCCCTCAGTGGTTCAGGACATTTTTATTTCTTGAGACACAAGTATAGTAGTGCAATACATACAAACCTCCTTTTAAATTACTGGGTCCTGGCCTCATTATATTTGGCATGTTATATAAAGACAAGAGGCCATTTGATATATATTTTAGTATAATGCCAGTTACATCTAAAATAATAAAACATTAATCAGGGCAGCATGACGTTTAACAGATCATGAAAAATATATTGCATTTGTAACTCATCTTTACCCTATGATCTATCTCTTTGGTAATATATTTTATTGCTTGGGATTTATAGGGCCATTTCTCTATGTGGCTTATGCAACAACACACATCAAAGTGTCTGCCTTCAATCATCAAAGGGCAAAAATTCAGGTCAGGCATCAGTCATTTGCTGAGCTCATGTGGATTAATGAAGGTCTAGAGTTTGTATTCAGCATACAGAGTGAACAATATAAGTAACATCTGTATGTATGTATGTAACAGTATGTATGTAAGTAACGTCAACTTACCCCTGAATATGTAATACCCAGACTTAACGTCTGCTATGCTTTTAAATCAAAACATGATTGACTGTTGCAATAAAAAGTTTTTTCACTGCAGCTGTTGTTTTAATAGCTACCATAGCCCTACACAAGCCATAGCCCTATACAAGCCTTAGCTCTACACTAACCATAGTCCTGTTAATTTTCACGGAACAAGCAATAAACCTCTTCATATAGCTTGCTCATTAATTTATGATTGAAGTCGAGTTTCTCTGGGCAACTTTGAATGGAATAAATATGCTCTTAAGTGGAAATGAATTTTGCCATTTCCATTGGTACCTTCCTAAATACAACATATGGCCTGAGAAAATGAAAGCTGTTAAAGACTGGTAGAGAGACTTTCCAATGGAGTAAAATCATTATACTCTGAAGGACTTCGCACTTTTTCCCAAAGCAAATGGTTTATAACATTTAATTCTCACAATTAAATGAAGGTCTCACTATTAAGGAAGGTCTAGAGTTTGTATTCAGCATACAGAGTGAACAATGTGAGGTATGTCTGTAAGTAACGTCAACTTACTCTGTGAGTTTAGCGGAGTAGGTGACTCTATGTCTAATCAAGAGTTGTGTAAACTCAGCTCCTATGATTGGCTTAAGATTAGAAAGAGTGGCACAACAAAACAGAAGTGATGTGCTAAAGGGGTGCCTTCTCCACTATATAATCCCTAAGACAATAATATGCCGAGAGGAATTCAATAAAATGGCAACTGAAATATCCAGAATGAGCTCCAGAGTTCCAGAAATGATTAAATGCCACTGAAGGACTAGAGTTTTCTTAGCTGGTGAGTTAATTGTTGAAGTGAGTTAAAGAATAAGCATTTTCAAAATACTAATTCAAGACAAAGAAGAAGAAATTATCAGCATCATCGACAAGTGTCTAAAAATCTCAGTTCATCTCTCCAACTTTACACGTTGTCATAGAAACTTCTAATAAGGGCTTGAGATGACAAAATACCTAGAATCTATGGTTAACAAAAATACATTCTGATCACGCTGCTCTGTAAATAAATCATTCTTTAAATATTAACTCAAGTTATGGCCACATTGGTGTTTTAAAAAACACAAGCAATATACAAGAAGTAATACATTAAAGGACTTAAGAAAACAGATTTGTAGAATTGCTTTCTGGAAAGATATTTAAGCTCTCTAGGTGTACAATTTATGATATTTAAAATGTGTCTGGTATCAGTTTTAAACAAGTTAACATACATAAAACTAACTTTTGGCCTAGAAGATAGTCAGTGCTCAATACATGTTATTCATACAGTCTTACTGGCATCTTTTACTCTATTCTATGTGCCTCTAGAACTGAATCAATGCTATCTATCCTGTGACCCAATATGGAGTGAAGTGAGCCAGATTTCAGCGGGTTCTTTCCTCCCTCCATCATCAGAAAATTGTCAGATAAGCAGCATTGAAGATTAGACAAAAGCCCTTTTTGTGTGACTTTTCTCCAGATGAAATGAGAAGCAGTGTCGAATATAATCAGCAAGGTAAATTGAAACTTGAATTGTGCCCAAGGAAGGAAATGCATCTTTAATAACTACTCATTGTAAATAGTGGTGTCCTGCAGAAATCTTTTTTAGATATTTACTTCCAGAATCAAGTTATTAAAAAAGAAAGAGGAAGAGAGAGGAAAGGAGGGAAAGAATTGGAAAGTAAGGATGAGGCAAAGAAAGACAAAGAAAAAAAAAGAAAAGAGAGAAAGTAAGTTTGGAAAATTAAATAGCATTTCTTTAGCTCCTCAGGACAAGATCAATGACTTTTCTAAGAAAAGGAAAGGACCTTGAACAAAGCCAGAAATCAAAACCAAAGCAAAACTCAAACAATGATTTTGAAAGGGAAAATGTGTTTATAACATAATAGTCTTTCAAACCTATTTTTCAGTTATTTTCCATTGCCACTAATATAAGTGGTAATACAGGAAGAAAAACAATACTCCATGGCCAACTACATTTTCCTATCATGTAGTAACGCTTTTAGGCAGGTAGATTCAGTGTCCTCTGGAGAAGTTAGCAAGAGGTTCATCCCACTTTGGGGCAAAGGATAGGAAAATGGCCACCTTGCTCATGACATGGAATTTCATTCTTGAATGACTTAGTTTGGAGACACTGACTTTCTGGGGTGATGTTTGTACAGTTTGCTTCTTTTAGAGACTTGACTCTTCAACATATTTTTGAAAACATTTCATGTCATTGCAGAGTAGAAAATGGGGAGAATGGAAATTTGAGCTAGAGCCATGAATATAATTTATCCTAAACTACCAGGAGATTCCAATTATTTGATATCTTCTTCATGAGCAAAGAATGCTCTCATTAAAGAGGCTTGGTAAGCTTATCATCCTCTTCCTAAT
Source organism: Cebus imitator (assembly GCF_001604975.1). Taxonomy (NCBI): domain Eukaryota; kingdom Metazoa; phylum Chordata; class Mammalia; order Primates; family Cebidae; genus Cebus; species Cebus imitator. The sequence continues at coordinate 5,176,822 of NW_016107346.1, read as the reverse complement.
GTCCTTTTATGTAGAGTTTCATGGGAGGGATGCTGCAGACTTATAGCAGGTTCTCTTAGATAAGAAACAGGAACTATAGCAGAATGTTTTCTAGGGTTTGGAATAATGAAATTCTTGTGTGTTCTGTAAATCAGCATCTGTCAGTAATGGTGATGATGATGATGAAGATGATGATGATGACGCAATAACATTTACTAACTTCTTATTTTGAGCCAAGTTTCATTGTCAGGGCTTTGCCTGCAACATCTCATATAAGCCTCACATACACACACAGACACACACACACACAAAAAAAAAAAAAAAAAAAACCTCATGATCTGTGTTAACTTTATTGGATAACTGAGTAAACTGAGCAAGGAGTAATGATGCAGAACCTGGTACAAATCTTTGTTTAACTAATGTAGAAGTACTAACAGAAAAATACACACACAAAACATGTTCCGTTGTGTATACTTTACAGCTTAACTCTTAAGACTGTTTGTTTTTTTGTGGAGATTGGTGGATGGCAGGACCATTGAGAAAACATCAACAACTGAAATTATGTTTATCAAGGTCAGCGTGCTCAAAGACATATCTCCCATGACCAAGTGGCTTCCTTGCTGCTGCTGGAAGATGACCTATATTGACAATAACAAAATTAGAAAGCAAGATTTACTTTGCCAGACTGTCTGTAATTTTTCCTTTCCATTTCCTCCTCTTCTATGATCCCTCCTTTTTTTATTGATAATCCTCTACTTAGTTTTCGCTCTTATTAGTATATTTGTAAGTACAAAATTAATTATAATTTTCAGAAATTAATTATAATTTTCTGAGTTATCCTTTGACTTGAGTGCTAGGGAGGTTAAATATGTTGCACAAGTAATAAACCTAATAAGTAAGGGAGCATGTATTGGAACCCAAGCAGTCTTATTTGCACTAGATAATCTCCTCCGCAAAAAAGATCTAAAGATGATGTGCCTACAAAGAGTATTAAGGAAATTCCAAGTGAGAAAAATGTCAGCAAACATTGGCTTTAAAGTTACAAAATTACTCTCTCTCGTGCACGCACACATTTTCTCTCTCTTTCTGATGCACACACACACACACACACACACACACCCCTCATAAACAACCCAGGCTTCAAGTGACACCCCTTTTGTGATTTCTATTCAGTTTCAAGGATTCCTTTGATGTTTATCTCAGCAAGTTTCTGCAGAGAGCAAAGACAAACATTTTTATGAAAAAAGAATTGTCCTTACAGTAGTAAAAAAATACAGTGATATTCATAGTGTGTAGTATAGCTCATAGTATGTGGGGGTGGAAGAAAGAACATTTGCTAAGGAAATGTGCGTCATGTAGACATCCAGGGAAGGCAGGCAGTCAGACCACTCTGCAGTCTGAGAAGCATCACTCATTATGTCCACCCTTCCGTAAAGATTCTCCATCTTCTCCTCCTCAGTAATTTCCTAAGGTCTTTGTCTCCATCATAAAGCTCCTCCAGCACCTTGTGAAGTCTCTATCTTTATACCTGCCAAAGCACTTTTCAGCCATCTTCTCAAGAGTAAACTTGCCACATGCTGTTTCCACCTTCCCCTCTAGTTTCAGAGCTTCCAGAGTTGCAATGCCAGTAGCCAATACCATAGCCACATTCTTCACTGAGCCTTACGTATGCCATGAGCTTGATAAATATTTATAGATAATAGAAAGTTGAGGCCCATGCCTAGTGGTCTTCTAGCTAATTGAGTAACTTTTTCCATATTTCCTTAAATATAAACAAAGAGAAGTTGGCAGGAGCCAACCAGAATTATGTGATCAAATCTATTTGATGGCAGAAGTTGTTCTTTCCAAATGGGAAATGGTCAAGAATTTCTGCTAGTTATCTTTTTCCTTCTCCATATGTGCCAATTATTTCTTCCATTCACATGCATATTATTGGTGACCTCTGAATAGATGTCAGGGACTATTCCTCAAAATAAAGAATTGCTAAGATACTTTCAAGTGTCAGAGGAGTAAGAAGCAGCATTGTGTTAAAGCAGAGAAATTAGCATAGGGGCTGCCTTTATCTTTATTCACAAAGCTGAATATAGAGATTAAAAATCTTACCCAGGTTAATGCTGTGTCAAGTCAGAATAACATTTTTGCATTGATCCTAGACTTTTTCAATTAAACATGCTTTTAAAAAGATCTCTTAGTTCAATGCCTAGATAATTTATTTCCAGGGCTAATTCTCAACCAAAATAGTAGTTCTTTTAACACAAATTTGATAATGATCTAAATGTGAGGTCTCTCCGTCTAAAAAGTGTGATGTGGACTTTGTTGCATTTAAAATTAAGAATGAATGAGCTTATCAAATGAGTTATTGGCAGAGCTAGAAAGCCACAGAATCTTTTGCTCTCCATTGCTTTTCATGGGGTCCCATTAACATTGCTGAGCTTTCTGAGCACAGTCCTGAGGTTTGATCAGCACAAGTTCTGGGAGCTATGTTTGGTGGATTCCTCAAGTGCTCAATTCTTTCATAAACTTATTGATGACCTCTTCTAAATTGAGATATCTCTTTGCTCTAGAAAGCTTAGATTGTCCTCACCCAGTGAGTAGTTAGTAGTCTGGCCATATCCTTTTGAGTTTCAAGCATATTACTATTATCTTCAAGATAGACACAAATGATTACAATTTACTTGTTGGTAAACTGCACTCAAAATTACCGTATTAAGTCCATTGGAATTTTAGTGCACCTTTAGTTAAAAAAAAAAAAAAATCTGAGATCTAAGATATCAAAGGTTTCAGGAAAATTATTTTTTTAATCCCTGGTTTTTGAAACGTACAATTAATTTTAAATAGTACTAACAAAATATTAGCTTTGTTAAAAGAACTCTTATTTCTCTATAAAAAACTAGCTGAAGTTTTACTAAGATACATAAAACCCAGCCCATCATGTGTTAAATTTGTTGCAACTATTAGCCTGCCTACTCAACTCTTAATCAATTGGGGGTTTGTGGGTGAGACATGAAGATCATAAAAGGTTTTTAATACAGTCTTTGGTATGTGATTTCAATCTGGCTGCCTCAGAGTCAAATAAAACAACAAAATCACAGAAAATTACACACATGTACATACATACACAGAATCATATTTCTCATTTCTTCTTTAAAATATCTGCCAACACTGGGCTCATAGTTCCAAAAAGCAATCAATTTGTAGCTGACTATTTTGGTGATATCTGGGCTTTTGAGTATGCCCCAGTCTATACTAGTGCCAACTGTCTTAAAACCACTGGTTTATTTCTAACCTGTGTAACCCAAACAGGCACTTGAATATGAGATCCTATCACTGTTCATTTGTATAAAATCTTTGTAATCTGAATATGAAACTAATCATTGACACTGAGTGTTCATGCCTAAACAGTATAACTAGCCTTCCTTTATACTCAAAGACTCCACATTTTCTGCTTTGTATTTAACTTGAAAGACAGCACAGTAGATGTATAAAAGGAATGAGTGGCGAAAGAGTCCGTTGCATTTGAAGCAATCCATGATTGTTTACGCTGGCATCATTTTGCCTTGAAGATATTTTCTATGACTTTCTGGAAGCATTCTAACGTAAAGCATTTTTCTGGTTTTCAGATTCAAACACATTCTAATATAACCACCTGTGTATGCAATCAATTTGGTTTTAACTTTGAGCTTCATCCCTGAACCAGACCTGGCACCTGCAGAAAAAAAAAATACCAGAGGCTAAAATAGAGCAAGCAGGGCCACAAAATAGTGTAATATCCTCCCACTGTGATTCGTAGGGGATGCTGTTTCGGGGTGTGCATTTCATCTCACAAGACTCCAGACAACAGAGAAGCTAGACAAAAGGAAAATATGTGATGGAGCTGTATTTATATTGCAATCTTTCCAACATTTCAGGACGGAATGGTTTACAGATGTATACCTTCCAATGACATTTACACATCTATTGTTTTCGTAACCTCCTTCCCCATCTTACTACAAGATTTTTTTCATGAAAAAGATTACAAACTGCCCCCATGCTTTTCTCTGATAAAGAACACATGTCCTCCTGATTACAAGGGAAGACATGATGACCTATATGATAGGCCAACTGTTAATGTAAAATCAACCTCAGAAAGTGGAATACTTTTATGATTACTCAAGCATTTGTATTTTCATGCCATAAATTCTTCCCCATCTGAAACAGACCACTTAACCCAGTCTTAGAACCTCAGGCTGCTAATTTACACAGTATTCTGACAGGAAGCCATCTACAGCAATGAATGCACAGTAGGGGATTTTAACAGAAGCCCATCTGGACTTTCGGCTATTACAGACAATTTATTCTGAATAATCTGTTAAAGAGATATGCCATAAAGATGAGTTACCAACTCTTGATTATAAATTTCAAGAGAGGTTTTATAAAGAGCCTCTTACTTTTTCAACTTTTAAAAATCTATTTTCAGTGACTTAATTTATCAACATTTAACTTGGTGTCTTTCTGGCTTGTTATGATTCTCTAAGAGTTTACAGGGCTGTCAAGGTCACAGTCATTGTCTTCAGGAAAGAATACCTGTCTCAGACATGTGCTTTCTATTAATTTAGGCCTCTGGATTGTGTTAGGATGAAATATGTCTTCTTCAGAGTGTTTTCTTGTTTATTTGTTCAAGATTGTTTTTCTCAAAATAATCCTACTCTGGTCAGACAATATTCAGACATTAAAAATGAAAGACCAGTTATTTGGTCAATCTGGAATTTGGGGTGCTGAGAGAAGTTATTTAAAATAACTCAATAATATAAACACTCGAAGAACTCTATCTTTCCTCTAGCACAACTTTCCCTCAGCTCCCTCAAGCCTCCTCAAATCATATCTTCTCAAAGAGGCCTTCTTTGATGTACTCTATTTTATATTATAATCTTGCCCTATCCCTGGTTGTATTGATTCCCCTGCCCCACTTCAAGTCATTCTGATATACTATGTATTTAATTATTTGTTGCATTTGTTTATTTATTTATTTCTGAGACCGAGTCTTGCTCTGTCACTCAGGCTGTAGTGCAGTGGTGCGATCTTGGCTCACTGCAACCTCCGTCTCCCAGGTTCAAGCTATTCTCATGCCTCAGCCTCTGGAGTAGTTGGGACTACTGGTGCACATCGCCATGCCTGGCTAATTTTTGTGCTTTTTTTTTTTTTTGTATTTTTAGTAGAGACGAGGTTCACCAGGTTGGCCAGGCTGTCTCAAACTCCTGTCCTCACGTGATCTGCCTGCCTCAGCCTCTCAAAGTGCCGGGCTTACAGGTGTGAGCCACCATGCCCAGCCAATTATACTTTTAGAAGAGACAAGGTTTCACCATGTTGGTCAGGCTGGTCTCAAACTCCTAACCTCAAGTGATCCTCCCACCTCAGCCTCACAAAGGCCTGGGATTACAGGGGTGAGCCACCTCGCCTGGCCTATTTGTTACATTTATTGTCTTTTTCTACCTGTTACAATGCGAACTCGATGAGAACAGGGTTTTCCACTAGTTCACCCGCTTCTGTGTCACTAGAACTAAGAATGGAGCATAGCACCAAGTATGTGTTGTTAAAAATGTTTTTTAAAAAATTTTGATGACAGATCTGGAAGCAAGGACAGCATATGACACATAGTAGGTGCTCAAGCAGACATTTTTTTAATTAAAGATAAATGGATACCATAATAATACAAATTTAGCAAATAAAAACACAACAACTAAAGGAAAAGTGGAAGAGTTGAGGCGAGTACATTCCCAATATCTGAAGAGAAGTTATTAGAGATACATAAAATGGGATTATAAACACTGGGTTTTCTTTTCAGGGCAAATTTGCAAAGAAAAGAAAGAAGAAAAATAGAAATCAGATGGAAGAAATGTTTTAATGTTAGCATTTCAAAGCTGCTTGAAATTATGTTTAATTATGATAGTCAAAGAAGCCTACTCATTAAAAATGATTGAGAATATATATACATAGGACAAAGAAAGAAAGAAAATCAACCATAGTTGCATGCTTTAAATTCTAGCCCTGTGAATAGTTGAGTATACTCTGGTATTTTTCATGAAGTTTACATAGAAATTTCAAGAAACAGGCAGCAGTCAGTTTATATGCTTACTGACTTTTTCTTTGCCTATAAGACAATCTGTTATGGTCATTGGACAGTTTTTATGCATCCTAAAAATTAACTTCTTGGTATTTCTTTGTACATAGATGCAGCATAATTTTTTAAAGCAGTTCCTCCTTTTTATTTGTGTTTGACTCTTTTATATTAGGTTATGACCATTCTTCTTGATAAATCTTCATATATATCCATAATTGTTTTCCTAAAGCCTTACAAATAAAATGTAAGTTTATTTTTAAAAATTTGATAACTATTGCTATTCTGTCCCTCACCGCCAAATATTGACCCTATTTGAACTTCCAAGGACATTTGAGAATACCAGGTTCTTTGAGGTTTTTTTTTAAAACCGTAACTTCTACAAACTGTTTGACATTTTGACAGATGAAAAATAAAATGGAAATTTTGTTAGGTGGAGCAGACGGGAGATAGATATTCAGGAAGAACAAATAATACAATTTGGAATGAAATTCCACAACAGTACTTTCAATTTGTATTTTTCATTTGGTTACTTTATATCTTAAACAGACCATCAATGCTAACAACCCCTCCAGACTGATTCGTAATCATAAACCACATTTGCTTTACTATCAGTGTCTATGTATATAGATTCTATGTAATCACAGTAGTCTACTCTTCTGCAAATCATCCAAGCAATTTGTAAACTTTAGTTAAATCTCAAGTTTTCCTGTTTTCATTAACTCTCTGTAGAAGAACAGTGGGTACTCAAGAGTATGATCATGCTAGTCAAGAAGAGAGCCAGAATGTAATACACTGTGTTCTGAACCTCATACAATCTTCAATCTCTAATAGCAAACTGAAGCTGAAAACAGAGGATAGTATGATGATAAGTCTTGATATTTAAGAAATATGCCAAGTGCATGTAAACCTGCAGTGATGCAACTACTACTGGTAATATGGCCAATTGAATGTAGTAAAATTTGACTCATAACAATCATGTACCTATTAGTGAGTTGCTTTCCTCCAAGAGTAAAAGTCATTTCTTCTTGAATATAATTTATGCTTTTTTTTTTAAAGTGTGGTGGCTTCTAATCCCATGTTCCTCAATGTGGACCCGCATCATCAACATAGATATCACTTGAAAATATTAGAAACACATATTCTCAGTAAATACCCCAGAAATACAAATGAGGATCTGTATTTTCACAAGATCCCCATGTAAATAATATGCATATTGAAGCTGCAGCTCATGGACCATTGGTGACTCTATTGAGAATGGGTGCAAACGTGATCAAACTGTCCACTTCTAGAGTATCTTGCTATGTATAAATCATGTGTAGCTGCATCGAGTCCATCTTCGGAAGCCAAAGACAGGAAAAGAATATAATTTGCATGAAGATCTCATGAAAAAGTTTGTAAGAAAAATGGCCAGGCTATGAATGGTTTGAAAATAAGAATTTCCCTAGTTTGGAGAGTCAATAAGCTTATTTTTAAAAAAAGTTAGCTAAGTTTTAGATGAAAATATCTTTTGAAAACAAACCCTGAAGTTTTTTCTCTGTATCAGTGATAGGAGAAATGATTGTTGGCTGTTTTGCTCAGGTTTTCCAGAATTAAAGTCTTTCTTTGAAGATTTTGCCACTTACTCATTGCTGAATAAAAGCCACTCGAAACTTAGTGGCTTAAAACTACAATTCATTATTATCTTTCATGATTATTCAGGTTGACAGGGGTCAGCCGGGAAGTTGCTATTTGAGGCTTCTTAGGCAGTTGCAGTCACATGGCAACTGTGACTACAACACCTGAAGACTCTACTGGTTGGATGTCCAAAATGTCTGGCCCCCATGGTGGAGAATAGACATGGGCTGTCGATAGCTACAGAGGTCCACTAGACCACTTATATATGGGTTGCACAGGTGACTTTATTTTTTCAAAGTATAAAGTTACGATTGGAGGGGGACTGTCTCAAGAGCAAATATTCTCAGAGACTCAAATGAAAGCCACAAAGACCTCCTATGTCTGAGCCTCTGAAGCTCCAGACATTATTTTTGCAATGTTTATTGGTCTGACGCGTCACTAGACTAGATTCAAGAAAGCAGGGAAATACATTCCACCTCTCAACAGGAGGAACAGCAGCAAGTTTTTATACTACCTTCAATCTACCACAAGACATTTTAGTTAGAACAACTTTTCTAACTTTTGAAATTACACATCCAGATCCACTTCACAGGTATTCAGTGCTGAAAAGAATGCAATTATATCAGAACTCTGGTCCCACAAAGTCCACTTACAAAAATATCAAAACCTTTTTTATCCTGTGTTAGTTGAAGTTGCCTCTGTCTACATATTGATATTTAAAGAGAAATCAGAAGTGTCCCGTACCTCAAAAGACTTTCTCCTATGTGATGGTTATTCTTGACTTCTCTCTTCCCCAAGATCCATTCTCCACCCTCCACTGATCAACTCTGTCATGGGAGCTGCAGAGTTTGCCATCTAGGCTCCTTTGCTCTTGGGCTTGCAATTGAATTTGGCCAGTATCAGGTACATGCATATAATTTCTCTTTCTCCTTCTCCCATTGTTAGTAATGCATTTCTAGGAGTAACTGCATCCTCTGCTCCTGACTCTCAATCTTTCCTTGTGAATTCCACATCCTCCTTGACTCTGCTAATTCTTATTATTTCCCTTTCTTTCAGATCCAGGTGTGATAATAGATTTCAGGACTTTGCTTAATTTCAATTTTTTTCTAAAAATAATACTTTCCTGGTCAGCTAATAGTCAAATAATAAAAGTAGAATTCATTTATTTGGTTAATACGCAGTTTTTAGCACTGGGAGAAGAATAATTTTTAGAAACATTGAGTCCTTATGTGATATTGTGCTGTAGCTGGCCTAGAGTTAGAGCCTGAACAACATCATTTTATAAAAGAAAAAGCTGTTTTTTAAAATAGGTTGTAACGGCTGCCCCATTCTCCTCACAATAACTGCTAGCCTTGGCTACTGTAAATAAAACTACTAGTTTGCTCTGCAAATTAGCCACTATGTAAAGCTGCTTACCTTTTCTTATCAGTAACTGCCAGAATTGCTAGCCTTTGCTTACCAGCAATTGCCAGACTAAGCAGCCCGAACTAATGCCATCTTGGCCCCTGAGACTTGTAATAAGTAACTAAGGTCTGTGATTTCCACCTTACCCAGATAATGTGTAAACAAATGTTTATCTTGACTTCTGTAAAACACTTAAGTAACAAACGGAATGACAGGAGTCCCCTGGCCCTTGGAATATCCGGAGCCCTCGTCTCCGCCCAGGAGATGATTTACAGAATCCACTAGCCCTCGGAATATCTGAAGCCTTTTCATCCCCATCCCTGCTCCTCACCCCCACTCCCAAGGTGGTTTTTCGGGTATAAAAAGTCTTGGCACCCTCCTTTCAAGGCCACAGGTTGGAGAGACGTGAGTCCTCTGTGGTCGCCGGCATAATAAATGACCCTGCAATCTGGCATACTTTTGTCTTGGTGCTAACTTTCTATGCTCGGTCCAGTATAACATTTAAAACCCCACTTATCATGAGAAGAGGCTAGAAAAATCACTCGAGACTTTCTCTTCATGGTGTGCCTCACAGGCTCTTATTATTGCTGTAGCACATTTGAAGAGAAGCACTTTCTTTCTGAAAATGGAGACAGGATCTCAGAGGGCAAACTGCTGTGATTAAGAAATTTCTGTATATAGCTCTTTAATAAGAATTATGTTGCTAGACCACTTAAGCTAGAAGGCAATGTTTAATACTCCATTTTCTAGACAACCTTGCAACTAGATGTCTATGTCACGAAATGGAATACTCACTTTTACAGACTCAATCAGACTCCCTTGCAGCTAGGTATTGATCCAACCTAATTCTGGCCCATGAGAAATAGGCAGAAAAGGTAGCAAGTGGCTTCATGGAAGATAGAGACTGAGGATTTGTTCCACAGTCCATGTGAGGAGGTGCAAATACAGAAAAATCTTCAGATGTGGCTGGTGAAGGAGAGGAAATGTGGGTAGCAGACAACCCTTGATGTAGAGTTTTTTTTCCCCTATCAAAAAACTCTACAACTTGCCCCCATGAGTGTATTTTACATACAACAATGTGAATATAAAAGGAAACCATAAACTCACTTTATAATGCTAATGAAAAAACTGAAGCATATTATGTGTCTATGGCTTGAGAGTCAGTGTGGTCAGCACTCATGATTGACGACTTTGAATAAAACTTTTTAGGTCTATATAGCAATTCTACAACCTAGTTCCTCTGATTTATTGAACTGGTTAATAAAAATCTCTAAACGTTAGTCTCATCTACTATAAAGTGGGGTTATTATTAATTCATCACAGAATTAAAGATTAAACAAAATAATTAATGAGAAGCACTTAGTTGATTAACTGGCACATATTAACTTCTTATAAAATGAAAATGTTATTAATATTTTAAATTGTTAGTTAATAGTTAAATTAACCTAAATGATTATCAATAGTGAAATAGTTAAATATGCCATATTTCTATAATGTAATACTTTATGGCCATTAAAAAGAATAAGAGAAATATATTTATATAACATATATATGCATATTTGTCTATATACAGACTGATCAACATATTAATATGATGAATTAAATGATAAAGGAAATTGTAATAGAAATATAATAGGGTACTCCTTTTTTTTTTTGAGACAGAGTCTCACTCTGTCTTCCAGGCTGGAGTGCAGTGGTGCAATCTCACCTCACTGCAACTCCACCTCCTTGGTTCAAGTGATTCTCGGTATTACAGGCATGCACCATCACACCCAGCTAATTTTTATATTTTAAGTAGAAACGGGTTTTTGCCATGTTGGCCAGGCTGGTCTTGAACTCCTGGCCTCAAGGGATCCACCCTCTTTGGCGTCCCAAAGTGCTGGGATTACAGGCAGAGCCACTGTGCCCAGCCTCGGGTACTACTCTGGTTTAAAGAAAAGATAAATATGAATACTCACATATATGCAAATACACATTTTCTTCTAAAAAGGTTATTGAGGAATTCAGGAGGAGGAGGTACCCTCCTCCTGATATTTCTTGGATGCTCACCAACCCTATTTCAACTTCTTTCACACACAAAGACCTTTCCCTTTCTTTCTTCAGTTACTAAACAGATTTGCATTATATGACAAGTTCTGGCCAAGGATATATGAGAAGAAGCTAAGTTCGTCCGTTTCAGATTGAAGTGATTAAGAAACCAGAGTGCCTTCTTTCCACATCTCCTCTCTCTTTCCTCATTGATTCAACTGAATGCAGGGAGTCTGCATTGGATTCTAAGAAGGTCAAGGAAAGAGCATAGATAACAATGACAGCCGAATTAGCTTGCTAATTAGATTGCTGAATTAGCACTTGGAAGAAAAGCTTCATGTCCTATGTTAGACTATGGTATAGAAAGACATAATATTTATCATGATACTCGTTATAATCTAAAGATTGTTACAGCAACTAGCACTAATGACTAGAGAAATAATTATTTTTCATGTCATTTTATACTGTCTCAATTTTGATCTAATGAAACAAACTAAATTTTAAATGAGATACAGTACACCAACCAAACTTTAATTTATAAGTCAAAATCCACCAGGAGAAATTTTGTTTTCTAAGCAGCATCTTATTTATATTTTTCTTCATTACTAGGAATTGACAATTAAGTATGAAATACTTAAAAGTGCATTATTCTACACATTCTTAAATGTTTTGGCCATTTCACCTGTTTAATTAAAAATATTTTTTAACTGTAAAAAATATGTAAAATACCTGACAGCTAAAAAGACCCAAGATTTTCCAAGATACCTAACCATGTGTCATTAGTCAAATCTGAATAGCTATAGTAGAATTTCTAGGTAGAAATATTCCTTCTGCTAGCCTTCCCTCTCACTGTTTCAGATTACTTCAGGCACTTCTTGACTTCATCCAACAAGTGTGTAATATTGCAAGCCATACTTTTTTAAAGGGCTAATTAACTTTTTATAGTTCATCTTTGGCACTAATGGGATGTGCTAGTAGTTACATAATTGTATTATGTAACTCCCTAACATTTTTACCATAAAATAAAGTAATATATAAAGGACATGCCACAGTAAGTGACAATCACACTAAAAACTATTATTATTTCTGTTCTTTGCTCAGAAGATGCTTTAAGAATTTTTTGATATTGTAAGAAGATTAAACCACAGAATTGTTTATATTATAGTGACAGAAGAAAATCATGTATGGAAAGCCAGCATAACAATAATTAACACTATTTTTAAAAATATATTTTATGGCTAAATAACTTTAACAACTGAGCCCACTTAAAATGGAAGTTCAAAAGGAAAACCATATATTTCCCATTATTTTTCTTTGGCAAATTCTGTATTCACAGATGGTACAGATATTTTAGCTTTCTAAAGTAAAGCATCTCTATTTATGATTTTGTCTTGGAAGTCTCTTTCGTGGTTAGACCACATTGTGTATACTTCCGATGATGGACATATGATCTGAGCTTAGCCAAGAAAAGGGGCAGGCCACATGAAACATCATCAAGGCTGTAAGAGGCTGTTGCCAAGAAGTTGGAAAAGACAATTTTACAGGTCATGAAGAAAATTGGGACCCAGATCAACCAACAAAGCATGCAGTGACTAGAAAAATAAGTATGTGATGCTCATACAGAGCCAATACAGGCCTCAAAAGAAACTTATTTATATGGAACAGTGGGATAGGAATGCCATGTTTAAACTACTTTTTACCAAAAGAGGAAGAAGAAGGTTAGGGAAGGATTAACCTGTCTTTGGTAAAAACCACATTTTTGAAAATGAATTTAGAATCTTATTAAGTGGTCATGTATTTGCATAACATTGCCAAAAGGTTTATTCTTCCCCCTCTTTTAAAGATAGTCCCCAGGGTTGAGCTTCTTGCTACAAACAAGGTCTAAAAGATGACGTGTTTGCATTTTTTTCATTTTCAGTTGTTGTGAGTGTCAAATTTATAAATACTTAGTAAAAATTATTGAGCCTTGAAGTGAAATTCTTCACTAAGGTTTAAGAAAAAATATCGGCATATTGCTTATAAAATTCACATTGGCTTTGGAATATGAAAACATTAAGAAATCATGTAATTATGACACAATTTATGGTTAATCCAAATCCTTCTGGAAAGGACCTGAAATAAAAATCACAAGTTAGAATACGGAGATCTTCACTACTTGCCATGTTAGAGTAACTGAATCTGAACTTGAACAACTAGAAGATTAAAAAATATATGCAGAAGAGTGCCTTTCAGACATTGAACAACTATCTGTGCATGACTGTGATATACAACAGAAGGAAAAACAAATGAAATGAGCTCTAAAATCTACCAGCTTTTTGTCTTACCCGTACCATAGACTGTGACATAGCAATGTAGACCCCAAGCAGAGCTAGAAGATCCCATTAAGATGAGAAAATAAAAGATCAGATCTGGAGAGATGGAGACAATTTGATTTTGTGGGACAGGATACCATGGAGGAAGGAGCTGCACAGAGAAGGAGCTCTAGATGTCAGCACAGGGGTTCCTTTGAGCCTGTTTCTAAGTACTAAGACCCACATGAATAGAATGGTATTTTCTGAAGCTTGGCAAATAATTATCAGGATGATTTAACTTGAACAATTCCAAAAGTGTGAACAGGGCTGGAAGATACTAAAGTTTTATCCAGAAGAATGCAGCTATTTCAATGAGTACATCAAACATTTTGTAGGAGGCTTAGAAGAGTTCACTTCAGGAATAAGACTCAAGTAGCCCATGATAAAAGAGAGTATAGACATGTCCTAACAAATCTTAAAAACCAGCCTGGGAGTGATCGAACTGGTTTGTAGGTTACTTATCCACTTTCCAAACAAAGTTCAACATTTTTTAAAGGTAAACAACAAAATCTAAACTCTCAAAAGCATTGAATTTGTCAATATCTACTATCTAATCAAACACAGTGAGACATATAAATAATCAGGAAATTATGAAACGTAACCATAAGAAAAAAAACCTGACAATAGAAATGGTAGAAATAAAGATGATAGTACTCAGAGAAAGGGATTTTTTAAAGACCTATAAATAAGTTCAACGATTTAAAGAAAAACATAAATGTCAACTTTTTCATATTTATGTTTTTATATCAAAGAAGCAAGATATTTAAAAAATCAAATAAAACTTCTGAAGAAACACAATAAGCATACCTATATTTTTTTGTTAAAAATCATGAGATGGGGTTGCAGATGATTAGACATTGCCAAAAAGAAAAGATAACAGAATGTTGAGACACAGCCAAAGAAGCCATTTAACATAAAATGCAGAATTTAAAAGACTGCTTATAAATGAGAAGAGCCAGTTACTTATGAGACAATATCAAACAGTCCAACATACCTAAAATTGGAGCCTCTATTAGTTTCCTGTTGCTGCTGTAAGAAACTGTAATAAACGTAATTGCTAAAACATATTGAGAGTTCTGGAGATAAGAAATCAGGAATGAGTCTTTTGGGTTAAAATCAAGGAATTGGCGGAGATGCATGACTTCTGCAGGCTCCAGAAAGGAGTTGACTTCTTGGCCTTTTCCATCTAGAGATCCCTTGCATTTCTAGGCTTCTGATTCCTTCTTCCATTGTTAAAGTGCATCACTCCCACTTCTGCTTTGGTCATCACTTCACCTTCTCACTCTCATCCTCCTGTCTCCCTCTTATAGGGATCCTTGTGATTATTCTGGACTTGCCCAGATAGTAATCCAGGATAACTGTCCCATATTAAAATTCTTAGGCAAATCACGTCTGAAAAGTCCACTTTACCATCTAAAGTAACATATTTACAGGTTTCAGGGATTAGGGAATGGGCAAGGCCATTATTCAGTCTATTATGGAGTCACAGAAGAAGAGAGGGAACAGGCAGAAAAAACATTTGAAAACAAAAAATGTCTGAAACAATTTTTTTTTTAACTTTAAGGGACAGAGTCTTGCTCTGTAGCCCAGGCTGGAGTGTAGTGGCACAACCATAGCTTATTGTAGCCTCAAACTCCTGGAGCTTAGATCTACCCTCCTCAGCCTCCCAAGTAGCTGGGACTACAGGCATACACCCACATGCCCAGCTATTTTTTTTTTTTTTCAATTTTCAGTAGAGATGTGGTTTCACTATATTGTTCAGGCTGCTCTGGAACTCCTGGGCTCAAGTCATCCTTCTTCCTTAGCCTCCCAAAGTGTTGGGATTGTAGGAATGAGCCACCATGCCTGGCCATACAATGTTCTTAATTTGATGAAAAGTGTAAACTCAAAACCCAAAAAGTACAATAAACTTAAGAAGGATAAATGACATCAAGGAACATCATAACCAAAATTTTGAAAACTAATGATGAAGAGGAAACCTTACAAGTAGCCAGAGGAAAGGGAATAGGAGAGAGGAGGGAAGGCATGTTACTTACAGGGAAACAAAGATTAGAATTTCCACAGACTTTTTGCCAAAAACAATTCAAACCAGAAATCAAAGGAATATTTGAAATATTGAAAAAAAATGCTTCTATACTACATAAAAATATCCTCACCACCTGAATGTATCTTTCAAAAAATAAAGTCATTTTCAACATTAAAATGCTGAAAACTTGGCATTTGTTTGTATTCTAATGAGTTTTGTTTATTGACTGTTTTCCAGATAAATGGCATAAGAAATTCTTCATGCAGAAGAAAAATTATGTCAGATTGAAACTCAGATTCAAGGAAATGAAAAGAGCCAAAAGTAGTAAATATGTTTTGTGAGGGTTATTTTTGTTGTTGTTTCCTTTTGTTTTAGTGCCAACAAAATATAATTGATTAATTAATTTAGACAGGGGTCAGCAAAGTGTCTCCTATAGGCTGAATATGGCCCCCTCCCACCTTTTGCAAATAAAGTTTAATAGGCACACTGGCACACCTATTTATTTATACATTATCTATGACTGCTTTCACACTGCAGTGGCAGAATTCAACAGTTTTGACAGAGACAGAGTGGTCTACACAACCTAAAATATTTACTATCTGACCCTTTAGAAAAAAATGGCAGACCCCCAATTGAAAGGGCAATAATTACAATCCAGTGTAGAGTTTGCAACTTATGTAAAAATAAAATATATGGAAAGTAAGACAAAGAACAGGAGAGGAGATATGAAAGTGTATCACTTATAGGTTATTACTTTACAGTTGAAGAGATGCAATATTATTTGAAGAAACACTGTGAATAAAAATGCAAATTATACACCCTAGAAAATGACCTCAAAAATGGAGCAAATATACATAGCGAATAAGCCAATAGTGGAAACAAAACGAAGCATGAAACTTACTCATTGGCTAAAAAGAAGCAGGATGAAAAGAAGAGAGAAACAAATTTGTGAACAATTGAAAGATAAAACCAAAAAGATATATTTAAGCACATTTATATCAATAATTATATTGAATGCAGATGGCCTAACATTTCCTTTAAAAGACAGAGATTTTCTGAATAAAAACAAAAACACACTTGCTATCTACAAAAAAAACCCCACTCAGATTAAAATGACATAAATAGGTTACAAAGAAGAAAAAAACGTACCATAAAAAGACTAATCATAAGAAAACTGGAGTGGCTATATTAAAAAAAGACAAAATATACTTCATGGCAGGGAATATTATCAGAGATGAAAAAGAACATTTCATAATGACAAAAGTTTCAATTCATTGAGAATATATAATGACCCTAAATTACAAAGCTGCAAATGCATGAAGCAAAAATTGACAGAATCAAAAGGAAAATGAAACAAATATTAGTGATTATCAGAAACAAGTGCACAGATATTGAATCAGTAAGGATATTGCATATATGAACTTGTTATATGAATCCTTTCAATTACTGTATTCTAATTGATATTTAAAGAACACTCCACTCAGCAATAAGAAAATACATACTCTTTTCAAGTATAAATGGGACACTTAAGAATACAGATCATATTCTGGATCATAAAGGGAATCACAAAAATTGGAAAAAAATTGAAATCATGCAGAATATATTATTCTAATACCCAGTATAAGGGCCCTTTTTGAACAAATTTAATGAAATATGCCACAATTAAAATATGTTCTAGATAATAAATACCCCATTCACTTTGAAGAATTTAGAACAAAAAAGTGTATTAACCCTTAAAAGTAATCTTAACCAATTATCTCCATTTATTTAATTAATAAATTTTACAATATTGGATGGAAACAATTCATTTTTAATCCCAGGATTACATAAATTATTATTTATTTATTTGCTCAGCTGGTAGGCATGTCTATGGCAAATTGCCTCCTGATACAGCAAAACCCATCCAGACACCAGCTAACAGCTTGCAGTTTAGTCAGACATGATACAACCCAAATGTATTATTGCAAAGACAGACAAAAGTACCATTACCAATTGATTCCAGTTCAATTATTTT
Organism: Cebus imitator; assembly: GCF_001604975.1. Taxonomy (NCBI): domain Eukaryota; kingdom Metazoa; phylum Chordata; class Mammalia; order Primates; family Cebidae; genus Cebus; species Cebus imitator. The sequence continues at coordinate 5,159,309 of NW_016107346.1, read as the reverse complement.
ACAGCATACAGACATTTCTGCAAATGCAGTTTGATTTTGAGAACAATATTTTTCTGTCAAGAACTGTCATATTAAGAAATGAAACCCATAAACAAATTATTCACATGTGTTATCTGTCTGTGTATGTGTGTATGCGTGTGTATAATTTCATAAAAATAAGATATTTAGGGAAAATAGAAAAAACTTAGTTCATAGGAATCTAGACCTATGTGAATCTAAGAGAGTTTAGTTCAGGAATACAATGTTCAGGGCAAGATAATAAAACTAAGTCTAGTCCTTTGAAAAAGATGTATACGTAAACATACATTCACACACATATACATATTTAATCAGAATAAAAATATTTAAGAAAGATATTAAGAGTAATATTTGGGACTACCAAGAGTCTGGGTAGATGCAAACTTCAGGAAAAGTAGAATCCCAGGCCAATACCTAAAAACACCAAGTTGGCATTTATTTTAAAATTCCTAAGGTTAGAATTAATATTAATAGACCATCTTATTCTTTTCTTACCTTTAGGAATAATCACATTCAAACCTAATAGAAATAAGTTTTACCAGCCTTAATAATGATCTTAATACCTAGAAATTGCTAATTCAGACTTAAACAAAATTATACGTTAAAATTTTTTGAACACTTCTGCTCATTCTACATTTTCTTATGAAAATTAAGTTGCCCAACTTCCTATATAAATCTAGCACACTCTCACCAATGTGTATCTTTTTTTTTTTTTTTTTTTTGAGACAGGATTTCACTTTATCACCCAGGTTGGAGTGCATGGCATGACCACAGCTCACTGGAGCCTCAGCCTCCCTGGCTCAAGCAGTTCTCCTACCTCAGCCACCCAAGTAGCTGGAACTACAGGCACCCACCAACACGTTCAGCTAATTATTTTTTACTTTATTTCTTGTAGAGACAAGGTCTCAATATGTTGCCCAGGCTGGTCACAAACTCCTGGGCTCAAGTGATCCTGCTGCCTTGGCCTCCCAAATTGTTTCGATTACAGGCTTAACTCACTGCACTTGGCTGATTTTCTCAGCTTTTAGGTATGTTGATCTCCAAAGCTGTTTAGGTATGTTGTAACCAGCATTGTTTAGGGATGGTAAATGTAGGCTACCTAGGCCAAAATTCCAGCTCTGCCACTTACTGTCTGTGTGATCCTGAGCAAGTTACTTTATTTCTCTGTGCCTCAACTTGCTTATTCTTTAAATGAGGATATCATAGAGGTATTATAAGGGTTAAATTTCACCATATTTGTAAGGTGCTTTAAACAGTGCCTAGCAGGGGATAAGTCTTATATAATGCTTGTTAAAAATTTAGGAGAAAAACTCATTCAGGTAGGTTCTTGTTTTAAAAATTTACAGAATCATCTTTTCTTTTCTGCCTTCTTCTCTCCCTTGAATAAACTATTTAAAATGAGACTTAAGATAAGAAAACTCCAATTATGATAATACATGTTTATTCTTATAGGAATAATGGCAAAATAATTTTTGAGGACTGTAGAGGAAAATGTTGCATCTATTTTTATTTCATCAGTGAAAAACATGAAGCATTTCTCTTCTACCTCAACCAGGAAGGCAGCTATTGCAAATTTAACCAGAAGACTTAGTTAATGTGTACTCTAAGATTACATAACTATTCATTTATAGTATTTCCTGTCCTACTTTACATAAATAAAAGTCATCTACCCACATGCTTAAAATATAACCCCATTATGTGAGGTTTTTATGTTACGAGAGTGTATATTCTTGTTTACTTTTTATGAAACATTTTACACTTTAAATTAAGAGAGAGATATATCCAGATAATAGACATTTTCAGTTTTCTTTAAGTAGTAAACCTGCAATAAGGTAATATGAAACCAAATGTTTGAGGCAAGTTGAAGAAAAGAGATAGAAGAAGAAGAAAAAAGTTAAGTCCAATGCCCCCATGGGAGTAAATCATTTCACTGCTAGTCATGTCAAGAAATGTTTACTGGTGGTTATGTAACAAAGAGAGGAATTTTTTAAAACATCATTTCGGAAATATCTACACTTTAAGAAAATTGGGGGAACATTTCCTTTTTGGTCTTACTGCAACATTGACTTTTTGAAGTAGAATCATTAAGAAAACACATACTGTTGAGGTTAGTTACAGTTAGTTGGGATGAAGTAATTAAAATGCTTGCATGAGAACATCCTCTACCGCAGTTGCAGTTCATTTCTCCCCTACAGACATAGAACATTTCCAATCTCATTCAGAAAAAAAAAAAAAATGTTTTCACTGCAAATGCTAATGGCCTGCCACTCTTTTCCCAGTTGGTTCATTCAGAGACATCATTTTCCTAATTTGTACTATATTATGTTCTATTTCTAAGAAAATGTAAGGTACTTTACAGTATAATTATAAGAAAAAAAGGTAAATTGTATGTCACACAATATCACAAATAATAAAAATATAATAGTTTCATGTTTTTACTCATTAGCTTCTTCACACATTAGTTTCAGCTTCTTTATTCTTAGAACAGTGTAACATTCTATGTAGCAGTAAAAAATTGGAAAACAAATGCTCATCAAAAGGGAAATGGAGAAAGATATTGTGTTAAAATTATATAACACAATGTTATACAATATTTAAAATAAGTAAAATACTTGCATTTATATATATTTTATATATTATATATATTTGCAATAACCCGAGATGTCAAAAGAATAATTCTTATTGAACTAGATTGTCACAAAATGATACACAGAGTATGATAACATGTATGTAAATGTTAAAATGCAAATTAATACCATATGTTATGAATCTATCAAGGAAAAATATAAAATCATGGACTGGAACATGTACACCAAATTTACCATAATGGTTACCTCAGAGAATAAGATGGGGGAGTGAAAAGTAGAAACTTTACTTTTAATGTCCTAATTTTTTAATTCAAAAAACACGAAAAGTGGCTGAATATTTATTAAATTTGGATATTGCACATGCATATTTGTTTCACTACTTTCTGAGGTATTCTATATTTTCTAAACTTTCAGCAGTAAACATAAAACTAATCATCCCTTTAATAGTTTCTAAGGGTTTTGTTTGTTTGTTTGTTTTTACTGCATAAATGTGAGCACCAAGAATTGCCACTGATTAGATTCAACTTTGATTTGCAGACCTCAGATCTGGTCAGTTCACGACCACAAGTCATGGCAACAGCAGCTCACACTTTTTGGGAGAGATGTGGTCATTGTTGTGGTCTGTTATTTCACCAAAAATAAATAAAAATTAAAGTTTTAAGTGGCCATTATGGAAGCTTTACTTCAAAGTCATTTTCTTACTGCTGATAATGAAACTGTCTTTGCAAAAATTGTAACTAAGACACTTTTGACAGTGAGAGAGATTTGACCTAACCATCTCCATCTTGCTTCTAACCTCCAAGCTGTCCTTGTTCATTACTAGATATAGAACAAAGTAACTTTGAGAGGATCTTAGTTTATCTTTTAAGTTGGAATAAAGACAGTAACAGCCTTTCCCCAAACAAACCCCTTCCTGCCTGGGGACTAGGCTGCCTTTGTGGGACTAACAGATTAGTTACAAGATTAAAAATTATGGTTTAGGAGTCACACAGCTGGAGGCTACAAGATTCTGAACCTCCCCAAATTATTCCTCGGGATAACATCACTATTGTAAAACCTAAGATTAGAGCTTGAGATATTTGGCAGACTCTGCATTCAGCGGATCAGTTGGCACAACTCAGATCAATAAACTGCCTCATCTGGTCTCATGGCCCCCACCCAGGAACTGACTCAGCTCAAGAGGACAGCTTCAGCTCCCTATGATTTCATCTTCAACCTGACCAATCAACCCTCCATACTTTCTGACCCCTTCCACCAAATTATCTTTAAAAACTTTTATCCCCGAGTTTTCAGGAAGACTGATTTGAATAATAATAAGACTTGAGTCTCCTGTGCAGCTGGTTCTGCATGAATTAAACTCTGTATTGCAATTCCCCTTACTTGATAAATCTGATCTATCTAGGCAGTGGGCAAGAGGAACCCATTGGGTGGTTACAATAATGTGCAAAACAACACTTTCAACTTTCAGTAAGGATAGTATTTATGCATATTAGCACCAGACTTGCAATTATACTAACCTTTGTCCTTATCAAATGAAAATGCTCTCTTAGATTTGGGTATATTTTTGTTATCACCCCATGTGTCTTGATCTCTCAGTCATAATAGTATCTAGTATTTAACTTCCATTCAGAAATGACACTTGGCCCACATTTCATTGGTCATGGCAAGTCATAAGCCCGCACAACAATGGAGTGAAGAAGTATATACCACCCACAGGGTAGGAAAGAAGTAAGAACTGTGAACAAATACTATGATGAACATACCAGTATCTATTATATTGCAAGGCATCAGTGTCTGCTTTGGCATCAAGAATGGTAGGATTACAAAGGTAGGAGAAATTTTATAATACAACTTTATTTTCTGCAGTGTACAACAGAAATAAGAACTATACCACCTGACTTTTTGAGCAACAACTTATTCTTTGAAAAAGTGTGTTTCAAAAAGGTTCAGTAAGTTTCTTAGGGTACTGCAATCTCTCAGCTAAAAACTGCTGGAATTGGACCCAAGATTGTTATCCCTTATTAGTGATAACACAGTTTATTAACTGTATTATCTATACATAACCCTAATAAACTGTGTAATCAATACATAAGACCTCTATGCTCTTATCTATAAAATGGTGTAGTTGGTCTCTTTGATCTCTTAAATGCTACACAATCCATTTGGTCTGTGTGCCTACAAGTGTTGCTTCAGAGCTGTTTGCAGACGTGAAGACTTGCTTTATAGTCTTTCAAAGCCTTTGCCACAGAGCCCCAAGATCAGCTGAGACTAAGACTCTCCTTCCTGACACATTTACCACCAAGAAGCATTTAGCAAAGTTTGAAGATATATTTTGATAAAAATCTTATAGCTATTCAGAAGTTTGGCCCCTGCCAATGTTAGCTGAGTAGCATTACGATATTTGTAATAGCACGTTCAAGTTGCACAAATGATAGTATTCAGGAGAAATGTGCTTACATATAAAAAGATAATGAAGAGAAACATATTAATGTGACATGTCACTGATCTTATATAGTACCTTTGACACACAACATCATAGGAGAGCACTGAATACAATTGTTTTTTAAGAAAAGAAATCAAGAAAATACATTTTTTAAAAGATAGATTTTTTTAAATCACAGTTTTCAAATATATCAGCATGATTCTCTTCTTGGAATCTCAAGTTCAAATCTTGTCACATATCTGGTCATCTTGTTGGAAAAAATAACAGTAGGTTTATTTAAATACATTAAAAATAAAATTGAAAAGTAAAATAAGCGCCAAAATTCTACTGCCAAAATAAACTTCACACAATGGTAACTTTTTGGTCGTTACATTCAATTCCCCTCTTGTCCTCTCTACATTACTCTAATTTTTATAGGATATATCCCTTATTCTATATTTTATGCAAAGAAAATATGTACTGGGGAGTTTTCTGGTATTCACATTCTGGGAGGAAGAAGAAAGTAACAATGAATATCAAATGTCTTTCATGAGCTGACATTATGCTTGACACGCTACACTATACATACATCTCTCTTTATATCATGCTTATTAAAAATTCTAGAATAAAAACCAAAATAATCAGAGAGTTTAAAAAACTAATCTCATGGCAGAATAAAAAAATAAGGATTTAAACTCTGGTTCAACTCCAGAGCGAATCTTCTTTGGTCAATGACAACAGGTCCACATAAGAAAGCCCCTCACCCACTGTTGATGAGCTCCCTCTGCCCTCCAAATTATCACTATAGAACTCTTACTGTAAGAATAATGACAAACTAGGACATATCCACCAGTATTAACTTGAGTCTTCAAATGCTGTACAAAAACTAGGGCCTTTGAGCTATTGGGAAGGCTGTTTATTTAAAGAAAGACAGAATAGTTATCAAAGATCATTTGAAGCGTCCAATTTTTTATGGGCATCCTGGTGATCAGTGGAAGGAATCAGTTTTTCTTTTTTAGTTTGGAACTTAGATGGGATAAATAAGTTCTAATACAGTTACCACCACAAATGTAGCTCTCATGCTGTGTTATTCTGTTGTAAGATATTATAATGGGTTTCAATAGAAAAGTCCTTCAACAATCATATTTTTAAAAATCAGTGTTGAATATATTTGTTAAACTATAGGAATGATGAGCTGGGATCTATACCTTACAGTAGGCCCCAAACCAAATCGAAATGGTCACAGATAGGGAAGGGACCTATCCTGGGGTTGTTCTCCTCCATCATTCACTATAACATCAGATTTAGGTGCAAATGATGGTAGGATGCAGTTATGATAAAGCTGCTTGTAATTCAACATCCCTTATTCACGGTCTCATGCCTTCATTTGCTTTAGAAGCAATCATTTCATTTAAGAAAAACATCAATAACAAAAAAGCTGCCTGTGAAAGGGCATACAATCAGGCATTTAGAGGAAGTGATTCAGAATATTCCACCTAAAGTGATACAAGGGGCAAGTACAACAGTTTACTTTTATACCTATGGACCAAAAAGACCAAGTGATTCAGGCAGGGTTACCCAGGAGGTTTTACAGAGTCACGGCTACCGCCCAGTGCCGCAAGCTTAACACGACAAGTTAAAAAAGAGGACATTTGTTTTTGAATCTATGCTACTCTAATATTTCTTTCAAGCTGCCTTCATGCATTAATCTGCTGAAGTTAGAAGGAATCCAGCTTTCCATGAATGTCATTATCTGACTGCTATGATTTGAATATATCTTTTTCAAAATTCAGGTGTTGATAAATATAATAGTATCAACAGGCTGGATCTTTAAAAACATGACTAAACCAGGAAGCCTCCTCCTTTGTGAATGGGATTGGGTACCTTTAGAAATGGTCCTCATGGAGAGACTTAGTTCTCTTTTGTCCTTCTTTAAAAAAAAAAAAGTTTTTTTTTTGTATACATTTAGTTGGTACAAGTGCAGTCTTGTGACATGGATATATTGCATAGTGGTGAAGTCTGGGTTTTTAGTGTAATTATCACCGAACGGCATACCTTGTACCCTATGGGTAATTTCTCATCCCTCATCCTTCTCCCACTCTCCCACCCTTAGGACTCTCCAGGGTCTATTATTCCACACTCTACATCCACGTGTCCACATTAGTTAGTTCCCATATATAAATGGAAACATGTAGTATTTGACTTTCTATTTCTGAGTTGTTTCACTTAATAGCCTCCAATTCCATCCATGTTGCTGCAAAATACATGATTTCATTCTTTTTATTACTGACTAGTATGCCTTTGTGTGCATATATGTATACACACACACACATTACATTTTTTTTAACCAGTCATCCATTGATGAGCACTAAGGTTGATTCTGTAGTTTTGCTATTGTGATTAGTACTCCAGTGAATTTGTGAGTGCAGATATCTTATTTATGCAACAGTTTCTTTTTCTTTGGGTAAATATCCAGTAGTGGGATTGCTGGATTGAATACTAGCTCCATTTTTAGTTCTTGGAGAAATCTCCATACTAGTTTCCATAGAGGTTGTACTAATTTACATTCCCACCAATAGCAAATGTATTCCCTTTCCTCTGCATCCTTGCCAACATCTGTTATTTTTTGAATTTTTAATAGTAGCCATTCTGACTGGTGTAAGATGATATCTCATGGTGGTTTAAATTTGCATTTCTCTGATGAGTAGTGATGTTGAGCATTTTTTTCATATGCCTGTTGGCCATTTGTGTGTCTTCTTTTAAAAACTGTCTATCATGTCCTTTGCCCACTTTTTAATGGGATTGTTTTTGTTGTTGGCGGCGAGTTGTTTGAGTTCCTTGTAAATGCTAGATATCAGTACCTATCACATGCATACCTGCAAATATTTTCTTCTGTTCTGCATGTTGAATGTTCACTCTATGAAGTGTTTCTCTTGCTGAGCAGAAGCTTTTTAAGTTCCATTTGTCATTTTTGTTTTCGTTGCTTGTGTTTTTGAGGTCTTAGTCTTTAATTATTTGCCTAGGCCAATGTCCAAAAGAGTTTTTTGCTAGGTTTTATGTCGTATTTTTATGTTTTTGGGTCTTCCATTTAAGTCTTTAATCCATCTTGTGCTAATTTTTGTACCTGGGGAGAGATTTGGGTCCAGTTTCATTCTTCTGCATATGGCAATTCAATTTCTCCAGCACTGTTTATTGAAAAGGGTGTCCATTCCTCAGTGTATGTTTTTGTCAACTTGGTAAAAGATCAGTTTTTTGTAGCTATGTGGCTGTATTTCTGGCACCTCTATTCTGTGTCGCTGATCTATGTGTCTGTTTTTACACCAGCACCCTGTTGTTGTGGTTACTACAGCCGTGCAGTAGTATAATTTGAAGTCAGGTAATGTGATTCCTCCAGCTTTGTTCTTTTTGCTTAGGATTGCTTTCATTATTTGGGATCTCTTTTGGTTCCATATAAATTTTAGAATGGAGTTTTTCTAATTCATTGAACAATGATATTGATATTTTGATGTGGATTACATTGAATCTGTAGGTTTGGTCTTTTGCCCTTCTGCCTTCTGCCATGTGAAGATGCAGCAAGAAAGTCCTAACCAGACTCTGGATCCTTAATCTTGGACTTTGCAGTCACGAGAACTATGAGAAACAATTTTTGTTCTTGTTTTATTTTTTTTCCCCATTTATTTATTTTATTGCATTTTAGGTTTTGGGGTACATGTGAAGAACATGCAAAATTGTTGCATAGGAACACACGTGGCAGTGTGATTTGCTGCCTTCCTCCCCATCACCTACATCT